>NW_027555625.1:116642362-116924862 GCF_003287225.1 Phascolarctos cinereus | reverse complement strand
TTGTCTGGATGGATGACAGGGGGTCATCCTCCACTTCCTCAAAAAACACTTAGAGTCTAGCATTTGAACCTGGCTTTTATGGTGAGGAAGCTTCTAAAGCAATTGTGTTTGAATTTTTTATTGTTTAAAATGTTTTATTTTTGCTTGTCATTTTTGACATAGAACCATCTGAGCAAAATGAACAAAATCATTTTCATTTCCTCTCTAATGATGCCCATCTCTTAGCTCTTCCTTCCTCAATGATTTTTTTTTCCTTCACTCTTTTCAGTCTAAGGCAAGTGAGTACACAGCACCAAGAAATAAACAGTTACTCCAGCTCTGGCCTCCCCACCTATTTTGCTAAAATGTTGCCACTAAGTGGTTCCCTGACCTACCTTTGAGGACTGAACTTTTTTAATGGAAGCATGGGAGAAAAAATTAGAGTCAGATACAATGTATCATAAATGGTTTTAAACAGGTGCTATGAATCCTTACATGTTTTAGAAAGGAGGGAGAGGAGTCTAAGTTGGGTGAGGCAACCTACATCACAATGAGAATGCAGAACAGGAAGAAATTTCTTCCAGGTGTGCTGGTTGTTTTTTGTTTGTTTGATTTTTGGACTATAAAGCAATGCATGCATAAAAAAGTCAGTGCTAAATTTTATATTAAACATTTAAAAATGATTCCAACTAAAACGGAAAAGGAAGTATATAACAGTAACCTAAGGCGGGACTTCAACTGATCCAGAGCCTGAAAAACGCCAAAATGACAATCAAACATTAGAGCAAAGCACATTATTCGTGAACAAGTCCAAGCAGCCTGACATTGTTGGAGGCTTCAAATATTTACTATAGTATCATGAGATCATAGATTTAAACATGGAATGGGCCTTTGAAGGCATCTAGTCCAGTCTGTTCACTTTTAAATTGAATGGAATGAAGCCCAGAAAGTTTAAATGACTTGCCTAATGTTACAGCCGAGATTTGAATCTAGGTCCTCTGACTCCAAAGCCATTTTGTCCACTATACCATATTGCCTTCTATGAGTGCAAACCCCAAAATTGCTTTTGTAACAGGTTAGAATAGCTCAGAAACATGTTACTACCAATCAGATTGGCTAGTGCCATTAATTAATTTTGGGAATATCAATTAATCAATAACTTATTAAGTGACTATTATGTAGCAAACAATGTGCAATTTGATGAAGGCACAAAAACAAAAATACACATCATCCTGTACATAGTCCTGCTCCAAAGCCTCTGCATGGCACAGAGGCAACCATGAATTCTCAAAGGTCATGTTAGAAAATGTAATCTTTGCCAGGTTATCTCAAACTAGAAAGATTATAATTGAAACAGACTCATTCTACTGTCTGAAAACCAGCCTAGATAACTATGGACAGAATCATCACCAGTAGGGTTGTTAATTTTTGTGGCCAGGTGAACCCATGAAACAAAGAAAAATAACCACCCATAGTCCCATGCAGTGTTCCCATAGTTCCATAGCAATGGAGTAGGGGGTAGGAAAGGAGTAGGAAAGAGAGCAAAGAGAATCAAAAGAATCACTTTTCTTTTGAGACCCCATTGTTCCCTTCCCCAAAATCTTCTTAAAGTCTTTATGTACAGTTGAGTATATTGGATCATCAGAATATCCAAAGAATCAAAATTACGAGGCTTCAAAGACCACGAATAGGCAAAATCATATTGCCAATGGTAACCTAAATGCAAAAAAATAATGTAGGAGACATCATTTTGGAAATGTATTATCAGAAAATGAAGTATGCAGGCTATTCATATGGCAAGAACAAGAGTAAGTGTGATGAATAGCCGAGTATTACACCAGTTCCCGTGTAATATTTCCGTGTATTATTCCCATGTAATGAAAAGGCCGTTAGCAAATTGGGAAGGAGGGCAAAGAAAACAAGGATTTATATAGTGCCTGCTCTGTGCCAAGCACTATGCTCAATGCTTTACAAATTTTATTTCATTTGATTAAGTAAAAAAAAAAAGAATAAGATATGGAACTATCACATAGAATAAGATATCTGCATTAATCTTAAAAATAGAGTAGAGGAAATACATACATTGATAAGATTACATATTCCTTGAAGTGTCAATAGTACATGGTGGCAAATAATGTAGGTTGTTATCATCATATATGAAGTTAGATAGGGGTTGACAGAGGTTAACTGGTAAGGTCAGAAGCCAGGTTGCAAAAGAAGTTAAGGTAACAACTTTTTCTAGGAATTTGGCTGTGAAAAGATGGAGAGATATAAAATGATCATTTGAAGAGATTGTAGGGCCTGGTGATGAGTTTTGTTTTGTTTTGTTATTTTTAAGAATACGCAAACAAAATTGTTGTTAGGAAGGAGGGAAAATCAGTAGCTAGGGAGAGATTGAAGAAAAGAGATGAAGGGGACATTGTAGGAAAAACTGCAGGAGAATACATACAATCAAGGGCACAAGGAACTGGGCTGGTAATTAGGTTGGCCTTGGCAAGGAAGTTCACCACTTCATCAGAGGCTGGAATAAACTATAGAGTAATTGGGGATGTCTAGAGACTTTGACATGTAGGTAGAGGAAAGAGGGGGAGATCATGGCAAATGGTCCATATTTTCTATAAAATATGATAGGTCCTTTGCTGATAAGGAGAATCTTGAGGAAAGAAGTGAAGATTTGAATCAGCTTCTGTGGCAGGGGTGGGGGGGGAATAGAGATTCAATTAGAATGGAAAAGGATTGCCTTGATTCAGTGAGAGCCCTTTTGAAATAAAATAATCTCAATTGATAATGGATTCAGTCAGTTTGGTCATATGACTTCTGTCTAGCAGCTTGTGACCAGGAATGAAAGAAGCAATTAGTGGGAGTAATCCAGTATTGTGATTGGAGTATCAACAGAATATGGGGCAAGGCTTCAATAATAGAAGACTAGTATACAGTGGAATTCATTAACTATGGGATCAAGATTGGGAAAAAAGCAAAATCATGTTAACATAGGAGTAATGGCACAGATGGGGGACTGAGGGTCCCATAAACTTAAGAGGCATAAGGCATATGGAAAGGTAGAATAACAAGATGTCATGATCTAATGAAGAGGTTTGATCATGGAAGCAGAAAAACTTCAAGTCAAAATCTCAGTCATTTCTGACTATTCTTTGCTCTCATCCTACATACCCAATTATTTGATAAGTTTTGTTAATTCTATCCCTGTAAGGCCTCTTACTACCATCCATTCTTTCATACTAACACTTCCTCCACTCTAGTTCAAGCCATTATTACCTCTCACTTGGATTACTGCATTAGCCTCTTAATCCCCCAGCCTCTAGTCTTTCTTATGTCTAAACCATTTTTTACATAGCTGCCTTTAGGAACAATCTTCCTAAATTACAAGCCCTTTATGTTACTTCCCTCCTCAAAAATCACAGGACCAAACACCTGAATTTCATAGGCTAGAAAGCTAAGGATAAGAGATGTTAAGTAGTTATAGAGTGGCAGGCCTGAGATTCAAGCCTAGCTCCTCCGACTCTGGGACCAGCATGTTTTCCACCATGCCACATTTGTTTCTGTGGTTCCTTATTGCCTATAATTTAAGATACAAATTCCTTAGTCTGGCACTTAAGGCCTTCCATGATCTGACTCCATTCTCTCTTTCTAGACATAATCTAATAGTACCCCCCTCCATTACTCTATGTTCCAGCCAAATTGCACCAGTACTTATTGTCTAGTCTTAATTTGGCTTTTATTGTTGTTATTGTTGTTGTTGTTGTTGTTTTTAGGCAATTGGGGTTAAGTGACTTGCCCAGGGTCACACAGCTAGTAAGTATCAAGTGTTTGGTCTGAGGCCAGATTTGAACTCAGGTCCTCCTGACTTCAGAGCCAGTGTTCTATCCACTGTGCCACCTAACTGCCCCGCTTTTGTTGTTTTTGCATTCGTGCAGGCCATCATTCATTCACGCCTATCATTGAAACTCTTTTCTTCTTTTAAGACCAAAGTCACATGTCACTTCCCTCTTTAAACTTTCCCTATTCTCTTGCTATGATCCCTCTCTTCTCAAATTTTCTTAAAGAATTTTATATGAATAGCTTCTTTCCCCTTATCAGATTTCACTTTCTATCAAACTTATCTGTGTGTATGGTGTTTTCCTCAACTGGAAGATCAGCTTATTTTGCATTTTTGGTTCTTAGTTCCTTGCACACAGTAGGTACTCAGCAAATGTTTGTTTTATTAAGGAATTAGTGAAAGAAACAAAAATAAAGCTATATATGAAAAGGACATTTCAATAGCATAGCTGTGACAAAAGTTAAAATAGTTGATCTGGGGAAGAGATCAAAAAGAAGCAATATTAAAATTACAGGGTTTCTGGGGGAGTGGAGAAAGGAAATCTGTGGGTCTTTATTCAAAAATTGCTGTCAGAAATCTCCAACTTCCTTAAGGAATTCATTATAAAGATTGAGAGGGCACATTGCTCATCTGTACAAAAAGAAGGGGAAAAAAACTCAGTGGAAAACTGTGCAAGACTCTTCCTGGTCAAATCAACTACAATAAATAACTGAAGAAAATATTACAGAAGGTGAGGGAGACAGGTGAATTAATTGGAGAGGAGAGTAGGAGGCAAGTATTCAGAATTTAAAAAGAATGGTTTTTCAGTATCTAAGACAAGGATTTGGAAGAAAAGGCAAAAGTTCAAGGGAGAAGGAGGAATTAATTGTCAAAAACCAAAGACGTCTAGGTCTTCACAGTGTACCTCCTGGCCCTCAAATCCTGGCTCTGTGACCAATAATACAGCTTCTCATAGCTATAGAGAGCAGAAAATTTTATTGAGTCTTATTAAATTTGATCGAGCTCTCCTTTAATTAACCTTAAAGCCTATGCAGGCGTTGATTCAAGATTGCTTCTATTTTATTAGCAATCATCAACCCTCTCCTTACAGAATTACACAATACACAAATGAGTATGAAAATTCATTATAGCTCTTTTGTTGAGAAAGACATTTCAAGTGATCATCTTCTTTAAAAGAAGAAAGTTAAATGGCTCTTTGAGTCAGGGTGGCATTTTTACATGTTGGATAGAATTGTGCTACAGCTCTGGCAGACACTGTTACTCTCTCCTATAGAATCCCACAGAGGGGGAAAAATAATACTAATGTGCGAAGGGAGGAAATTAGTACCAGTCACCATCCATAAGGATTTCTAATCCATGAGTGCAAAGAAGGATACGGAGGAAAGGGAATGAAAAATGTCTGAGGTCAGAGTAGAGAAGAAAGGTCTACTGGGGGAAAGAAAATGGTCGACAGAAAGGGAGGAAGTGTAGCGATTGGTAGAATAAAATCTCCAGTCTTTGTCTGCCACAAAGTGTTTTCCTGCTTGCCTACCTCTGAACATTTTAATGCTTTATTTCTTCAGCTCTCCAAGCACTGCCAAACAGTTATTATCTGAGCTCCTAACAAACAATTATTCCAGCTCCTAATTTATATTTCAATCATTTTAACTACTGATCTTATGATCACATCCAGGCTCTGATCACATTAGTGTCTATTAACTATGTAGCAACCAATAAAATCTGCATGAAAGACTTATTCCATATATACTCCCTTAGCTCAATTTATTAAATTAATGTAGACTATTAACATTTAAACTAAATGTAATATATATCTTTAATATAAAAATTCTCATTACTGTGATTAATAAAATTTTTAGTGTAAGCTGATATTTAGTTAGAGAAAATGAACAAGTTAAGCCAACTGAACTATCTCAGTTACATTAATTTAATTAAATATGACTTTCACATTATAGTAGGATTACATACATACTACTGATAATTCTAACATATTTAAGGATACGAGAAGTAGAATTCTAGCATTAAAAATTATAATTAAATCATAAGTGATCATTCCAGATAAAATGTACTATATTACTCCAAAGAAATCCCATCACTTTGCCAATCGGCGTCTCACTAGTTACTAGAGCTAAAAAGTCCTAGAGTAACATAAGCTAGCTTCCTTCCTACGTGTCCTATTGCCAATTCTCTTTAAAGTTGTACTAGTGTTGCACTGAAAGAAAAAAAAGTTATTTTTAATTGCATGAACTTCTTTACATTATCTCCATTCATACCAAATTTTCTTCCAAAGAAGTTTTCAGACAGGATCTATTATTCAACAATAGGTTGAACATCTTTTCCCTGTCCTTGCCCACCATTTTACTCTGTACTGTGAATGGCCTTGTGGCTGGACATTTACCCTCATCCCTTCTTCCTTCTCACTTGTACTCCACCTGTCCAATGGTGAAACTAAGGTCTAAGCTAACTCTATCATTGTTCACAGCAGTGTGTTAGTATTCATCATCCTCATAATTTTCCAGGCCAAACAACCCCTCCCAGAATACTACTCTCCTATGTTTGTCTCCCCCATTAGAGTCAGCTCCTTGAAGACAAGAGGTTATTTGGTTTTAGAATCTATAGCCCCATGATGCTTGGCACATAGGAAAACCTTCTTTTTCAAATAATTTCCCACTAGTATTTCTCCTATAAAAGAAATTAATTCAGCTACAGGAGAGTTTAAGATTTAGCCAACAGAATATTAATTCATCCCTTTTTCCTTCCCTCATCATGATTCTTGAAATTTCCTTTAATCTTTTATCCCTTTAGGTCCATTTTATCCCTTGATAATCCTTCTTTGTTTTGTTTGTTGCTCTGCTCAATTATTTATTTAAAAAATAGCCTTTAAACATGGGAGAACTCATTTCATTCCATGCTTTTTTTTTGTGATTGTATGCAAGTCAAATTGTTTATGCATCTCAATTTTTTTCCTGGAATGCTTTAAATGCCTTTATTTTAGTGCAGTACTTTTTTATGTTGATTAAGCTTAGCTTTATAAGATATGCTAATATGACAGTTACAGCTTGAGCTCTTTAGCTTTCTGGATTATCATATTCCATTTTTTACCCAATTTTCATGGTTACAGAATAAATCTGAGATATTCAAATTGGCTTTTTATATTAAATTCCTTTTTCATGGATGCTTGCAATAATTGGTATTTGGCATTGAAATTTTGAAATTTAATCACTACATGCCTTGGAGTTTGAAATGTGATGTCTTTCTCTAGTGGTGAGCTATGGATTTGATCAATTCAGTACTTTGGATTCATGGACTAAAAGTCATGGGAATTTGCCAAATAAATGAATATTGCTCATTGGGAGGATATAGAAAGTGTCAGAATGCCCTGCTTATTCTTTCAGGGATATAGTCAAACCCTAGAAAGAGCATTTCAGTTGGATTACAATCCACTAAATTCAAATCTGACCTCTATCAATTACTAGCTGGGCTATAATAGGTAAGTCACTTTTTGCCTATCTCAGAAAAATAATCAACATAGATTAGATATTTGTGGAAGTTGTGCCAGGGGAGAGATTATCTAGGAAAAGAAGGTGGTTTGCAGTGTTAAATGTTGCAGAATGGTGAAAGAATAATGCATGAGAAGGGCAGCTAGGTGGTGCAGTCCATAGAGCACTGGCCCTGAAGTCAGGAGGACCTGAGTTCCAATCTGGCCTCAGAACAAACATTTGACCCATACTAACTGTGTGACCCTGGGCAAGTCGCTTAATCCCAATTGCCTAAAAAGAAAAAAAGAATAAAACACGAGAAAAAGCCATGATATTTAACAATTTGGAAGAGCTAAATGACTCAGTGGATAGAGTGCTGATCCTAGAGTCCAGAAGAGCTGAATTCAAATGTGACCTCAGACATTTACCAGCTATGTAGCCCTAGACAATTCACAATCTCTGTTTGTTTTAATCCACTGGAGGAGGAAATGGCAAACCACTTGGATATGCTTACCAAGAAAACTCCAATAGACAGTGCGGTCCATGGGGTCACAAAGAGTTAGATATGACTGAACAAAAAAATTTAGCAAATAAGAAATCATTGGTGACCACAAAGAGAGCAATTGCAGTCAAGTGATGGAATTGGAACACACAACTGCAAGGCATTAAAGCCTGAATAAGTGGTGAGGAAGGAGAAGCACCCAAATTGTACACTACTCTTTCTAAGAGTTTCCTAATGTAGAGGAGAAGAGATATAAGATGATAATTTAAGAAGATGGTCAGGTTAAAGAAATTTTTGTTTGTTTTAAGAATAGAGAAATCCAAAGCATTTTTGTAAGCAGCATGGAGAGCCAAAAGATTGAGCTATCTTAAAGAGAAGAGAAAAAGAGAAGATAAACAGGACAGGTTCCCAAAAAGATGAGATGGGATGAGGTTCATGGTCATAAGAGGAGGAGTCAAGGTGGTCAAGAAGTATGGTGAAGAAAAAAATATATTCTGAGATGTGGAACAGTCCATCCAACTGTTCTGACTCTAGTCTTATCTCCCTCCAATTTATTACATGTACTATTGTTAGATTGTCTGTCAGATGAAGTCAAACCACTTACCATGGCATTCAAGGCCTATCACAATCTTGTTCCAACCTATATCTCCAAACTTATTATACACTAATTCCCTTCATATGGTCTATTATTCAACCAAAGTGGACTACCAAATGTTGCCTGCCTTTATCTTTGAGCTAAAAAGTTCTCTATTTCCTTCCTTACCAACCATCCCCCCCTTGTGAAAACTTCATGTTCTATGAAAACCTCCAGTGTCCAAATCATATTCCATGCTACCTATATTTTTTCTCCTATGTCTTCAGCTGGAATGATCTCCTCTTATGAACTCTTATAGCACTTTGTTTATGTCTCTGAAATACAGCTGTCATTCCAATTGCATTGTATTACTTGTAATAATAGCCTATACCCCTTACAAAATGGTATGTTCCCTAAGGACAGAGTCCATTGGACTTACTATACTCCTAAGCACCTAAGCACAGAGTCCTGAACATGGTAAACACTTGATAAATTTTAAATCAAATTTTAAAAATCACTTAAGAAGATAAAAAACACTTTTAAATCCTATCATCATGCTGTCCTCACCATATGAATAGATGTTGTCAGTATTGTGAAAAGAGTTATGGACTTGGATAGATATGTTAAAAGTTATGAGTTGAATTCTTCCCCATGAACTGAAGCAAGTCATGTAATGTCTCTCAATCTATATATATTTTTCATCTATAGAATGAGGTGATGAGGGTGATGATATTCAAGTTCAGTTTCAGATCTAAATCTACTTTCCTTTGATGAAATTCAAATTGACTCATTTGGAAAAAAGATGAACAAAGTACATTGTTACAGGACAAGACCTACCTTAATAAGCAACAGAGACAGAGTTAGGTACTGGAAAAATCTACCCCAATGTCCATTTTAATAATCATTGATTCATAGAACAAGAATCTACCCAAATTAATTAAGAGAGTGCATAATGCATCCTCTACAGGTAGCTAATAGAGATAATAGGAAATCCAGAGTAACTTATGTAGGGATAATAATAAGTGTAAATAAAGTTCTCACATACACTTACCCTCTGAAACACAGGAAGGGTTTTGGATTTTGTTTTCGTTTTTGTTTTGTTTGTTGTTGTTATTGTTGTGGTGGTTTTGTTATTATGTCTTTGGTTTTCAACAGTCTTCTCTTGTACCTCCTAGAAAGAAAAGAGGCTGAGCTAGAGATGAACATCCTACTTTTGTATCTAAGATGAGCACTAATTGTTGTAATCCTTAAACTGGGAAGAGGACCGGAACCCAACCTGAATTATCATGCAATCTTCTTAATAAATGTGGATTGTGAGATCTCAGCAAAGGTACTGGCTAATAGTCTAGAACAGTTATTCCCAGTCCAAATCCATCCCAATCAGGTAGATTTTTTTGGAAAAGATAGCCATGTAATAATGAGAAACAATTATTAAATTCAGTGCAATGAACTTTGAGAAAGAGAAGAAGCTGTGGCAGCCATTTATTACCTGTCTCTGAAAGAGATTTTGTTCAAATGGCCTGGGTACATCTCCCCACTACATTCACCAATAATTTGGGGGTGAAAAGAATGTTATTTGACTGAAATACTCAAGTCAGGTAAATCCTCCTTTTCCCCTATTTATAGAATTTTTGTCCTGGATTTTTGTTCATCTCTACCTCCTCGTAGTCAGTGAATTCATCTATTTTTTAATATTTCAGAGTTTTTTTTAAGACAGAACTTTTTATTTTACACATCCCTTAGCAGTCCTTCCACAACCAGCAGCCTACGGGCCTCCACCAGTGGAGTCTCACCGCAGCCTCCGGGCCTCATGCTCCAACTCCAGCAGGGTGAGCACGTGCCCCTCCCACACGGGGCCCTTCATGCTGCGGGTGATGGACTGGCTCGTATAGTACAGGAACTCCACGCGCAGCTGGGTGCACTGGCCCTGAGAACCGGTCCTGCCCAGCACCTGACCCGAGCCAGCTAGATGGGCTGCACGTGCTGGTGTGCATGATGGCGGCAGCAACAGAAGATGGGAGAGACGGGAGCCAGATTTTTTTTTTTTGCCTTTAAATCTCCAATCTCAGCTTCAACAGTGGGGTTGGTAGGAGGGATAACCCCAAAATCTTTACCCCTTTTTTAACAGCTTCCCATAGTTACAGAAGAAGGGGGGAGGGAAATGTAGCCATTCCAGGTTTTCGTATGACCCAGGTTTGACTTTGTTCAACCTCATCCTTCAACACCATACACCTTTCCCTCCCAAAACCCCTTCCCTAGCTTTTTTTTTGTACATACATAAGCAAAGCTTTATTGCATGTATCAGAGATCTTAAGATATATTTATTTCACGCCTTATTACTATATTAACTTTTCCCACATTACCTTAGCTGTCTTTCTACAGGCTTCCGTAATTGTTCGTTAATCTCTGTTATTTGTGTAATTTCCTCCTTTCTCGGTTCTTCCTGTCAATATTTTCCAGTAAGTGTCATTCCCAGTTCCACAGGTAGAACCTGTGCCTTAAATTGCTTTGCATTGTTTCAGCTTCTAACTACCTTCTTCATGTCTTTTTTTTCAGCCTCTCCCACAAATCCCCGATTTCCTGGAAGGGAAGAAAATGTTTTTGGCCCTTTAATTATATGTCTTACTTTCACCTTTGTCTCTTTTTATGCTAGAGAAAATTAATTCATTCTGTCTCTCCCCTCCCCTTACCGAATTTTCCTGCCTTGTCTTTCCAAAATCAAATACAACTTCTAACCATGCAAGTGCTGAAATAATAATAATAACTTGCATTTATAGAATGCTTTATAATTTTTCAAAAGCTTTCACATACATTATCTTACTTGATCCTCACAACAATCCTGCAAGGTTCCTATATCTTTCTGAGTTTATGTGCCATAATATAAAATCTTTCTTTACTGTATAGCCTCCTTTCTTAACAATGAATCATCTAGCCCAGGCATGCATTTTAAAATGGGAGGCTTTCACTTACACCTTTCCCTTCATTTTTTTTTTTTTGCCATAGGCATTTATGCAAGTTTGGGGAGAAGTGCTTTTCTACTTCATTTGCCTTTTGTGATAACCCTAGTTTCTCCTCCCTACTTAACTTGTCTATCTTACTCTGCTACATTCAAAAATTCCAGAAGAGTTGAATGGTGTTTTTGCAAATTGCAGCACAAGATAATTACTCGGGCCAAAGAATTCATCATTGCTAGTGAATGAGCCTCTCATACTTAACTTACTCAGCAGTTACTGAGACCATTTTCTAAATCTTACTAGTTTGCTAGAAGCTGCCCAAGTTTGTGCTCCACAGCTAAAAACCCAAGTTCATCTCCATGCAAGATGAGGGAACAGAAAGGATTCAAATCATCACACTGGGTGATTTCTCCTGTGTCTAAAAGTATGAGACGATGTGGTTAAGTCACAACCTCCATTATTGGAAGGAATACTAATAATAATATAAAAATAGTAATAGTAATAATAATAATAATAATAATAATAACAACAACAACAACAAATATAACATCCTGTTGCAATAATTAGTTCATGTGAAGACTTAGAAGCAATATAATGGACACTCAGTTCCACATGGTTCCCTCTTCTGCTGAATTAGATAAAAAATTAGGAGTATAACAACAATTGCTCTGAGCCCTTAGTTAGGAAAACCCCTAACTTTTAGACAGATGTTTGGCCGTTTGCCTTAATTTATATTATGTCTATCTCTGGTCAACCCCTGGCCACTTTGCGGTTAAGGAAAATTCATTTTTGGAAACAGGAGGCCAAAGGAGTAATATAGAATATTAATGTATCTTTTAATATACAGATACTGGCATGGGAAGTTGGCGATAGGTTAGACGTTTTCTGGGAACCCCTCTCACTTCCTTAGGAGGTAGATGTAACTTGTGGCATCAACCTATCTTCTGCCCTGCAGCCAGTGACCTTTCTCTATATCCCCCTTCTCTACTGCAGCTCAGTTTTCTTTCCTTTTCTCCTTTTGCTTGTTGTCCCTGAATTGTGACTTCTTTCCAGCTCATTTCTGTATATCCTCATTGCTCCCTCTCCACTGTCATTCCCTGAAGTCTCTCTCAATCTGGAGTCTCTATCCCTCACTTTTGTATTGGTTTGCTATTTTATAGACAACTCATGGAAACTGATCAAATTTCCTCAGATAATCCAAACATTCTTCCTGTATATTTCTTCAGATGATCAAGGACTTCTTCACACATCATCTATGTTAGTTGACTGATTCAGACATTTATGGATGGCTTGCTCATCATTTTGTAATAGATTGCCTAGTTTTCTGAGGTAAGAACGTCCAAGCCAGTTTCTTGGGGGTAGGTACCATTCCTTATTAAGCCTGCTTTGGAGCAGAAATGAGGGAGACAGCACTGCAAGGGGCCCCAGGCAGATAAACATCCTGCAGCACCCATCTAAAAAGAGCTGAAGAAAGCTAAAGGAAAGGAAAAGCAGGCAACCTAGAATTGCCTGAAAGTTCCAGCCTTGCTGATTCCAACACAACACGAGGTAAGCTGCCAGAACTATAGCCTCCAATTGCCAACATAAGAGGCCCCAGCACACAAAGACAGTGACTAAGACCTAGGCTCCCAACACAAGAAGCTTGGGTCAGTGCCCTCTGTTCCCCAGCAGGAGAGCTCAATCTCTTTAAAGGCCAGGGAATAAAGAAACACCATGAGTAAAAATAAACATAGCATAGATTCATATTATGAGAAGAGTGAAGATCAAGATAGAAATTCTGAAGAGATCAACATTGTCAACAAACCCACATCTGCAACATCCAAAGGGAATATGAACTGGTCTGAAGCCCAAAAAGCCTTCTTAGAAGAGCTCAAGAAGGATTTTGAAAGTCTAATGAGAGAAGTAGAAGAGTCCTTAAAAAGTACAATTGGCCATTTGGAAAAAAAAAGTGTACTGAAGAAAACAAGTCCCTAAAACACACAATTGGCAAACTGGAAAAAAAAGTACATGGAAGAAAACAAATCCCATAAAAATACAATTATCCAATTGGAAAAGGAAGTACAAAAACTAACAGAAGAAAACAATCTGTCAAAAACTAGAATTGGACAAATGAAAACCAGTGACTCTATAAGAGAGCAAGAATCAGTCAAACAGAAACAAAAAAAAAAGAAAAAATAGATGAAAACATAAAATACCTCATTGGTAAAACAACCAACCTAGAAAATCGATCCAGGAGAGACAATATAAAAATTATTGGACTACCTGAAAATTATGATGAAAAAAAAGAGCCTGGACAGTATCTTTCAGGAAATCATAAAGGAAAACTGCCCAGTAGTCCTAGAACCAGAAGGGAAAATAACTATAGAAAGAATCCACCGATCACCACCTGAAAGAGATCCCAAATTGACAATGCCAAGGAATATAATAGCAAAATTCCAAAATTACCAGATGAAAGAGAAGGTGCTGCAAGCAGCCAGAAAGAAACAATTTAAATATCATGGAACCACAGTCAGGATTACATAGGACCTTGCAGCTTCTACATTAAAAGACCAAAGGGAGTGGAACATGATATTCCATAGGTCAAAGGAGCTTGGATTACAGCCAAGGATCAACTACCCTGCAAAAATGAGCATGATTTTTCAAGGGAGGAGATGGATATTCAATGAAATAGGGGACTTCCAAACCTTCCTGATAAAAAGACCAGAGCTCAACAAAAAAATTTGATCTTCAAGTACAAGATTCAAGAAAGACATGAAAATGTAAATGGGACAGAAAGATACAATATGTTGTTAGTAAGGGTGGACTGTTTACATCCCTGCAAGGGAAGATGATACTTGCATCTCTTGAGAACTGTGTTGTTATTACACCATGTTAAAGGAGTACACATAAAGGGGGTGGATATTAGTTGACTTTAATGTAATGATAAAAAAAAATCTAATCAAGTGGGTTGAATGGATCCAAGTAAGTAGTTTAGTCTGATCTTAGAAAATGTACTGAGAAAGGAGGAGGCAGACAAGGGTAAATTACATTACAGGAAAAGACAGAAAATCCTATTACAGCAGAGGGAAAGAAGGGAAGGGGGTGAACATTGTTTGAAACTTACTCTCATCAGATTTGGCTCAAGAAGGGAATAGCATAATAAGTTAGGTATAGAAATCTAACTTGCCCTATAGGCAGTAGGAGAGGAAAGGGGAAAGAAAAGGGAGGGGGGAATAGAAGGGAGGGAAAAGCAGTAAGGCTATAGGGGAAGAAAAGGGAAAGGGAGGGAGGGACTGAGGGAGCTGGTGGTCAAAAGCAAAACACTAGTGAGAATTTGTACTTACAACTTCACTAATGTGAAAATATGTTTAATAGGAATGTAAATGTATAACATATATCAGATTATTTGCCATCTTGGGGAGGGTGGTGGGGAAGAAAGGGGAGAAAAATTTTAAACTCAAAAGCATATGGAAGTGATTGTTGATAAATCAAAATAAATTAATAAAAAATTTTTAAAATTTAAAAATTTAAAAAAATATTTTAAAAAGCCTGCTTTGCAGAATATAGCACCAACCCATGTCCTTTCTCAATAATGTTGATGATGCACTTCAAACAAACCACACAATACCATCCCAGCACTAGCTGTTACCTTGTCCATCCAGTTAGTCCATTTTTTATAGAATGATGAGATAACATAATACCTTAGAATACTCATTTTGAAGTTGAAAGTATGTTGCTTTCAGTCCTTGTGGGGACTGTAGGAATTAAGTGAACCACACTGACTCCATCTTGGGAATTATTTCTGGATCTAGCTCAGTTTCCTTTCTATTCAATTATTGGTCTAGTCTAAAGTCTGCCTTGTAAGAAAACTATTCAGCTATGGGAATTGTGAGAAAATTTTAGTGCATCATTTGAATCCAGCCCTTTTTGCCTGGGAAACTAAACTACCTCTCCTAAGATTGATGTAAGAAGTTTGCTCACAATTATAAATCTCAAGCAACCCACATGTCTTTAACTGAAAACTGAAAACTAGTCCCATACTGGTCAACCAGTTACTGTGTCCTTGTTCCTTTGATTGAATACAGGTACTTGTCGGGGGAAGTGGGATACCATTTTTTCTGATTTCAGATAATTATATCTGTTTGCTCTTCTCCTCCTAACTTGGAAAGTTCCTAATCCTTCCTATAATTAGAAATCAGATTACTTAATATTTTATCCTTATTGATATGCTACTGATTGTTTTCTTTCAATGCATAAAAATGTGTTTCCTTTTGTTGTCAGGGTCCAGATTTGTTATGCAACTGCATACACTGCCAATAAAATCATACATTCAGAAACTCAAACCTGTGTTTCCTCAGACATTTCAATCAATGCACGTGCCACACATTTGACCTCTTTAGGCCTCTGTTCCACCTCTAAAAGGATAGGATGAATTTGTTGACTTTTTGGGTTCTTTCTAATTCTAAAGCTTTATGATTCGAAGATGGTTTATTTCAGCACCCCTGCCTGCCCCCTCCTTTCTTCTTTCATATTTATGTGTATTCAACCATAAGTTTAGATCTAAATCAACCTCCTCATTTTAACAGTTGAGGAAGCTGAGGTCCACAACAGAAAAGTGATTAGCCTAAGGTCACACAGCTATGCAGCAGCAGCAGTACCACCACACAGTGATCTCCCAACTTTTAATCTAATACTTCTTCCACTAAGACATGCTGCCTCTAAACCAAACAAGTACCATTGCACCTTCTGCATTGTGGACAATATTTAAACAACATTGAGAAAAGTCCCATCTGCTGTATTTTTTCACTGTCCAAGAAAGAGTAAATACCCATATTTCAGTAAAGGAACAACAAATTATAACATCAGGCTTTAATCATGTACATGCTGTCTCTAGCAACTATTTCATTTCTAAAATCTCTTTATCCTTGGCTGCCTAAACATTTAAAGCTAAGTAAAAAATTCTTATTTTTTTTCTTCCAGTTATTCCTTCGAAAATAAATCATGAGTTGCCTTCATATTAAAGTCAATCTCACACTCTTTCATCTCTGGTACTTTTTTAAAAATAAAATTACATCCAAAAAGTCAAATAAATGCCTTCATTTCAAATCATTTATAGGTAGCTGTTTTCCAGAGAGTGCTGGGGGTTCAGCTCATGGCAGCTCACAAAAGCTGACTGTTAAATTTTGTATTGCGAGCTTATATACTTTGGAAATCAGCAAATAGTACAAATCAGGACTTGAATTGTTGTTTTGCTGATTGTTTAGCTTAGGAAAGTGATGAAGAAAATGTTAATAATTCAGGTTAAATTTATCAGTGTGTAACACTTTTGAAGAGATGGTTGTTAAATATTTACCACGACAACCCTGATTGTTTTCCTGTTGTTTCCTCCATTTGAATGTGAGCTCTCTCTGAGAACAGGAATTGTGTTGCTTCTTTGTATCTCCAGGGCAAATAGAAGGCACCAAAGAAATGCTTATTGACTTATTGGTTTAACGACAAAATCTTTATGTGGGTACTTGCTGGCTTCCAATAACAATATTTACAACAATTGGAATTTATGTAATAATACTCATTGCTAACACTTTAAGACTACAAAGAGCTTTAAAAACATTATCTCATTGGAGCCTTACAATAATCCTACAGGTATTATTACTCCTATTTTACAGATATCATTGTATTTTTTATTGAAATTATCTGCTTATTGGTTTCCCTGTCTTGTCTTTCACTGCTTGCAATTTATTCTCTATAAAGTCACCAAAGTGATTTTCCTAAAGCATATTCTAATCATGTCACTCAACAAACTCCATTGAATTCCTTTTATTTCTAGGGTAAAATATAACTTCCTGTGTTTGGCATTTAAACTCTATTAGCAACCAAGATTCAGCTTACCTTTCTAGCCTTATTACCTCTTACCCCCTTCTCACACTCTATAATCCAGCCCAACTGACCTTACTGTTCTTCATAGACAATACTCCATCTACCATCTCTATGCCTTTGCATTGGCTGTCCTTAATGCCTGAAAAGCATTTTTCTTCTCATCTCTGCTGCTTTGAGTCCATAATTTACTGGGTTGCTCCTGAACTGGGCACTCACAGTCACAAATTGGGTCCCCCAGAAGGGTATTTGACTATTACTATTCAGAGTTCTAAGGTATAACTCTGAGGAGTAATATTTCCAGTGGCATAGCTCCTGAATCCCTATCGGTAAGCTTGCTTATTAACAATCAGGTAGCACCCATAATTAACTTTGGGATAAAATATATTTACTATTAAGGTATAAGGACAGTTGGTATAAACATTCCCCCCAAAAAATGTGTTAGATATATTATATAGATGCGTATGTATGTATGTATGTATGTATGTATGCATACATAGAATATAAACATACATGTGTGTTTATAACACATATATACATATACACACGCAGCATATGTTGCATATATGTATGTGTGTATATCTGAAAAACATGATTATAATTAACTTTAATCTACATTTATATCCCCATCTGCCTTTAGCTTATTGATAGCTATATTCTGTTAGAATTTTTGAGTAAAAACCATGCTGGTTATTAATTATGACAGATGGGAAAGGAGGGAAACTAAGGGAATTACTGAAATAAATGAAGGCATGAACTAATTGTTGGAAAGGATAGTTTTAGATGGAGAATGGAGATGTTGGAGACTGATAATGTTGCTGCTAGTTCACTTTTAAGAAAAGCTATACAGTTTTTTTAAAAAGTGCTTCTCACAATAGCCCTATGGTGTAAGTGAATATGAGGATGCTCATATAGATGAGGAATCTAACACTTTGATGAGTTACATGACTTACCCATGGTCACACAATTAGCCTTTGTCAGAGTGAAGTTATGAACATGGGTGATCTGACTCCATATCTAATTCTCTTTGCACTAGAAAAGAGTGGTTGTTTATTATAGGCACCAGAGAATATGCAGAGGATGAAAACATTTTCTTGTAAGATTGCTACTAGCCAGGGACAAATGTAAAGGAAGAAGGTAGTAGTATAGAAGTGCTCAGGAGAATAGAGTTGATTTTTTTTTTTTTAGGAAAAGATTTGTTCTACTTGTGTCCAGAAGGCAAGACAAAGGCAAAAGTTGCAAAGGAGGAAATTTAAGCTTGATGTAAGGGAAAACATGAGCACAAGCACACACACACACACACACACACACACACATGCATATATCATTATATACATATATATAATATGTATGTGCATATGTAGTATGTGTAATATATACTTATAATTATATATTATATAGAGTGGAATGTGTAATTATATGCTATATATCATATGTAGTTATTATCACATTTATGTATAATAGATGCTAATGCCCACCTTTATGGAATGTATATGTATATAATTATAATTCTTAAAATTATATATGTATAATATTTTATATTTTATGTCTATATGAATACATGCTATATATATATATTATATATTATAACGTATAATTGTATATATAATATACATGTATACAATACATTCTGATGCCTTCCCTCACAGAATCTAAACCTCTCTAGTGCAGATACTGTTTAATTTCCACCTTTGAGTCCTCAGTGCCCAGCACAGTGCTTGCACACAATAGGTACTTAATAAATTCCTATTGATTGATCATGCCATGCAGTATTACAGTGCATGATAAAACTCATGTTAGGTCTGACAATCCTAGTCTTTCTGCTTCTATTTCTTCAGTCTTTACGTCTACTGGGCTGCCCTATTTCATCTGTGAAGCTCTGTAGCTCATGGAATAGTAAATTGGAGTCATTCTCCAGTAGAGGTATGGGATCATGAAAACCAGAGTAGGTTATTCATTCCACCCTGATTTCACTTGATGAATGTATTTTGTTCCATTTCCCACATCAACAAGAGAAATTTGGCTCAGTAACAACTTAGACTGTTGTGAACATCAATGCTGTTTTCTGACTATGGGGAGATTTTTCTGAGGATGACAGAGGACTTCATTACCTGAGCCTGGTAATTCTATCAGGCAGGCTGAAGCAAAGATGAGCTTTGACCCACATGAATAAAAAGCATAGTGCCCTAGCAGAGAGCTACTGAAGTTCCTTTGGAGGTACACAATCTGCATCAAAATCCCAGTGCCTAGAAATCATTTCTTGTTGTGTCTTCCCCAACTCCAGCAAACTCCTTAATAACTTCATCTCAGAGGCTGAGTTTAAATGAGCTTCCTCTTACCAAAGACCCATACTGACATAAGTCCCCAAAATGACTAGTATCTGCTTTCCAGGAGTTATTACATGAATTTTTCATCAATAAGCAGGCCTTGTACTGTCAGAAAGAATAAGGACAGAGCAACTGTGGGCTGAGCTGGTGTTTGAGGATGAATGCTGAAGCACCGTGTCTCTTAATCTCACCCTAAATTTAATACAGTGCACCTGGACAACCTGGAACTCTCCAGGGAATGTACAAAAAACGAATATCTTGATGCAGCTGAGGTCCACCATATGGAACAACTGTGCCATTAAAACAGACATTAAAAAGATTTGTTAACTCATCCAGATCTAGAGAGATAATACTACTTGGCACTTACATAGTGTTTTTCATCCATCCATCTCCGAGCAGTCTGCAAACATAAATTCTGACAACACCTTGGTAAAAACAGTGCTTTCCTATTTTTTTTTCCATTCTGTAGAGAAGGAAACTGAGACTCAGAGGACTGAGCAGATGCAGACAGGCCACACAGCACGTCAACCCCAGGGAAAAGAATCAGAGTAAAAAATACCTTACCCTAGATTAATAGGTCTTGGTTGTACAGTAATTGGATATTCTTCTTGTTTCTGAAGTTCTCATATAAACTAGTTAAGTATAAAATAATCTGTAACTCCATTTTATTCTCCAATTTAGAAATCCAAGGCATCAATTAAAGTAATCAAAATGGCTCCCATGCAGTTTCTCTCAGATCTTCCAAAACTAAATCATCCCATTTTCTCACTCCTAGGTCTTCTCCTCTGGAGCAACTATTCTCTGAATATTTCTCCAGCTAGCCAGGTTCTCTGCTTTGCAGTCAATAGCAAATCAAGTAGAGATCTCTCCATTTCAGCTTCCTCAGCTGACTAGAGGAAAGCTACCTACTCCCCTCCAGTCCTCACATAGCTGGATAAACAAATCATGTCCCTTTCTCTACTTACTGCCTTCATTCAAACTCCTTTGCTCACGCACGACATAGTTTGTCAGAGTTCCAGGGAATTAAGAATATGCACACCAACAGTGACCTAGTATGTAAGTTATTTTCTATTGCTAAACAATCGATTGTCACTCCACTAAAGTCTTCCTTCTTTGTTATCAAAGCTAGGAATGGGTGAGTTTTAGTAGATCCTACTAAAATGGCAAAGTTTCCTGATTCAGGCCTAGATACTATTACCTTTCATTGTCTTTCATCTGTAGTCTAACCCAGCAAAGATCACAAATGCTCATCACCCAGTGGCTGCATTGTAACACATTTTTCTATTACTGAAGTTCCTCCAAACCATCTGTCATTGGGCAAGGATGCAAAGAGCACTCATGCTAATTAAATCATTCATCTGTATCCTTGAAGTACAGAAGAATATTGATCTGTGCTTATTCAAGAAAATCAGTCAAAACTGTATGTGAGCAATCATAATATAAATATCCTACTAATAACAACAGTACTTTGAAAGCTCATAAAACTGGAATTCAATTTAATTCAACAAACATTTATCAAATAAATACTATATCTAAGGCACAAGATCAGCTGCCTGGGGCACAAAAACAAGCATCAAAACAAAATAGTTCCTACCCTCAAGGAGTTGCATTCTTTTGGGGTGAGGAGGGAAGACATAGCATGTACACAAATAAATTAAGGGGAAATTGAGGTAGGACATTATAAATTATGAGTCCAACCCCCTCAATTCATAGAAACTCAGGCTAACAGTCAGCTAGCATTTATGAAGCACCTACTATGTGCCAAGCACTATGCTAAGTGCTAAGAATACAAAGAAAGATGTGAGGTGAAGTAGAAACAGATCCTCCTGGTCCTAATATAATGGGGAGACAACATGCAAATGACTATGCACAAATAAGATGTATACTGGGGAAAATTGGTGGGGAGAGGGGTCTTTGAGGGAAGGCATTAAGAATAAAGAGGACTAGGAAAAGGTTTCTTACAAGAGGTGGAAGTTTAGGAGATATGTAAAGGAAGCCAGGGAAGCCAGAAGGTAGAGATGAGAATGAAAGGAACTCCAGGTACAACTGGTTAGTAGAGCAGAGATTGTAACTCTTGTGTTTTGAATTGATTTCAATATGCTTTTCATACACTATATCAGCTTCACACAAAATGGTAATGTTTTTATCAACTATCCTCAGCCCTGATTAGTTCATCTGAAATACTGATAGCTCAGTGATCACTATTGGGTTATAACAGCCGAAAGGTGAAAGATTCCACCTTTTCCAAGGCCTGGTCAAATCAAAATTTAACCGTGTCCATCACAAGGGTTTACACCTTCATTTTCAAAGAGCCTAGAAGGTAATAGAGTGTGTTCTCATAAGGTAATACCAATAGGTGATACTACATATGTAAAACAAAGAGATGCCTCAATTGACCAGTTTAAGATGAAGGATAGTAACACTTCCAGATATAAGACCATCTGGAGGAGGGGGACCAAGATGGTAAGAGGTCTTTAGACTGTAATGGGTAAGGGAAGTGGGGAGATTTAGCCTGCAGGGGGGGAAAGACTTAGAGAAGTCATCTTTAAGTATTTGAACTGTCCTGATGTGTAAGAGGGATGAGACTTATTCCACTTCTTCCTGAAGATCAAATTAGGAGTAATGTGTGGAAGTTGCAAAGAGGTAAATTTCAATTCAATTGGAGGAAAATGTTCTTAAAAAAGTAAACAACTCTGTCAATTTACTTCAAGTAAATTATTCACTTATTGACAGTTAGTCACTTTCCAACAATCGCTTCAACCTCCCAAGCACCTAATGATCTTTGTTCCCTCACTATGGAAATGTAGCTCAAATATAGAGTAATTACAATAAAATCTATGGGAGAAGACTGATTCTGTAGCAAGGTAAATTCTTCATGATAATGCAGAAATATTTTAATAAGTAGAGTGTACTTGGAATGCTTCTTTAGTGACATTTTCCTCTCAGCCTCCAAAAAGGCACAGCTTCCAGTTAAGTGAACTCACAGGCTTGGGACTCTTCTTGGGATTATCAGCCTCTACAGTGATGCTGCTTAAACTCCTGGACAAAAAAAGTTTTGTTGTTGTTATTTCATATTTTCAGACTCTTTGTGACCCCATTGGGGGTTTTCTTGGCAAAGATACTGACTGGTTTGACATTTCTTTCTTAAGCTCATTTTATAGACTTGCCCAGGGTCACACAGCTAGTAAGTGTCTGAAGTCAGATTTGAACTTAGGAAGATGAGTCTTCCAGACTCCAGGCACTCTAGCCACTGCACCATCTAACTGCCCGGAAGGAGCAATATATACTTATTCTACCCAGTCAAATGACAAAAAGGAAGGGAGTGGAGAAAGGATGAGAAGCAATGTTAGCAAGAGTGGCTACATTGAGATTGAAGAAAAGGGGGCCCAAACCAGGCTGGGGCCAGTCCTGTATATTGGAAGATTACTCAGGACAGAAAATAAGATTAATAAATCTTGAGAAAGAGAGTTATAGCCCAGCCTTGGTGGTTTGCTCACCAGCAGAGGGAGAAGAGCTAGACTGAGCAATAGGAAATACACAAAAATGACTGAAACATCAAATATCTCAAGAAAGAAGGGGGAACTCAATAAAAGCCTCATGCATAAGCAGACAAATCAACAGGAAGGATTCCAAAAAGCAGAAATAAAAATGCAAAAACTTCTAATAGAATACAAAGCTCACTTAACAAAAAGTGTACTATAAAAAAAATGAACCAATAGTACCTAATAAAAGACAGAATCTTGAAGTGTCTTCAGACAACATGGATCAAGAACAAGAAATTCCAGAATGGTTCAAATGAGAAATAAAGTGAAATGAGGAATTAATAAAAGTCCATTAATAGATCCCTCAACATAAAATTAAAATACACAACTCAGTAGATTAGTGAGGGAAATAAATGAAGCCATGATAGAGAACCTCTCTAAAGAAATCAAAGAGGGATTAACAGATTGAGAACACTGACTTTTAAATAATGAAATAAAAGAAAATTTGTCAGAAAAGAAATAATAGAGCCAACCCAAAGGGGAATAGGATGCCTTGGGCAGAAGCAAGGCATGCCATTTGATGTCTTCTAATAAAAGTTGGCTAGCCACTCCTAGAATATGTTTTAGACCATGTTTTGTGGAAGTATATAGGATCTGGAAGGAATGGCTTCTGATTTTCCTTCCAAGTATGAAATGATATTATCCTGTGGTAATATTTCAGCACTGAGGTTATAGACTTTGTGTAGACACTGTTTACATAATGTTAGGCCAGTCTGTCTTTCATATTTCTGTGAAACCTGTGTAGGGTTAAAAGCACCCGAAGGAACTCCTAGATTGTTGTATTAGAGATTGTAGATTATAAGACACCATATAGGATATTGTAATCTATAAACTAGGGTAGCGAGGTGGCATAATAGATAAAATGTTGACCCTCGAATCAGGAGGACATAACTTAATTTTTTTTTTGCTTTTTGTCTAGGCAGTGTGGTTAAGTGACTTTCCCAGGGTCACACCACACAGCTATTAAGTGTCAAGTGTCAGGTCGGATTTGAACTCAGGTCCTCCTGACTCCAGGGCCAGTGCTCTATCCACTGCAGGAGGACATGAGTTCAAATCCAACCTCAGACAGTGTGGGCCTGGGAAAGTCACTTAACCCTGTTTGCCTCAGTTTCCTCATCTGTAAAATGAGCTGGGTAAGAAAATAGCAAATTACTCCAGTATTTTTGCCAAGAAAACTCCAAATGGGGAAATTGAGTCAGACATGACTGAAAATGAATGAGCAACAACAAATACATAAACTAGAATTGGAGAAATGTAGCATGTGAATACCATCTAAATATGTGTGTGTGTATGCTATTGAAACCTCTGGATATAGTGAACCCTCAGCCAAATGGGGAAATCAGATTTAAAGTTTTAGTATAGCTAAAGGATAACCTGGATCATTCCTGACATGTTGTACACTCAAGATGCGGGCATCTGTCTGACCAAATACGTTAGAGACATGCTAAGGGCTCAGAGAGATTTTTTTTTGGTAATGTGAAAATTCACTTATGCACTTATAATTCATTTTCCAATGACTTCTGATTGAATGAGAGTCACAATATAAATATTTTCTCTTCTAAGCTGAAAAATGACCAAATAAAGAAAATAAAACTTCTGGACTTGACATTACATAAAGTTGAGGCAAAAGGAAATAGACAATGACACAAAGATATGTTTTTTAGGGAGGATTTTTGGGTTTTTTTAAGGAGAAGAACATATTGTTATCTACAAAATATATGCTTAGCTTGGAGAATTCCCATCTAACTAACCCAGGGTTTGCTAAGTCACTTAAATCTGAGTGGCTATTTTAACTGAAACAAATTTCCCAAGATAGTACCTTCTATACTGTGTATAAATCTGCTGAAATAGAGGCTCATTCTCAAGGCAGATGTCCTCCCTCCAAAAGAGGGATTGACTACTTCCTATTGTTTGCTGATGGCCTCAAAAGCCAAGAGGGTCATGTTCAATTTCTCTGTCCCAATACCCTGGTGTGTCATGGCAACATGTCATCAAATCAGTCAATCAACGGATATTCATTAAACATGCAAGGCATTTAGCTCACACAATGAGAGAAGTATGGAGGTAGCCCGAATTATTGTTGCTGTTGTTGTTTAAGACTCACCCACTGGTCTTGTTCCTGCTCTCTCTAGTACAGTTTTAAAATACAAGTGAGGCAGGAGGGCATCATTAGTACAGTGTTAGACTTGGCAGGAGAAATGAGTTTGAATCTTGCCTCCGGAATATACAAGCAACGTGATCGTGGGTAGGGAATTTATCCTCTCTGTGTCCCAGGACAACTTTCTAAGAATTTGAGTTTTGGAGATGCTGATGGGCTCAGCATCAGTGCAATGGTTTTCTACAGTAGGAGTTCCCTATATTGAAGAAATAACAAGGGGCAGCTAGGTGGCACAGTGGATAGAGCTCCAGCCTTGGAGTCAGGAGGACCTGATGGCCTTAGACACTTGACACTTATTAGCTGTGTGACTCTGGGCAAGTTGCTTAACCCTGATTGCCTCACCAAAAAAGCAAAGGGAAAAAAATAACTCTCTAGCTTTGGGGAAGCTAGATAGCGAAGTGGATAGAGTACCAGCCCTGGAGTCAGGAGGACCTGAATTCAACACATAACACTTACTAGCTGTGTGACTCTGGGCAAGTCATTCAACTCCAATTGCCTCACCCCCCAAAAAAAAAATAAAAAAGAAGAAAAAGAAAAAACAGAACTATACTGTACAGCCTCCCTGCACACATTTATGCACACATAATCAGTATATATACACATGCACACATACACATAAATGCCTGTGGCCCAGTTTGCTATGAGAAAAGTGGGGGGGGGGCCGGGTCATGAGCTTTAAACTGCCATATAAATGTGAGATATTATGAAAATTGAATCCTTGGGGAGCAGAGATTATCTGATCACTGCACATCAAATATATATTTCAGTTCATTGAGAAGTCACTTCAGATTGGAGATGATTTGACCTACAGCCTTCAAAATCAGTACGCGTTACTAGAAATAGTTCAGAGTAGGAAGGCAGCAAATTAGGTGCTACATTAACTATGAAAATGATAGTTGAATAGAGATATTTAAAAAAAAATATTAGAGCTGTTAAAGACACAGATTCTGTAAAAGCATAGAAATAAGAAACTTTTCCCTATTCTGATCTTATTGGCAGCTTGACTTCTATAACACTTGTCTTCAGCTTCCTTAGGTCCACCCCCCACTTCCCTTAAAGATAGTTCTTTAATTATCTCCCACCTCCCAATTCTTCCATCCCCATCAAACAAAAGCTCTCTTTTCTCCCAAATTCCTTTTCTTTCTTCTTTTCACAACCCATTCCTTCTTTATTTTTTCTCACTTCCCTCTGGGGAGTCATTTCACACTGAAACTAGATCTCTCCTTAGATTTCTAGATGATATGTTTTCCTTTGACCCACACCAAACTCCATCAGATGGTTTTTGCTTTTGCTGTTCAAAGTCTGATTGCACATCATGATCTTTGGGGTAAACACAAACCAGAAACCTCTTACACTGGCCCAATACATTATGTGTGTGTGTGTGTGTGTGTGTATACACACACACACACACACACACACACACACACACACACATATGTGCATGTATTTATATGTATATATATGTGTATATGTGTATATACACACATATATGCATGTATACATATATGCATGTATATGCATATGTATGTATATATGTATATATATTGTTTTCCTAACACAGTGCTATAATATTATGATCACCATCCCTTTGACTCTGTGTTCCATCTACTACATATCTCTTGTCCTTATCTAATTTAATTTCTTCCCATCCCCATCAAAATCCTAGAAGAAATCTATAGTCACTGAGTACATTTCTCTATTCAGTACCTCCTTAATGCCTTTCAATATGGCTTCCAATCCAACCACTTTATGGTAGGTAGCCATTCCCTTCAGTAATGGCTGTGACCTCCCACTTCCAAATCTTGAGGACTTTTATTTGTTCTCACTTTCCTCAATCTATATACATCATTTGCCATTATTGGTCACCCTTCCTTCTTTAAACTTTCTCCCTTAGCGTCCATGGAATTTCCCTCTACTGGTTTGAATTGATAATTCGTGAAAATATGAAGTGAGGCAGTCAGGCCTTGTTCTTTGGGTATTCACTGGGAGAGACCACAACAGCAGCAGGAAGTGAGGCTGAAATCACACTTCAAAAGTAACAGAGGTGTAGGGATAAATGACATAGAAAGTACAGAGAAAAGCAGGGTATAGTGAGGCAGGAGGGCATCATTAATTGAGTGCTAGACAGTAGGGGATGGGATAGTGAAGGAAGGCAGTCAGTGATGGGGAAGAGGATAAGAAGGGGGATAGGCAACAACATGTAACCATGTGGGAGCACTAGGCTGCATGGACCCAATGGAGACAGGAGAGTGCTTGGGGAGGAGGGAAGAGGTAGGAGTTCAAGGTCTCATTTTTATAGGGTTTTGGAGAAAAACAGATTAACTCTTACTGATGCCACCTTGGCTTTTTTCATTAACATGTCCGAATCATCTTAAAATTGTCAGTAAAACCTTAAAGTTTGCATGCCCACATGGTCTCTAAGTTATCAGCACCATTTGGTCTTCTGCTGGGCTTCTGGGCCTTGTCTGAGATTTACATATCATAGGACCAAAAGGCCCTGACAACAGAGCCTTGATGGCTTCCCCTGACTCAGCACATATTACCAGGGTGTGATTTTTGGTTAATATATAATACAATTTGTCAATTATTCTCCTTTGATCTTTGGTATGTCTTGTATGTGGCTTCTAAGTTCCTCTTTGCAATCTTATTTCCTGCTATTGCCACTTTATACTGGCTACTTATAAACTTAATATACTGAGAGGAGTTAGGGGGGTGATCAGGGGACCAGAACCAAGGCACAATTTTTACGCATCGTTTCTTTTCAATCTCCTCAGCTCTGCCTCCTTAGATTTCCAAAGTGTAGGCCTTATCCAAGGTTCTCTCCTTAGCTTTCTACTCTTCTATTTGTACATTGTGGCCCTCAGCAATCTCAGTGCCCAGAGACATCTCATACCTTCACCATTTGCTCAATATCATTAATGATGCGCTAAGTCTCATTTTCCTCATCTTTAAAATGCTTATACTATGGATTTCACTGATGTCGTAGTAAGAAAATCTCTTTGTAAACAAAACACCAGGAACATGACATTATAGATTGAGAGCTGAAAGAAAATTCAGAGGTCATCTCCCTCACCTTAAGCTAGTTAGTTTTTATAGATGAGAAAACAGAGTATCTGTGAGGTCCTAGTGAATTGTCCAGTGATCACATAGGTAGTAAGCTTCAGAGGCAGCATTTGTACCCAGATCCTTTAATTCCAAAGTCAATGCTTTCCCCACTACTCAATACTATTTCTCATCTTGAATGAACATATTACTAAATTATATTTACATGCATATTTATTATTTTTAAGTTATATGCATTATTTAATTTGATGTTTATGACTACTATGAATTAGGGTTCCAGTATTATCTTAACTTTACAGATCCTGAAATTGAGGGTCTATGAGTATAACTATTTTGCCTGTGGCCACATGGCTCATTAGTAGCACAGTTGAGGCTAGAAAACAGATCTTATGACTTCAAGTTCATTGTTAATTCTATTACATGAGTGGTTCTCAATGTGTGGTCCAGATACACTTTGGGCTCCCCAAGACTTTCTCAAGGGATCAGAGAGGTCAAAACTATTTTCATAATAATACTAAAAGGTTTTAATTTTCAATAAAGCAAGTATCATAGATATAACCCACATAAAAAATCTTTGGGGGATTCTCAATAATTTTTAGAAGTATAAAGAGGTCCTGAGACCAAAACATTGGAGAACTGCTTCACTAGAGTTAGTCCCATCTTCTTTCTTAAGATGCTGTCCTGCATTTAGGCAAGGTCATACCTTAAAAAAATAAAAAATAAAACCCAATATACTCACCCTATGGATTTTCCTGATGTTACAAATTCCTCAGAGGCACTACAACCACTAATTCTTTGATAGTGCTATTGTCAGGTGGACACTCAACTACTTGTGACTGAGCTTGTTTGGTATTTGTTATGCTCCCAAAATGTGTTATGACATTGTATATAACAAAATGGGTGGGGTGCCCACACTCTAGAAAGCTTATAATAACAAAACAGCCCAGTCCAGTACCCTTTCTTTTCCAGATTATTGTCTCTATTTTCTTCACAAGAAAGCCCAATAAATTCTAGTTTCTAAATATCACATCAAAATTATGTCTCAAGATGTTTCAAATAGTGAACTATGCATTGTATATGCTTAATAAGCTTCTAACACTGACTTTACTACCTCAAATAAAATATTTTAATCAGAATTTTTTCATAATTTTAATATTAATGAACATGTGGACTTCTTTACCATCCCCTACTGATTCCTTGTTTCTTCTCTAATACCATGCTTCAGTCAATCAACTAGCAATTTATTATTAAGCACCTACTATGTGCCAGGCAACTAGGTAGCACATGGATAAAGTACTGGGCATAAAGTCAGGAAGACTGATCTTCCTGAGTTCCAGTCTGACCTCAGACACTTACTAGCTGTTTGTCCCTGGGCAAGTCACTTAACCTTGTTTGCCTCAGTTTCCTCATCTGTAAAATGAGCTGGAGAAAAAAATGGCATTGCCAAGAAAATCCCAAATGGGGTCACAAAGAATCAGACATGACTGAAACAACTGAGCAACAGCAACATGTGTCAGTCACTACGCTAAGCTTTGGGAGTTCAAAGAAAGGCAAAAATAAAATACAATAAAAAGTCCCTATTCTCAAGGAGCTCAGTCTAATGAGACAGACAACATACAACAATTATCAGCAAAGAAGATTTAGACAGTATAAACTGGGAGCAATTTTTAAAATTTATTTTATTTTTAATTTATGGAATAAAACAAGCATTTCCATAACATAGTACATACAATTTTTAAAAAGATGATTGAACATGAAACTACAAATCTATTATGTATAACTTTCTATTCCTTCTAAATGTATAATAAAGCTAAATTAATTAAATTAATTAAATTAATTAATTTAATTAATAAATTTCTTTTTTTTCTTATTTCCTCCCCCCCCACTCTAGAGATGGCTATCATTAGACATAAATACGTATGTATGTATGTAGTATAATAGTATGTAGTGTATGTGTGTGTGTGTGTGTGTGTGTGTGTGTGTGTGTGTGTGTGTATACACTATCATTCTATACATACTTCTGTTTATCAGTTCTTTCTCTGGATGTAGATAGCATCTTCCCTCATAAGTCCTTTGTAGTTAATTTGGATATTTATAATAGCCAAATGACTTAGTAGCTCAAAGTTGTTCTTGGAGTAATTTCATAGGAAATGCACTGAGATGAAGGACAACTGAGACAGGCTTTCTTCCAGGAGGTGGGATTTTAGCCGAGACTTGAACGAAGCCATAGAAGCTAGAAGGCAGATATGAGAAGGAGACGCATTGTAGACCTGGGGGAGAGGCAGGAATATGCTCAGAGTTGAGAGATGGAGTGTTATATGGAAGGATATTGGCTCCTGGCTTCCCTGGCTTCCTTCTAACCTCAGTTTATGTCCCATCTTCTGCAAGAAGCCTTTTCTAGTATTCTTTAATGCCAAAGTCTTCTATCTAAAACTACCCCCTAGTCAACCCTACATATATCTTGTTTATACACATCTCACATTGTTCTGTCTCCCACTAGACTGTAAGCTTCATTACAGCAAGGAATACTTTGCCTTACTTTTTATCCCCATTGCTTAACACGGTGCCTAGTACATAGTAGGCACTTAATAGATGCTAATTGTTTCATCTCAATAAATTATCTTTTTTTTCCTGATTTAATAAATTATATGTTGAATTGAATTGAATAGTGCTCAGCCCTGAAGGCAAGGGGAGCAAATAAGGTCCCTTCTAGCCTAATGGGTCTGGGATCTAGTGTACAGATTTTAAGGGGCTGACTTAAGATACTTAAAGAACTTTGACATGACTTAAGATACTTAAGTACATTTCTTAAACTGCATGTAGAGTTCTAGTTTTCCACAATCAAACAGTCTTAAGAAACTTGAAAGCCCATTAGTGTGTTATTGCTCTGAGATACAAGTATCAAGTAAAAATCTCTCTAAACATGCTTAGCAGGAATTGGGACTTTTAGCATGTGTCACATAACCATCACACATAAAAACATAGATCCATATTTTAAGTCCCCATATGTCCCTCTGTTAAAAATAAAAAGTCATTTTTAGAACTAAACTATTCCCTGATAAAAGTACTCATTGACTTCTTTGCCAGACAATCACAGCTCGTAAATTGACACATTTCAGTTCATCTGTATGTAAGCCATGTTCCCACATCACAATTATAACACAGGCATCTTAACTTTAAATGAGAGAAAACAAACATAAAATTAGCACTGGTGGGAACCCCCTGCCACTCAATTTGTGTTGGGTTTAACACCTTATTTTATATATCCTTCTACATAAACAGTTTTACATTAGCCCTTGATATGGTGCCTTACAAGAATTAAATGTTGAGCTGTTTAAAAGCACTAATTAGCAGCTTTAATACAGAGGGGAGCCTCATATATTAGTAAAATCTTGTAAACCTAGAATACCCTTTGGGTCTAGTCATTTGTGTGTGAAATAACTCAATAAAAATACTATATTGTTAATCACAAAACCTTCCAGGAAAATAATCAATCACAGCAGAAATATAAACTGTACTTTTACAAACAAAAGAAGAAAAATGATAACTCCCATTTAAGCACAAGCCCTGGAATCCTTGCAATGTACCGACTCATTTATAAAACAAAGCACACTTCATAATAATGATAAAAATATTATAACTGGATATACATCCAATTGATGTATATGCATTGGATTCAATTTTTAAGACAACTAGCAACACATTTATAAAATTAATACTTCATTCCTTTCCATCATTTCCAATGTTGCCAAAGTTTTTTTTCCCTCAAAAAAAAACCTTTAGCAGAGAACAAGGTAAACAATCTTGATGTACATTTGGCTCTTTTTAAAGGCAGAAATAGATTTAATTTTCCAAGCATCCAAGAACACATCCCTCTATAATTTGAAATGTTTCCCTCTGACCTTCCCAGACCTAATTGCTTCTACTTTAGCAACATTTACTGTAGCTTCTTGCTTACCATATGGGGGGATGTTATTTTTCTATTCTTTAACTTTCCTTATACCTTGCATCAGATAGTTCTAGTTAATATTTCTAGTGCATGTAAATAATTATATTCTTGAGTGCTTTAAAATTACACTAATTCCTACACCATTAAGGAAGGAAAATGTTTCTTGTTTTTGATGCATTGTAAGTGGGAGGTATTAATTTCTAGATGAAATTATGCATAAGCAGGGAAAAGCTTTGTACTGAAGGATAATATTTAAACTCAAAATGTTAAGCATCTTAGGATTTACAGATGATTAAAAGCAAATAGGACAACATAACCATATTCTATTTGGATTGTGTTATCCCACTCCCAACCATGCAATTTCTAATCCCTGAACCAAAAGGCATCTTTCTATCTTCAAATCTTTTTATCACAAGTTTTCAAGAAAGATAGCTCAAATAGTAGCAAGATCTCAAGCCTACAGATAGGGGCATAATTCATTAGCTATGTTCAGATTGCTTTATTTATATGACAGATGATGTACAGTTCAGTAACCTTTATTGTAATCATTAATATTTTTAATATTCCACCATTTTCAGAACTACCACCAAACCACTTATTTTTTAAAGCAAGTTTCTGAAAGTTAGAAAAAAGTTACTTTGTACTAAGTCATATGCAATCTTTGTTAATACCATGATAATTAAGCTTTGAGTATACTAGTTAATGGGTTTTTTTAAAATATTGTGCCAAAATGATAGAATTGCACTGATTTAAGAAGAAATTTCCACACCAAGAGAAATTTCAATTCTTTCCAGCTTTGTTCCACTATTAGAAACAGATTTGGTCAATGGCCTCATATATTTGCCATGAATATATTTTAATGCATTTTTTTCTAATAGAAGAAAGCTGGCTGACACTCTGGATTTTTTCTATGGCATGTCCTGGCTTTTTACGGTGTTTTATGTTACAACCTAATTAGTATCTTACAGTGCCCTTACATGTACTTAGAATCTAGAATTTCACTAAATACATTGAACATTTTATTTTGGGGGGACCTCCATGACACTCTCTAAGCAATTTTAAGTAGGCTAAGAATATGTTTCGAGTCAATCAAGCCTTTCAGAGATAGGTTATCCAACTCTGGCTAATGCACAGCTATAAAACCTTTACCATTTCTGCCTGCAAGACAGTATCTCTTATTAAGCCCATAGCTGCCCACAGTGACAGAACTAGGAAGGAGGGGAGGTAGAGAGGAGACAATCTTCCTGGTACTTCAGAAAGTCTGCTATGCCAAATTACATAAAGATTAACTAATAACAGCTGCAGATCTCAAATGATTTAACCAAATTAGGCCATGACCTATTAACCCCCTGCTTCCTCTGCATTATCTCCTTTCTTATTCAAGAAATTCCTTGGACAGTAGGTTATTTGATGGAGTGATCAACTGATCAATTTCACAACCCAGTACAGGAAAGTAGGTGTCAATGGTGAAAAGCTGAGAGGCAATCTGGACTTCTAACTAGCCCACTGTTTTAAAGGAGTACATTCACAGGCTCTTTTAGGATAAAGTTAGCCTACATTGCCCTCGTGTCCAGTTGGGAATGAAAAGGAATGACTCTCCCTTGTCTTTTTTTCAGAATCTTCCTTCTTTGAGAGGATACCAATGGAAGAGAAGTCTCATAGTCCACTGAAATATGGGTCATGTGTTCCTCTTGTCCTTTGCTCTTTTCTATGGAGGCACTGATCTTCACGGTCCATATTTTGCTACAATCACCCAAGTAAAGTAAAAAAACTTAAGAAGAATGGTGAGGAAAGGGTTTTCTAGACCCCATTAGAAAAAATAAAATAAAAGTGGAAAAAGGAGGAAGAAAGGAAGGAAGGAAGGAAGGAAGGAAGGAAGGAAGGAAGGAAGGAAGGAAGGAAGGAAGGAAGGAAAGAAGGAGGGAGGGAGGGAGGGAGGAGAGGAAGAAGGAAGGAAGGAAGGAAGGAAGGAAGGAAGGAAGGAAGGGAGGGAGGGAGGGAGGTAGGAAGGAAGGAAGGAAGGAAGGAAGGAAGGAAGGAAGGAAGGAAGGAAGATAGATGTTGGGACAGAGTACATTTGAATTACCTTCCACTTCAGCCTTGGTCTTCAAGTCCTCTTTGCAGATTATTAAATTCTGTTTGACTTTTTTTTTTTGAGGGAAAAAGTCAATGAGACTTTTAAAAGGGCTCAGAATAGAGCAGTCACTTTTGTACAGATGACATGCAGGGCAAAATAAATTTACATTTTTCAGACCTCATGAGTAACAGGACTAACTTTGTTTGGGATTATCTAAAAAGTCATTGAGGGAAAGCAAGAGACCTTACCGCTGGCCATGATGGACGAAAAGCTAGGGGAAACCTAAGCTAAAAGGAGTTGATGTTTAACCAAAGGTTGATCACCCCCAACTCACCACAAAGACTTTTCATTTCCATCTGGAAGGAGTATGTGATAACCTAGACAGACCAGCCCCTCAGTCACCAATCAAAACACTGACTCTTGACATTTGCCTAATTATCTTTTCTCATCATCAGTCATTTTTTGAAGTCTTGGCTTCATTCAGATGCCAGGTATTTCCGAAATTAATCATGTCATTGAAAGCGGCATCTTTTCATGTAAATGGACTTTATTATCTGGATCAGAAAGCCCCCCCTTTGAGCTGCAAAAGCCCATTTGTAGAGAAAGTGTCTGAAATCTGACATGCTGCCTTCCCAAGAAAGATTCTTAGTGGTGACCTCCCAGCAAGAGCTAAGCATCAGTCACCATGAGTGTGTGTGTGTGCTGCTAAGAGCCTTGGGCTGGATGCATGCTAATTTGCCCCATTGTTTCAGGGTGACTGCCTTTCCAGTACTGGGGAACAAAGGCCTTTTGCATAAGCCTCAGTGTACAATTATTTTATGTTTACATCAGGGCCATCATCCTATCTTTATTGCTGCTATATTAGGGGAAGGGAGAGCTCCTTTGTCTCCTCCTTGGGGTGCGGATTACAGGCAGGATTTGGCATGTTATTCAGGACACTCCTCTTTCATTAAAAGGCATTTTACAAATGTTCAGGATCGTGGGCTGAATCAACACATTGCCTTGGTCAGCCTACCTCTAAGTACAGAGATGGGGAATCTCTTGGAACTGGATTGGAACTGGATATCTACAACCAAACTCCAATGTTAACTGGATGGGATCTGAGCCCCAAAGAACAGATGATTAAAGAATTAAACATAGCAAATTCTCACTCCTGGAAATATTCCCCATTCTACCTTTACTAGGAACCACTGCCTTTCTCATCATATAATTAGATGGAATGTATTTTATCATTAGCAGAAGCTTGCCCAATGAAAGACAAAAAGAAAGTTTCTCAATCACTTTGGGATTGTGGACTTCCCTCTGTCAGTCCAGTGAAATATGTGGACCCCTCAGAATAATATTTTCAAATACATAAAATAAAAATGTAGTAATAGAAAGAAAATCAATTATGTTGAAACACAATACCAAAAATATATTTTAAAATGTTTATTGGCCCCAAGTTAGTAAGCCTGCTCTACTATTATCCATTTAGTGTGTATGGTAACACGTTTTTATACCTCAATCTATATCTCACATTCACTTTTTAACTCTTTGAGCTTTGGCAACTCGGCAGCTGTCCTCTAGTGGCAGAGGATGAGAATCATAAGAATTGAATCCAACTCCCTTCCTACAGGGAAATAAAATTAAAGTTATGACATAAATTGATAGAAGACAAGAAATTCAAATTTAAGAATTGGTGGGATTGGAGGGGGAATTTTTGTGCTTGCAAGCTAAATGCATTTGAGATCATTTGTTAGATGGACTAAGAATGATAAACTTGATCTGTAAAGAAGAAAAACTACTCCGAAACATTCATAGAACTTTTTAATGCAAATGGTAGAGTGTTCTACCTGTACTGCTCTCACCGCTATGAATTATTAACTCTGTTTTCTTAAATGTTAAGGAAAAATTCCACACACATGCACACACACACACACACACACACACCCCACATTATCACCCCACAATTCTTCAAAGAACCCTGCCTGGGTAATGTGTTTACTGAGTCCTCATAAACATCAATATGAATTGAGAAAATTTTGAACTGAGATTTGTGAATGGGGGAAATAGACAATAAGAAGGCCGTTTTTAAAGAAACCGCATCTCTGAGGCAAGACCTTGAGAGCTGAAACAGAAATTTCTTCAGTGAAGGCTATTTATTGTATGGGGAGAGTCTATTGTAATTTTAATGAATTCAATACAGCAAGTGAAGTGTTCTCTTGAAGTTTACCCCTGCTGGAGGAATTTCTGAATTTCTTTCCACAACTGACAAATGGCTTCCTTTTTCATTGAGATGATGTGAATTCCTGGACACATCCATCTTTAACTAAGTTAACCACTTATGACCAGAGCAAAGACTTTTGATATAAATAATTTTGGAGACAATTGCAATGAAGTTGTCATTACAAATGGATTTGGAGGCAGAAGTCTGCCTATATTACTTTCTGTTTGACCTCAGAAAAATTATTAACCTCTCTAGGCCTCAGTATTTTCGTCTGTAAGAGGAGAGGTTTAGACTGGATGACACAGCTCAAAAGCTAGATTAGGTAGAAGTTGAATTGGCCAAAAGGGATCTAGGGATGTGGCGATTCAGCTCTTGGGCCCTTTGGATGTGAGAACTTCCTGGCTGCTTCCAGCTGTGTGGGGGTTCACTGCTGAAAGGACTTGTCACTTTGATATGAGGCAGAAAACCCCAAAGGTTTCCTTTGCTCTGGACTCATCCATATGGTCCATATAGCACTTAATCCTGGAGGAAACTGGCCTGTAATTCTTCCTTTCCTCACTGTCTTTGGCTATCTTTGTTTTTGAAAAGCATCCCCTTTTTTCCCAGTCAATACAAATTTTCCATTGATATGGGCACATTTTCCTAAGCAGAAAACTAAAAAAGGCTTGTAGAACTTTGTTGAACTTTATTTGTTCTCTAGAACATGTAAAAATCTACATTGTTGCTGTTGCTTACAGGGCCATCCTCCTCTCCTCTACAATTGCGCTTTTTTTTAATAGTCCATTGTTTTTATTTTTTTTCAAGTAATACACGTTTTAAATTAATCTGTCCCAGCCATTAGCCCCACCCCCAACCTACCCCTAGTGGGGAAAGAAATTTTTTTAAAGTCTCTTAATATATGCACGCCCTATGAAATAAATTCACACATTAATCATGTCCAAAAATGTATGTTATTTGTAAATTTTAAGTTCACACATCTCCGCTAAAAGGTAAGTTTCAGCTTTTATTAGTTTTTCAGACTTGTGGTTTATCATTGTATTTATCAGCATTCTAAAGTGTTTAAAACTTGTTTTTCTTGATAATGTTCAATTTCTGCTCATTTTGCTGTACACCCATTTATAGAAATCATCTCCATTTCCTTTGAAATTACCAATTTCATCATTTCTTATGATATAATAATATTCCCTGATATTCATATGTTATGATTTGTTTAGCCATTCCCCAATGGAAGGACATTCCTCCCTTAGTTTCCAAATTTTGGCTACCACAAAAACAACTGATGTGGCTATAGATACGACATGGAAATCCTTTTCCTTTCGTTGATTTCCTTTCCTCAATTTCTTTGGGGTATAAGTCTAGTAGTGGTGGAGCTGGGTCAAACTCACGGTTTTGTAACTTTCTGAGTGTGCCTTAAATACACTTTCACATGAAGTAAAGACTAAGCTATAAATGAAAGGACTTCAGTTTCCAGGAATGAACCTATAGGCTGCAATCCAACAACCTCGTCTTTTGTCTTCCTTCTTTATCATGAGAAAAGTTTCTCTGAGAAGTTGGGCTTGTAGCAAGCCTGAGCTGTATGTAAATCAGAGATATTCTCCTTTCTTTTTGTCGTTTGGCTCTGGTCTTGCAGCAGGCCAAACTCAAGGCTGAAAAAGCTTCAGCCTTTTAGACTCCAAAAATAAAACACAGAATTTTACCTCTGAGCAATAGGGATAATATTAGCAATTTGTCAATGTGTGGCTTCTCATGGGATGGGCTACTTTATAATTTTCTACCACTTTTCTGCCTACTAAAGTAACTTTACCTTTCTCTCTGGATTTGCCTTAAGGGGGATTTCATCCCCTTTTGTCCCCAGTGGCTTAAAAGCATCTATCAGGGGACAGTAGGATACATCTACAGGACTTTCACTTTCAGCCTTTATCTCCAAGTCCTCTTTGCAGATTACTGCTATAAGATTTGTCTGGTTGCTTCTTTTTTTTGTTTGTTTCCTTCTCATTTTTGAGGCAAGAAGAAAGTTTTGAAAGGGATCAGAGCAAAGTGGTCACTTTTGTAGAGATTAATTTCTTCATCACCCTTTAAAAATTTTATGTCCAACTAGATTGTAAACTCCTTGAAGTCAGGGATCTTGTCCTAACTCCTACAGCTCCCAGAATGATAGGTTCTACTCCAAACTTGTTGAATCAATGGGGAGGTCAATGAGAAAAGCCCTGGATTTAAAAGGGGGGAAGGGTAGAGCATGGGTTCAAATAATAGCTTTGTTATTTACTAGCTATGTGGTGTTATCGTTCAGTTGTTTTTCAGTCTATCTGACTTTTCAAAAACCTATTTGGGGTTTTCTTGGCAAAGACACTAGACTGATTTGCCATTTTCTTCTCCAGCTCTCTTTGCAGATGAGGAACTGAGGCAAATAGGGTTAAGTGACTTGCTCAGGGTTACACAACTAGTAAGTGTCCAAGACTAAATTTGAACTCATGAAGAGGAGTCTTTCTGAATCCAGCACCAGTCTTCTATCCACAGCACCACTTAGCTGTGTGACCTTGAGCCCGTGACTTAACTTCTCTGGGGGTCTATTTCCTCCTTTGTAAAGTGGAGGTAACAATACTTCCACTCTCTGCCTCACAGAGTTATTGGGAAAAAAGGACATTGCAGATATAAATGTAAGTTCCATATCATTAACGTCAATCATCCATATGTTAAGAATGATTTCTATAATGATCTTTCAATTTCCATATGTTATTGGTTCTCTAATCCTTAATGAGAATTTGATTCATATTCTCTGTAAGGATATTGACTCAACTTTGAGGACCTTATCAAAATATTTTGTGGCCCCTACCTCCACCACTTAGCATAGTACTCTGCACTACAATACTCCAGTATTTGTAGGGTTTCATCAATATGAGTATTCTCCCAAATGGGACAGACTATGCCTGCTCAACCTAGGTGACTCTCATTCATGACCTCCCAGATATTCAATGCAAAGATTCCACCCACTGAGCTGGGGGACTGCTATGAGTTCTTTTGATATATCAGGGCTACCAGAACATGTGAGTTGCATATCACTTATCTCTGAATCTCACTATGTGAACAGCACATCTTTTTTTTTCAATTATACACTTCTTTTTTGACATTCTTATGCAGTGTCTCCCTTGCAAATGTGTCTTTGTAATACCTATGATAACATCCTACTCACATGCACCACGCTCTTTGGTGATCCTTCAGTGATGCCCCTCCCCCAGTAATAAGGATATTTATTTTGTATATATCCCACGTGAACACCTCTTTGAATTACTTGTATTCACCTAGTTAAATACAGCTCCTTGTGGTCAGGGACTGTCTCATTCTGGTATTCATACTCATAGCCCCTTGTTCACAATACTTTGAAAATAATAGATATAATAAACACTTGTTTACTGATTGATTGATGAGGTTTCTTTGTATCTGAGACGTCTCTGACTGCTTTAATGCCTAACTCTTGAAACACGTTTCTCTCTCTCTCTCTCTCTCTCTCTCTCTCTCTCTCTCTCTCTCTGTCCCTCTCTCTCTCTTTTTCACTGCCTTCTCTGTGCCTTTCTTTACATTGAAGCTATGGAGTATCAAAGTGAATGTGGATTTAATTTGGAGGGTCTTAGTGAGTGAGTTCTATGTAGAATTCATCTGTTTCATCTTCCGTAACTGATATCGGTGAATAAGCTGAAGTAATTTGCAACCACAGAGTAAGATCAGTGAAGTGTTTTGTAAATATTATTTCATTTGATCTTCACAACAAACCTTTGAGGAAGGTGTTGTTATTATCCCCATTTTAAAGATGAGGAAATTGAGGCTGAGAGAAATTAAGTGACTTGCCTAGGGTCACAGAGATAGTCAATGTCTGAAGCAGATTTGAACTCAGATTTTCCTGACTCCAGATCCACTGCCTCACTGAGTGCCACTATAGCAGGAATGATGGGAAACTATTCTGCATTTTAAAATTACCAGCGATATGACAATGTTCAGGACCATGGATGTGAAACACAGCCCTTTGTTGAGAGACAAACTGCTTTGTAACAACCTTGTGCTTATGAAGTTGATTTTGTCCTAAGTCTTAGATCATTTTGACCCTGTTCAATTTGGGACCAATATACTAGCTTTCAGAGATTTTTCTGAATCTTGATTCATCTAGTGTAGTTTCTGTCATCTTCACATTTGACAAGGATGTTATCTACACCTTCCTCCAACTCACTGAAGTTTTCTGCCAAGTCTAGATCCCTGGGGCACTCCATTAGAAAATCCCTTTCTAGTTCTCGCTAAGTTATTAATGTATGCTCTTTTTAGTTCAGACATAATAATAATAATAATAATAAAATAATAACCAGAATTTATGTCATGCTCACTACGTGCCAAGGCACAGCGCTAAGCACTTTATAATTATTATCTTATTTGATCCTCATAACAACCCTGGGAAGTAGGTGCTATTATTATCACCATTTTACAGATGAAGAAACTGAATCAGACAGAGGTTAAATGACTTGCTTAGAGTCACACAGCTAATAAGTGTCTAAAGCTAAATTTGAACACAGATCTTCCTGACTCCAGGCCTAACACTCTTATCCATTGTGCCAGTATATCATGTGATATGACACAACATGACATTGCCTTACCTGATATAACATAACATAACATGACATAACATAACATAACATAACATAACATAACATAACATAACATAACATAACATAACATAACACAACACAACACAACACAACATAACATAATGTAACATAACATCGTGGTCCCTGACCACAAGTGGCTGACATTTAACTGGAAGAACACAATCAGTTTAAGGAGGTGTTCCTGCAGACTATATACAAAATAAATATCCTGATTATTTGGTGGGGGCGAGGTGCCCTAGCAACTGCAAGATCACCCAAAGGGCATGGAGAGTGTGAACAGCATAGAGAATAGATATTACAAAGATACATTTGCAAAGGAGACATTGCATAAGATGTCATCAAAGAATTTTTTTTAGCATGGCATGACTGCAAGCCACGATGTGATGTTACAGATAATATGTGAAATGATATGATATATGATACTATACTATGTGATCGGTTTTATATGATATAATGTAGTATGATATGCTAATTCACTTAAAGCAAAACACTAGGCTCAATATAACTTAAAATAATCCCATTATACTCTCCAGGCCCTTCCCAACATAGTATATTCAGACATTTTCCTCAAGCTTTACCTATAAACTTTGACCTTTCCAAAGCTTCAGGTCAACTTGAAGCCTTTTAAGAAAAGATAATTATTCTCAACCACCCCCACCTCTGACAAGCAATCTCCCTACAGAATTTCACCAGCTCATATATAGCAACAAAAGAATAATTGTGAAAATCTACGCTAGGTATTCCTAAATTTAAGTAAGGCTAAATACAATTCAAGTTTACATAAAGCTTTAAGATTCCCAAAGCACTTCCCCCACAACCAGCGGGGGAGATGGGTAGTAGCCCAGGAAGTTGCCAGGAAGCAGCTTGGGACTCAGTTCTCAATCATCTCTTTGCAACTGAAACTGTAGTCAATACCACACCCCCTCCCATACCTAGAAGGCAAATTTTATTATCCATTTTAATTTCAAATGAATGACATCCTCAGATGCTGGGGAGAACTGACACTGGTTGCTTTGCTTATTTGCCAAATTGAAATAGTCAAAGCAATCTCAAAATCCATTTCAACAATTCATCCTGTCCTCTCCCCTGAATCTATTCCAGTTTTCTGTTGTGTAGGTAAATGAAACAGTTTGTCTACCTCTGAAGAAATATTCCATACATAACAATCATGATAACCTAGGTAATGACAATAGGTCTGTTTGTGAAATATCTCATATTCTGGGGGGAATTTGTGAGCATGCATCATTTCATGGTTTAATATTCCATATTTTCTTGTCACACACTTCCCCAAGAATAGCTGGAGAGGATAGCCACAAAGTGAGTGACTACAGGCACATACTGCACCCCAGTGTTGCTGACTGGGCTCAATGTATGTGTTCCTAGGAGGTGTCAATAAAGCCAATTCTTGTCAATTGCAGCTTCATCTTCCACAGCATTACTTCATAATTTTAGGTGTACAAGGTCATCATTTCTGATGAATCTTCCAAGGTCAATGTCCTTTAAGTTTATTAAGTTCTTCTGCCCTCTCCCCCTCAGATCATTAATGATAGTAATAAATATAGGCTATACCAAAAACCTTTGTACAGTTTTAAGGGATACTTTAAACTAATAGAAGAACAACCTCCTTTAAAAAAAATGCTGGAAATCCTTTAAAAAGAAAGAAGGCTACAGGGTAGGAATTAATACCAGAGTTCAGATTTTCATATCTATTAGGGTTTCATAAATTGGGGTTCAGATAAGGAGAGGAAAGCCCCTTGAACATTGGCTGTTGTCCTTGTGGCAGATTTTAGGATCATATAAAAGAGCATAACACAGAATGGATAAATATAGATAGACTGCTATTTGTTCTGGTATTAATGACATCACAGATCCCTCAAAGAGCTACAGTGAACTCCACGCCATTTATTTGCAATCAATTGTTTGTCACTTTTAGGATTATATTTTGAGATAACAGAACTTCAGTCTTTCAAAAGGTACCAAGTAACCAAAACAAGTTTTTTTTTAACCTCTCTGAACCTGTTTTATCCTCTGGAAATTCAGTCAACATTTGCAAAATGTACTTCCCAAGGTTGTCTCAAGGATGAAAAGAAATGATGCTTGTCATCAAATATGTACTAAGTGCTTACCATGTGACTGTACTGCCCCAAGTGCCGAGGATATAAAAATAAACAGAAAGAAAACCATTCCCTGCCCTCAAGCTGCTTACACCTTAATGAACGAAGAGAGTATATAATAGGAAGCTGAAAAGTGGGAAGGATAGGGGAACAGATGAAAGTATCTCATGCAGGGGGCATTATAAAAAAAGTCAAGTAATGTCATCCTATAACTATAAAGTTACAACATTGTTATTTATTTTATTATTATTACAGTTGTTATCCTCATTGTTTATTATTACTTTGCTCATGTAGATGTTTCTTTAATTGATATAGTTTTATCAAGCATGGGGAACCTGTGGCCTTGAGGGCATGTGTTACCCTCTAGGTCCTCAAATGCAGCCCTTTGACTGACTCTGTTCTGTAAATTTTGGATTCAGTCAAAGAGTCTCACACTTGAGGGCCTAGAGGGCCACATGTGACTTCAAGGCCACAGGTTCCCCACTTCTACTCTATGCTTTTGGAAGATGATAATCCTGAGTTTGTGTGGCCCAAAAAATAAAGAATCCAGGGTTCCTGCCTTATTATAATGAGGCATTTGAATGGGAGCTTGATAGGGATTCCAGCAGGACTTTTTTCTTAAAAGATAAAGTACAACTTCATCAAGATATCTGACATCTTTTAATATATGTAATCAAACAAATATTTCCTAGGAACCCACATACTGACTGGGACAGAGCCAGATCCTGGGAAACAGCCATAGGGAAGAGTAAACACTAGGATTCCCCACAGAATGCCAGTGTGGCAGAGCCCAGGGCTGGTTTATAGTAAGTGATTTATAAATGCTTGTTGTGCTGGTCTCCCATCTCCACACCTTTACTGTTTTGTATCTTTCCCTCTTTTTGGTAACTTGTAAATCAGTTTCTCCATGATGTCACATTTGTATCACCTCCAAAATAGATCTCAACTATATGTATTTGATCCAATATTTCAGCTTTTCCTATCTTTGTACTCTTTAGAGCTGCTACTTCTTTTCTTTGTAGAGAACTTCAGGAACTGTGATGTTAGGATTGAAATGTGGGGTTTCTACTATCCTTGACTAAGATAACTGTTGTAATAGTTTTTGCATTTTTCCACTTTTTCTGTTTTTCCATTTTCATTCTTGAAGGTCCTTGGGATGACTTTATTTAGTTGGATATCTTGCCAAACATTTTAGACTGTTTATACTCTCCACTGTTTGTCTTTACTTTATGAGAAGATGCTGTTCATAAGCATTCATCATACTTCTTTGTTAGACTTTACAGATATATTTATATCCTAACTCAGTCTTGCCTTTGGCAGTGATCTCTCTCAATTTGTCAAGCCGGGTAATTGTGTACTGATAAAAGTACTTTCTGGACTCTTTTGATCTCTTTGTCTTAATCAGCTAACTGACACTGGTTTAACTTCTGGATAAAATTATAGTCAGTGTCAATGTTATTTCTGTTGTCCATTTCCCATTTTTAATTTTCAATGGCATAAAGTTAAGAAATAACCTAAGATTTCATTGGTGTGGAGAACTTCTAGATGAGAAAACTATCTAACAATGTAGTTTGGTACCTCCTTTGCAACCTCTAAGGCTATAGCCTTAGAGAGTTACCTAAAACAATCGGGAAGTCAAATGACTTACCCAGGGTCACACAGCCAATATGTGTGAGAGGTGGAACTTTAAATGAGATCCTCCTAACTTTAAGACTCTTCATCCATTCTACCAAACTACCTTTATTAATTTTCCATAGTTTGTTTAAATAATTCCATGTTATAGCTACTTAATTACAAGTCATATCTTTTTTTCTCATTATCATTCTTTCTCTTCGTTCATTACAAATTTTGATTGAATGGTCTGACTGTGCACAAACAGCTAATTCAGAAATAACTCCTACTTCCATTATGAATCTTTCCCAGTCTGTTAATACATAGTCAGTTTCCTTTTTTGTTATGTTATTTGGTGCTTGCCATGTTGAGAGCCTACCAATTCTTTTTTTTTTTTTTGTAAAGGAAGTTCTCCTACTATAGAGGCATGAGGTTCTGTATAATCAATAAGACTTTAGACTCTCTCATTTCTTTCTCCTGAGACATACTTTCTGATATATTTCTCTTCATCCTTACTTTTTCCTCCATTCTGCATTCAAGTCACCAAGTATAAGAGTATATGTTATGTTCATTTGGTTTGGAAGAGCTTATCAAGTTCTTCATAGTTTTTTCTCTATCTATTCATCCTCAGCAACTAGTGTGGTGTGTAAACTGAAGTTTCCTTCATGGTGTTCTCTTTGTCAATATTTATCATTAATACTGAAATGCTTGATAATCAAAGGTCTCATGAGATAACATTTCTTGTAGCTTTTGGGTGCATGGTAAGATATACTCTATCATTTCCTTCCTTTACTTCTCTAAGAAGTCTATGAGCCATCCTTTCATGTAGCTGAAATGTTCTTTATTCTGATTTTATTTGTAGCCAGAATGTTAAGCTTAACACGATTCAGCATCTCCATTAATGCACCTGCTCCTAGGTCATTGGACAGATAGATGTATGACATTTAGGGTACCAAAAACAAAATTAAAGTTGGTTGATGATCTAAAAGCTTAACACTGTCTCCTCCCCATTCCAAATTCTTTGCTACTATTATTGCAGAAATGGGATGGCACTGTACAAGACCAGGGGACATTTTTAAAATTATCATTTTGGCTGTAACAAAAAAAAAATCTTAGTAAAATGAAAAATGACTGCTGCAAGTTGACACAAGGAACATAGGAATAATAGCTCACATTTATATGGGCCTTTCAAATTTGAAAAGTGTTTTATAGATATTATTTAATCTGAACCACACAACACTCCTATGAGTTAGGCAATACAATTATTATTATCCTCATTTTACAGATGAAGGAATTAAAACTGAGAAGTTACAACATGCTCACACTCTCACCAGTAGGGAATGTCAGAGACTGAATTAGAATCCAAGACTTCCTGAGAACAGAAGGAAGGAAGATAGAAAAACAGACTATTAAGACAGCTTTGAAAATACATGATAAATTTATTTTATACTTAAAGGAAAATAAATCTATACATGACAGATGTGTCATTCCATGAACAACTTCTTTTGCATGTTCTATACTGTATTTGAAAATGTTTGTTTTATTTGATGCTGAAGTTCAGGATAATTTTTTTTTAAGAACCTGATCTTTCAGATTTAAGGACTAGCTGGCACTCTTTTCACTATGCTGTGAAAGAACTGTAGCACCTTCATTTTCTCACAACATTTGAAAAACATCCCACTAATAACAGGTCAGGTCATCTGGGGACTCTTGGGGCAATTACAACTCAACCTAAGTAGTCCATATGGTGACAGAAGTCCAGATGTGGTTACCAAGGAGGCTGTCCTTCAATAATAGACAGGAAGAACAAATGAAGCAGTCCTAGCACAAAATAAGTATGGCCAAGGACACCTGGCACATTCTATCCTGAAGGTCGGAATGGGCAGGAACAAAATTAGCAACTCCAGGACTATAGTGTGTGGGTAGCACATATGTTTTCCTACCTCTGCTCTACTACTGACAGAAATAGATTCCATCCGAGGAGCTAGGAACAATAAAATGAGAAATGGGTGGGTGACTGGAAGGCTACTTGAGGAGAATATATTAACATAGAAAAAAATTCCAAAAACTATTGCCTCTACCAAGAAGCAAAAATTTATAAAAGAGAGACATAACAGAAGAAATTGTTTATTTGTTTGTTTGCCTTTATAAAACCCATTTGGGAGAAACATCCGCATATATACATCAGTTATCTGGCTTATCCCAGTTACACTGATGCTGGAGATGTCCTTTGTTAGAAATTAATGTGTGTAATAAAGTTTTACATTTTTCATATGTTTTGAAGTATATGAGCTATAATTCTTTTGACTGCATAATTACTTTTTGTACACAAGAAAAATGAGGTGCTTAGTCCTAAGTAAATAACCTCAAAACAAACCAAGAATAATAGTTACATTCTTTTCATCTCCTTGGTCTTATGCAATAAATATTTTTTTTAGAAACTTTGTTTTTTAAGTTGCATTACTATGACTTCTTAAAAACACCCACAATCTCAGTGAGTCACTTGCAAGATCAGACAGAAATGAGCCTACTTGCTGTCAGCTGGATATTTGCTTTTGAATATAGGTGGCAGCAGTAGCCAGGGGGCGTTTTATTGTTGGTGAATATTAATTTCCAAAATGTTTTCTCTTAATTCAATATTAGCCACTTCTGCTTAAAATAAAGCTTTCAGAAGTGAGTCAGAGGAGATTCAAAGCACTTTTGTAGCCCTTTATCCTTAACCAACACTCTCAGTGAACCTAAAATTCCGATGGAGAAGCTTATCAGTAAGAATTAATGCTACATTGATCATATTTCCTTTTGGACAAAATACAGGTTCTTAGAACCTGGAGTGTTCTGCTACTTCCAAACAACTGGACTACTTTTTAAGGGAGAGAGAAAATTAAGTCCTTCACTTTCACCTTAAAGGACCAATTTAGGGTCTTTAAAAAATATTTATGTGTAGGCTGTAAAACACTCAAATTAGAGGGGGAGGGGGAGAGCTGGTAGTTCAATTGCTGGTGGACAATTAAGAGACCCTTTAACCCTTGCTGGTAGCTGTACCAATTATAATTACAAGTCTGTCTATATTTTCAATAACACCCATCATGACCTTGGGTGTTTTTTTTTAATTACCATCTTTGAGCTTTTGATTTGTTTCAGAAGTTGTGTATTTCATTTCAAAAGTTCAAATGGGCCACAACCCACACCCACCTTATCCTTCCAACCCAAGATTTTAAGCACATGTAGTTCCACTCTCTCTATTAGGATTCTGTTGAATTTTACATTCTTCTTCTACCCTCAACAATGGTGGCCACAGTTTGTGCTAAGCCTGAGATTCCCAGGTCCAGTGAAGCCATGACTTTGTTTCTCCCTGGAGTCCTGAGTGAGGAATGAAATTGAGAACAGTGAGTAAAAAACCACCCATGATAAAAGAGATAGGAGGCATGGTTTTGAATTTTCAGATTGTAAGCCCCAAAAGCCAATTGTTAAATTAAATTAAAGAGATTATTTCAGTCTCTTTCCAAAACAGACCTACAAAATATGCCTGTAATTGGGACAGCGTCAGCCTGGTCTCACTGGTGCACAAAATGCTGTGAGAGTATCATTGACTGATAAAGAGCATGGAAGCCCATTAGCAGGAACTTTAGTTGGAGAAGATGAATAATAAGATATTGCAATCATTTGAAGAGGGGGAGTAATGTAGAGTAAATAATCACACTTAGGAAAGACGATCTTAGAAATAATTTAATGCATTTTATTAGACAATCACAGAACTGAGAAGGACATTGATGACCAATTCTTTCATTTTATAAATGAGAAAACAAAACCCAAAGAGAGAATTGTTGTTGTTGTTCAGTTGTTTCAGTCATGTCTGACTCTTAATGACCCCATTTGAGGTTTACTTGGAAAAGATACTGCAGTTGTTGGCCGTTTCCTTCTGCAACTCATTTTACAGGTGAGGAAACTGAGGCAAATAGGCTTACATGGTTTGTCCAGGGTCACATAGCTAATAAGTGTCTGAGGTTGGATTTGAATTCTGTTCTTCCTGACTCCAAGCCCTCAGCTCTAACCACTGTGGCACCTAGCTGCCCCACCAGAGAGGGAAAGTGATTTGGAAAAGGTCACACAGATAGTAAGCCAAATAGCTGAGATTTGAATCCAGGTCCACTGACTCCAAATCTAAAACCACTCACTACACAAAGCTATTGTCTTTTAGAGGGGAAGAAGCTGGTGACAGGAATTCAGGTGCCTGATAATCATTGCTAATATTACATAATATTTTAAGTTTTGCAAAGGGCTTCAATATTTATGTGTCTCAATATTCTCTATGTAGCTACCAATTTAATACAGATAGATCAATAGATAGGCAGAGAGAAAGAAGGAAGGAAGGAAAGAAACAAACAAAGAAAGAAGCAAAGGAAGGAAGGAAGGAAGGAAGGAAGGAACGAAGGAAGGAAGGAAGGAAGGATTAAAGGAATAAAGGAATAAAGGAAGGAAGAAGTAATATGTGTATTTAATGCTAATGATGCCTCACAATCCTGTGAGTTATATAATGAAAATATTTGTAAACCAATTTTTTTTTTCTAAATGAGGGAATTGAGAAACAGAAAGGGTAAGTCACTTGATCTATCCCAGGCCAAAAAGATAGTAAGTAAATTGACAATGTAGGAAGCAAGACCAGGTCCTGTGACTCCAGGTCCAGTGTTTTCCCATGTGTCAGGCACTGTGTCACAGTGAGATTTCAATAAAACAGGAGAAGGTCTGAGAAAGGGAAGAAACAGAACATATTAAGCAAATACTATTAATTAAAATTTGAGGGAGCAAGAAAAAAAAGGAAAGGAATTGAAGAGGACTAAGATTTTGGAAGAATGGTAACGTGCTCTACAAATATAGGGAAGATCAATTGGTCCTATAGGATAGCACCAAGGGTAATGGATGGCAGTCTCAGAGAGGCAGATTTAGAAAGTAAGGAAAAATTGCCTAACAATTATATTAATCCCCAAGTGGAATGGGCTACCTTGGAAGGTACTGTAACCTCAGTGGTTGATTAAAGTCCTCTGGTATAACTATAAGTGGATGCCAGGACTTGAAGTGGAATTGGGGAGATCTTTTTCCTCATAGCTTATTTTCCTTTTTTAAAACTATATCATATTAAACAATATCAATTTAAACAATATTACAAAATATCCTAAATATTTCTATTTTAGTAGAACAAAGGCTTAATATTCTATTTTTTTATTTACAGGTCAGTTTTTATCATTTATTTTATATTTCAAAATTGAAATCTTCATATGTTATGGACTTAATGTCCTTTAAACCATTCTGTTACCTTCCAATTTTGATGTTGGGAAATATCACAAAGACTTGCAAAGTGTCAAAAGAAAACTTCTATTCAGAAAGTACAAAAGAGTTTTGGCTTATTATTACTTCGGTGGCTCTACGACTTCATCAATTCTGATACTGCTTTTACCAATGTCATCACATCCTATGGTGTTCTCATTCATAAGAATTGATATTGATTACAAACACAATTAATTACAACATCAAGGAAAAGAAATTTGAGAATATCTTACAATTATTCAATAGGAAATATTGGACAAATAATATATATTCCCAAATAACATGAGAATTATAGTCTGAAATATTAAATTTAAAAATTCACTAAACAAATTAGAGAGGAGCAGAGAAGAAAGGATAGGAAACAAGAGAAGGAAAAGAAAGGAAAAAAGGAGGAAAAAGTAAAACAGTTCATAAAATCATTACTAGGCTATACTATAAATAGTCATGACATATTTGACTCAATCTATATCTCACCAAATGGTTGTTGAGGCAAGAGCAACAAATCATAATTTGGATTCATTTAAGTATTGTTTATATTTTTACACCAACAAGGGAAAGCTGTTTAAATGCTACTTATACTGCCTTCTTATTTTTAGATCCACTCATGATCTCTTTATTTGTTAGAGTGAATTAATTAGTGGGGAAATCCCAAAGCCCATAGAAATTAAACCACCTAGTCATTCACAGTGAAGTGCCAACACCATAAGTCATAGTATAAGTAACTCTAAAGGGTTGGTTTCAGAAACAAAGCCAGAGTCAGCCCACCAATCATTACATAAAGTAGGAATGATGATTCCAGATCAACAAAGGGGCCCAGGATCTGGTACACAAAGAATCCACCTACTGAGGGCTTCAGATCTTACCACGGTCTTTACATACATCTCTCCACAAAGGATCAAGTAGACATCTGCACCTATCTCAATTAGGGGTCAATCAACATATGAAATGCAGTCAGACTCTTTCATTTAAACAACCCTTTTGGAACTGATGTCATACAATCAGGTTTTCAAGAGCAGAACTCTAAACATCAACACATTCCTTTAGTTCTTGCTGCTTAGTGTGACTATTAAGCAATCCAATTCTTTCTGATCTTAAAAAGCACTCCGGGTCTTTGCCATTCATTTTTGCCCTGGTTTTTGTACCACTTGGTTCTTTATGTGAGCTATAGGCTCTTGCGGTCTTTAGTGAGTATTATGAATATGCTCCGGCTATACCTTCCAGAGTAAGACCTGCTCTTCAGGGTACTTGAGGGACCAAGAGAGTTTGGGGGAGGGTCACCTCTATCATGCCATTGGTTACAGTCCCCACTAGCTATATTCCCCCACTGTTAGGTGCCAGATACCGACGAGTTCTCCAGTTCCATTCACATCAATCTGCTTCTTCAAAGGGATATTTATTTCAAAGGTATAGGAAGAGAAAAAGAAATTTCCACCAACCCCATAGAGGTATACTCTCTCCTATACCATACACGCCCCACGCACCATCTCAGCATCTGAGGTGAATAGTCTCAGTTCTTGTATAATATTGGTCCCACCAAGTACACATCCAGATAAGGCATAACTGCTGGATAAGTCCCCATCTCATCTAGCCCAGGCTGTGTCCCAAAGTTATCTCCTAACAATATGGTTAACAGACTGTAGCCAATTAAATAATGTCCACAGCCACTGCAAGATGCTTCCATTCCATATCATCCCAACACTTCCTAAAGCAGTCTCTTTGTCCCTCTCTACATGGGGAGGTACTATATCAGAGGTATTCTCTGTGCATCTCAAACCTTTGTTACTCCCAAATGGGCCCCTACATATAGTGAGGGTGCTCTGGCCTACTTTCCCTATATCCGATCCTCAAGGATCTCGGGGCATCTGAGGGTTTGTGGGTTTCTCTTCTCAATTGCTATCATGTCATTACATTTATCTTTTATCCTTCTCAGTTCCTAGCACAGTCCTGGGCCTGTAGTAGAGACTGTATTGAGTCCACGGAATGGAGCTGACAGTATCTGTGAAATCCTCCGGCCTTTACATATTCGCTTATATATCTCTACACTCTGATGACAGAAAATGGAGGCAAGACCAAATTCCATAAATATAGTTGAAGCCCTCCCATAGATTTCATATCACAGACTTAGAGCCAGAAAGGGTCTTAGAGGCCACTGAGTACAAATCCCTCATTTTACAGATGAGGAAACTGAGTCACCAAAAATTAAATGAACTTATCCTGGGTATCATAGATAGTAAATATCTCGGGTAGGATTTGAACCCAGGCTTTTGTGACTCCAACTCCTATGTTCTATTCAGCACAACACTATCTGGCTAGCTTTACATCATTCTAAACTCTGCTGAGCATAAATATGCAATTCTTGAGGTCTGGAGATTCACTCCCTTAAGTGAATCCCACTTTATTTTGGCTTTTTCTTTCCTCCCTGTAAATTCTTCCCTCTCCCCATTCCAGGTTAGTCTCAGGTTATCCCTTCATTTCACATAAAAATTAAGATCCTACTTCTTTAAGACAAGAAAAAGTTTCTCACTTTGAATTTGTTTGGCTGTGAGACAGATGACAGCATTTGAAATCACGGCTTGTCTGTTTGTCAATGAGTGATTGGAGATGCCTCTCTGGAGTGCCGTGATGGTGACTTGTAGGTCTGATATTTCTTTACACAATTTATTGAATGTAGCAGATTTTGAAATAGACCTTATAAATATTTAGAAAATATTATTTCAAAGTATCTGTAGTTTCTTTTCAGTGGATAAAGCTACTTATTTTAAGATCATTTTATTTAAAGGTAAAGAAGTTCTCCTGGCAGGCAGATATGTAGCATGGGATATGATTAATACTGTGGGTGGGGGTAAGTAGCAAAAGTAGAAGACTTTCAATCCATAAAAGTCCTGTCCCACAGATTTCATTTTTATGTACTGTAGATTAGGTTCCTATATCGGGTTTACTATTTTAGCTTCTTGGTCTGATCCCCACCTCCTTCCACAGATGCCATTTGAGGAAACAAATACTAACTTGAAGGTAGGGAGCACAACAGGTTGAGCACTGGATTTGGCATCACAAAGACCTAAGTTCAAATCTCACCTCAGACTAGCTGCATGAGTCATTTAAGCTCTCTCTGCCTCAGTTTCTTCATCTATAATATCAGGGTAATAATATCTCCTACCTCAAGTGTTGTTGTGAAGAACTATGTAAAGTGCTTTGCAAACCTTAAAGTAATATATAATTGCTAGATGATGATGATGATGATGGAGATGAAGATGATGATGATGATGATTACTGTCAAGGCTTCTCTGGGACCCTGAGCCTCAACATTCAAAGGGTCCTGGGATGGCAATATCATGTGATGTGCCATGCTGGCCAAGGTCAACTTTAGGTCAAATGCAAAATACATCAAAAGAAGCACAGGTCAAACTTTTTGCCATATGAAAAGTCTAATAATGAGTATGATGTTCACGTACTGCCCTAATTACAATTTTATCAAAATGACCCTCTGTAGAAGCCACAGCGTAGACCACTATTTTATTCCTTCATGTGGACATATGAATTTAAGCCAACATTCAAACCTGAGGCTCATCAGGTTTACATACTTTAAATCCAAAGATCAACCAATTAAATCACTAAAAAATATTACATGGTTTTAGTTTCTGAGCCTTTCTAACACTGATTCTTTAAAGTTAGGTGAAGGCAGATTTTCTTGTTTGCATAAATGTGTTCCTTCTGTGGAAAGTTACGAAAAAAAATTATTTCTCCAGTAGTCTTTAATTAAGTAGGTTAAAAAAAAAAGATGTGTAATTAAGTCCCTCTTCCCTTAACCCCTCAAGAAATATCTCTAAGGTAAGACAAATTTTTATAAAGGGCATTATGTAAGCTGTTCGAGATGTTGTGTAATTATGTTTTGTTGTCCAGAGTGAAAAAAATTCCACAGAGACTTGGAGAAAAAAAATTCCACCTCATGTGCAATGTTTGATTATTAAACAATGATATCTAGACTTTTTAATTTGTTTTCAAACTCCAACAGGATCTGACACATACAGTCACATACAGGAATTACATTTATACCAAAAGAAAAGAAAACAGACCAAATTGATGATCACTGAATCATCCTCCCCGAATGTGAATGGAAACTAAACTACTTTGGTGCTCCCACCAAACCAGGGGTTGGGGACACATCTCGCTTTTGATAAGAGCTGAGTGCAGTGTTCTGTCTGCCTGTTTTGCTAAATACATACAAAAGAAGCATAGGTCTCAAATCTAGAGCAAGAATGGACCTCAGAGGATATCTAGCCCAACCTAGTCAAGTCAGCTAGATCTAATAGCTAGACTAGCAGGCTTAGGATCAGGAAGACCTAAGTTCAAATCCAACCACAGACACTTGCTAGTTTTGTAATCCTGAGCAAGTTGCTTAACTCTAGTTTCCTCATCTGTAAAATGGAAAGAAAAATAATAGCATCAACCTAGTAGGGTTGTTGTGAGGATCGAATAAGAAAATATTTTGTAAAAGGCACTTAGCACAGTGCCTAGGACAGAGTAGGCACAATATAAACTCTTATTCTCTTCCTTTCTCAACCACTCATTTTGCTGATGGAGAGACCGAGGCCCAGAGAGGTAAAGTATTATACTTTCTGACATAGATGTCAAACGAGAAAGCTGTTGTGCTTTGTCTTTCATTCTCAAAGAGGACCATGACATTAGGGAGGTGATGACATAACATGCAAGTGAATTGGATTTAAGCGAGGCAGGGCTGTGCAAAGTCACCAGATTTACTTTCTCCTCTAGAGCCATCTGGGTCCAGTGGACAGATACACAACAGGATGACTGGAGAAAGCTATTGAAAAATAGAACAGTGCAGAGAGGTGGCATTTTACTGATTGCCACAGACGCCCAAATAATCACTTTCATTCGAGTTCTCCAACAAAGAACCACTCAAAAATACTTCAGGATAAAAGCCTTTTCTGTAACTTTTATACCCTCCACAATGTTTAACATAGGACACTTGATAGGGGCTTTGATGAGTGAATGAATGATACTCAACATTGATTCTAAGGGCAGTTGATAGATTATTTTCTGGCACCAACAAGAAGTAATGGCAGTCAAAGATAGGTCCATGAACAGAAACTGCAAGATACTAGACAGAAGAGATCTGAATAGGAATGGGAAGGCAATATCCTTCATTACACAGAACCAGGTACCAGTTGCCTTTTCTGTTTCCAAGAAGGTTTGGTGGAGTAGGAGGGAGGGAAAATGAAGGAGAGCTCATAGAATCATATAATTTTGTACTTCTAAGGGATCTTAGAAATTCAAACCAATTCCCTCATTTTAAAGGCCCAATGACTTGCTCAAGGACAGGAATCTTGATTACAAACCTGGTGTTTTTCTCTAGTAAATTAAGTTATATATGATGAGTAGTCACTTCTGTCATTCAAACCAAAAGCTAACATCTCAGAGGAAATTCCATTTCCCCTACATTCAAAGCATACACACACACACACACATACATACACACACACATGCATACACACACACACACACAATACACACACACACAATATACATGTTCATATATATGTATATAAATTACAAGCTAAAAACCTTACGATTTCTAGATCATGTGAATATTCCAACCTTTGCTACATATTTCTATAATGATGTGTTACATGAATAAGGATGTATAATCTGTATCCCAAAACCAGAGGTTCCAGGTTACATCTTGGGAACATCTCTCAAAAATCTCTCTTTGACTTTTCCCCCACCCAGGGTTTCCCTTGAGAACATAAGGATTTCCTCATATCTAGGTCTCCACAAAAAAAGTAAAGGATTCAGCTACCATGCACTCAGGCTAATGGTATAATAAATATAGGACAGACTTTATTTAAACTGACAAAAAAATGAAAAGCACAAAGGACTTACTCTCAAGCCCATAAATAGTCAAGACAGCTTTCTTTCTCTCTCTAGTGGGCTTCACCTCCCCTAGGGACCTATATAGTCCTCTATACTTATAGTAGCCTAGGGTTGAGATTTCTTTGCTAGGGGAAATGCTCATTGTTCTTAACAATTCAAATTCAGTGTGTTATCATCACCTTCAACTCAAACATTCAAAGGCCTTCATAACCTGGCCCACCACCACCCTCACACACACTTTTCTAGTCTTTTTATTTAATTCCCTCCACCTCTATGTGCTCTGATTTCCAGTGACCCTGGCCTCCTCCTCAAACAAATCACTTTATTCCCCCATCTAGGCATTTTCACTAATTGTCCAGCATGCCTGGAATTTTCTTCCTTCTCATCCCTAATTTCTTCCCTTGCTTCCTTCAAGTCCCAGCTAAAATCTCACTTTCTACAGAAAGCCTTTCCCAATCCTCCTTAAAGCTTGTGCCTTCCCCCTGTTAAACTGTGTAGCTTGATTGTATATAGTTGTTTTCATGTCATCTCCCACATTAGACTATGATCTTCTCAAGAATAGGGACTGTCTTTTGCATTTCTTTCTATCCCTAATGCTTAGCAGAGTTCCTAGCATATCAGCTACAAATGGATGATTGGTGGCTGTCAATGGCCTATACAGGGAGAATCTAGATTACTTTTCAGATGTTGGAGAAATTACATACTCCCTGATGGTGGGGAAACCTGCTAAAATTGTTCCATACTGCAGGAGATGACCTCTGCCTGGAGAAAGGAAGAAGACTGAATATAGAGACTTCCTCTCTCTTGGTTCAGATTTGATCAATCAACAAGTATTTATTAACCCCCTACGACTTGCCAGATTGTGCTAGACACCGGAAATGCAAAGACAGAAGTGAAATAGTTCCTGCCCTTAAAGAGCTTTTATTCTATTAAGGAAGGTACCTTACACATATACACAAATTTGTGACAGGAGGACCCCAGCAGTTGAACAAGCAAGAAAAGCTTCATGGAAAAGATAGCACTTGAGCTAAGTCTGGAAATGCCTTTCAGGCATGGAGGAATGATGGCCACCCAGGGAGCCTGAATCATTATGTTCTAGAAACAGTTAAACAGCCTAATCTATCCAATACCGAGAGGTTACAGAACTGATACCCAGTCACCTCAGAAATGCCAGGACTACCTGACTAGTAATGAACTTGCCATGTGATGCAAGAAGAATAATGGGAGAGAAGATAACAAATATAATGGAACACAAGTCAACAATGGACTGACTATACAGAGTGTCCTAAAAGTCTTAGTAGTACAGTTTTAAGCTTTAATAACTTCAGAAGAATAAATGCTAAAATTTCTTAAAATCATTTAAACATTTAAATATTAACTTTTTATCCTATAGTTTTGAAATTTAAAAAAATTTCATTTTAACAAGATGAGGTACCCTGTCATTATGCACTGCATGTGTGACAGCTTCTAGATGACACTTTTCCAGACCAGTGGATGAAGAGAAGAGGTCTTCTTGCTTGGTTGTCTGATCTATCTCCATTTGTCTTTTTCTTGTGGGGTCACATCAAAATGGTCATGTATGCACCAAAACCTCCTTTGAATGATCTTAAGGCTAAGATTACCAATGAAATCCTTTCAATCACTGACCAGCAGCTGATGAAAGTTTTTACAAATATTAAAAAATGACTGAAGTAATATATAGTATAAAACAGTGGCTATGTTGAATTTTAAGAAGGTAAATAACCTTTCAAAATGTTCCTTTTTTTGTATGTTTATCATTTATACTTCTGAAGTTAATAAAGCTTAAAACTGGGGCAGCTAGGTGGCACAGTAGATAGAGCACCAGCCCTGAAGTCAGGAGGACCTGAGTTCAAATCTGACCTCAGACCAAACACTTGACATTTATTAGCTGTGTGACTCTGGGCAAGTCACTTAACCCCAATTGTCTCAAAAAAAAACCTAAACAAATAAAGCTTAAAACTGCATTAAGTTTCTTTTGGGGGCAGGGAAGTTACGGGGATACTACATGTAATGTGTACTTGGTATATAATCTCGACATGTGATGTTATCTATTACATATTGTATGACCTCTATGTTTTATCCAATGTATGTGATTTTGTTATGTAATGCTATGTATTTTATGCAGTGGTGTCAAATTCAATTGTAAATAGATACCTGCTGGTTCCATATTGACTTAGAAAACCACAAATTAGCATTGTCATATTGTATTTTTTATTTATTTCATTAAGCATTTTCTAGAGGTCTACTGAAGATCCAAGGCAATATGTGTGACATGTGGCTCTGGAACAATTTTCAGCGGGGAGAGAGAGAGAAAGAGAGACAGAGACAGAGAGGCAGAGACAGACAGAGACAGAGACAGAGACAGAGACAGACAGAGAAAGAAAGAGAAAGAATCATATATATATATATTTTATATATATGTGTGTGTGTGCATATATATGCATATATGTGCATATATATATATATATACACACACACATATGTATGTTTATATATATATGCATACCTCATTTATTACACTTCACTTTATTGTGCTTCTCAGATATCGCATTTTTACAAATTGAAGGTTTGTGGCAGCTCTGCCCAAATCTATCAGTACCATTTTTTCTAACAGCATGTGCTCACATCATACCTCTATGTTACATTTTGGAAATTCATTCAATATTTCATATTTGTTATTATTATTATATCTGTTATGGTAATCTTTGATCACTAATCTTTGATGTCACCATTGTAATTGTTTTGGGGAATCATGAACTACACCCAAATAAGACAGTGACCTTAATTGATAAATATCATGTGTATTCTGACCTATCAACCAGCCATTCCCAGTCTGTCTCCCTCTCCTCAGGCCTTCCTATTCCCTGAGACACAACAATATTGAAAATTAGGCCAATTAATAACCTATAATGGCCTTTATAAGTGTTCAAGTGAAAGGAAGAGTCAATCAATGCAGCAAACTTCATTGTTGTCTTATTTTAAGAAATTGCACAGCCGCGTTAATCTTTAACAACCATCACCCTGATCAGTCAACAGCCATCAACACTGAGGCAAGACACTCTATCAGCAAAGATTACAACTCAATGAAGGCTTAGATCATGATCATCATTTTTTAGCAATAAAGTATTTTTAATTAAGGTATGTGCATTTTTAGAGATAATACTATTACACACTTAATAGAATCTATAGTACACTATAAACATAATTTTTATATGCACTGAGAAGCAAAAAATTTTGTATGACTCACTTTATTGTGATATTGACTTCATTGTGGTGGTCTGGAACCAAACACACAATATCTCTGAGGTATGCCTGTACTATAAATAAATATATATACATACACACATACACATGCATACATGTATAGATAGATACATATGTGAATATGCATGCCCATTTGTGTATATATACATATGTGTATGTAGATAGAGCTGTATTGTATAGTCATATACATAGACATGTATGTTCATGAATATGTATTATATATGCACACACATGCATTACATGTGCATACACATGCATGTATGTGAATACATGTATATGCACGTGCATATTTGTGTAGACATTCAAGTGTATGTACACATATGTCTATGCAGCTAAGTCTATATATGTATACATGTGTGTGTACATCTATATCCATGAACATGTGTGTATATGCATATACAGGTGTATATACATAGATGATAGATATCAATATCAATATAGATATAGATTTCACCCCAGAAAGACTCCACAAAAGTTGCAGATTTTGTGAGCAAAGTAAGTTTGTTCTCTGAGATTAGAAAAAATATAAGGAATATATTTGCCTGAGCTTATCCTGCTAAAAGCAAGTGTTCGGGCCTGAGGCAGGAGTGTGATGAGTAAGAAGCATTTGAAAGCCTTAATTTGGAAATAGTGAGATATTTCTAACAGAAAACCTAAATATGTTTTGGTAAGCCCCTGATATCAGTTGAGAATTCCACAAAATAATAACTCCTATCTCAAATCCAGCCTAGACACTTAATACTTACTAGCTGTGTGACCCTTGGCAAGTCACTTAACCCCATTATATAGCAAAAAATAAAAACAAACAAACAAGCAAACAAAGAATAATTCCCATCACACAAAAGGGAAAAGTACTCACATGTTCAAAAATATTTATAGAAGTTCTTTTTGTGGTGGCAAAGAAACGGACATTGAGGAGATGCCGATCAATGGGGAATGGCTGAACAAGTTGTGGTATATGGATATAATGGAATTCTATTGTGCTATAAGAAATGATGAGCAGGCAGATTTCAAAAAAAACCTGCAAAGACTTACATGAACTGATGCTGAGTGGAAGTGAGCAGAACAGGAGAATGCTCTGCATAGTAACAGCAATATCGTGTGACAACCAACTTTGATAAAATTAGTTTTTATCAGCAATACAACGATCTAAGACAATTCCAAAAGACTCATGATGGAGAATGCTGTCCACAACCAGAGAAAGAGTTATGGAGTCTGAATTCAAATTGAAGCATACTATTTTCTCTTTTATGTTGTTGGGTTTTTTTGGGTTTTTTTTCTTTCTTGTAGTTTTTCCCTTTTATTCTGATTCTTCTTTCACAACATGACTAATGTGCAAATATATTTAATATGAATTTGCATGTATAGCCTATATCAGATTGCTTGCCATCTTGGAGAAGGGAGAGGGAAAAGAGGAAAGGAGAAAAAAAAATTTGGAACTCAAAAATCTTATAAAAGTGAATGCTAAAAACTATCTTTACAAACAATTTAAAAATATTATTAAATGAGGGAAAAGAATGATAATTCCCTATGAATGTCTTTAGAAAAAGGAGAATTTATAATGATTTATTGATAACTTACTACTGGAAGTAATACAAAACTTGAATAAAATATAGTCCCTGACTTCATGGTCCTTATAATCTAGTAGAGGACTAGGAGCCATCCGTAAATAGACACACACAAATATTGATAATATGTAAGTCCAAGAGAGATTCTAAGTCTGAGGGGGGAAATATCACAACAAAGTTGGCATAACAGGGAAGCTATGCTGGAGAAAGAAGCATTTGATTTTGGCTTTAATTGATGAATAAGCAGTTAATGGTCAGAGACACTGATTGTGGCAAAAGGACCATTCAAGACAGGGAGTGATGTGAAGAAAGATAGATAATGTAGAATGTGTACCAGGACTATATTTGATAAGAGCAATATTCTTTACAAACATCTTGCAACAGATCCATAATACCATTGATAGGGATGCTCCAGGAGCATCCATTTCATCTTGTGTAAATGAGAGGGTTGGATCAGATGGCCTCTGATGGCCCTTCCTACTCTACAGCCTTGGTCCTTTGATGCCCCCCAGAAGTGTATATCCCAACTTGTCCACACCTTCTCATTTGAAATGAATCTTGTTCATGTCTTTCCATAAATCCTTTTAAAGAACTACCCAAAGCACTGGAAGTCCTTCTCTAAAGCAAAGGTTCTTAACCTGGAACTTATTAATTGATTTTTAAAATATCATAAATGTATCTCAATATCATTGGTTTCTTTTGTAATCATTGGTATTTTATTGGCTACATTTAAAACATTATTCTGAAAAGTGATCCATAATGTTGCCAAGTCAAGTCATCCTCAGCAGACTGCCAAAGGAGTCTATGACACAAAGATTAAAAACCCCTACTGTAGATCTTGTCACATTCCAAGGGTGCCAAAGCACCCATTCAATCCATCAGTACACTCAGTTCATCCACTTGTTATCCTTTACACTGATGATATAGCCAGGCCATCTCCTTTTACAAGTATATATGTACTTTTTGTATGCAAATAATCATTGGGAGTATGCTTACTTATGAATGTATCAAAAAGAAATAAATACATAACCTCCTTCTAATCTTTCTTCTCCTAGCCAATCCATACGCTGTAATATCAGGCACCGTATTAAGCACTTTATGATTATTGCCTCCTTTCATCTTCATAAGAAATCTGGGAGATAGATACTATTATTCACCCCATTTTACAGAAGAGGAAATGAAGGCAAATAGCAATTAAATGACTTGTTGGAAGTCATACAGCTAGTGAGTGTCTGAGGCCAGATTTGAACTCAGGTCTTCCTGATTCCAGGACCAGTGCTCCATTCACTGCACCACCTAGCTAGCTAACTCTAGGACAGCTTCTTGTTAAATACTTACAAGCACAACCCTGCTTCCAAGTTTGAAATTTTGTGATTTTGTAACCATATAGGGCATTCTCATTTTCTTTTATCTTGTTTTACTTTGTTTTAAAAGACTAGTTTTCTCTATCTCACCCAGGCTAGAAGTTAAAGGGTTCCTCACAAGCCAGGTCAAACTCTGATTGGCATGGGGGCCTTGGTCTACTCCATTTCCATCCTCTTCAGTTCATCTCTTTTTGTAGGGCTAGTATCTACCGCTTTTCTTCCCAAAAAGATAAATTAGATAGACCCACCCATCCTCCTTCTGTCCTGTGACAGGGATTAGTTTTCCCTAAAAAGCAGCAAAGCTGGTCCTGAGACTTAATTGGCCCCTACAGCTTCCTGGTCAAATAAGGACATAAAATGTCCCCCTCAGCTGAAGTCAGTGTCGGTCAGACTTGGTGAATTTGTGAAGCCCACAAGTCACTATATCTTTTACCACATCCTGCTCAATGACCAGATGCATTTCCACATGGAGACAGGGGGACATATCCAGAGAAACTAAATGCCACTCAATCCTTGGTGTCCTTGATGTGTTAAAGCAAATCAAACCTTCCTTCATTAACCATTCAATGACTTGCAAGAGCCTAGTTTTATTCCAATATTGAGCATGAACTAAGAGGGAGCTGGTTTAGGTGTACCTCTAGCTCTCATCTTGGTGTACCTCATGGCCCTCACTCCTAGGACCTCACGTTATTAATATCAAACTTTGTGTGGATCAGCACAGCACACTGCTCCCAAGCTCAGGAGATCTGTCAGCCTCAACTTCTCTGGGAGCTGCCAAAGGAAACTGAGATTCAGAAAAGCGAAGCAATTCACCCAGGGTCTCACAGTTATTAAGGACCTGAGCTGGAATTCAAGTCTCAATTCTCTAGCTCTAAATCAAGTGCTTTTTACTTCTTCAATACATCCCCTGCCTACTCCATGTTTCTCCCTTCTCTATTTCTTTATTAATACATTTTAAAATGCTAATATATTAAAAGGATAAATTATTAAGCACATACTAGGTGACAGATAAAGAGTAGGAAGGGAGCTCAAACAATCTAGTTTGATTCTTTTGCTGTGGTTGTTTTTTGCAGGGGAGGGAGGAACAGAGACTCAGAGAAATTAAGTGACTTGCCTGACAGCATGCAGATAATAATCATTGGGATTTGAACCTAGGTCCCCTGAATCCAAGATGAATGCTTTTACCTCTATCCTAAGTCCTATATTAGGCATCCGAAAGGTCAGGTAGGTGAGAAGAAGAAAAATGTCATTGAAAAATGACACCCTTCCCTGCCCTGGAGTAGCTTACAATCCAGGAGTGAGGGCATTTGCCCAAGAGCTACTAAATGACCTAAATGAACAGAAAGAGCCCTCCCCCTACAAACACCACCAATGCAGCTGGCTGAACCAAGAGCTTCCAGGAAGGCCCTATCCTAGTAGCCCTACCTTCTGCCAGGATTGTCCAGGGATCTGGGTTTTGCTCTCCCAAACCTGCCTGTGGTTTAACATAAAAAGAAAGATCTCTTTACCTATTTTTTGATAAAAAGATTCACCTGCAGAGCCAGACCTCTGTCCGGAATGTTACTTCTATTAAACAAAGCCTCTACAAAAGGGCCAATGCAAGAGGCGCCTTTGTTTTGTGCTGCTTCCCCTGAAAGGATGTGCATTCTCCACCAATATTAAGCCTCTTGCATAATTACCTGCCACTAAATTGCAGCCATTGCATTGTCTTCCTTTAAAAATACTCCTGGTCGCCAAATCTTGTGGGGTCAGCAGTTCTCTTTATGGGGCCGTTCATTATTGCTCCGGCAATAATCCCGTACACTGCAATACCCTCATAGTGTGAGGTTTTCCCTTCCTCTTCAGAGTTTGCTTTTCACTGTCGCTGCTGGACAGCATAAATCAGTACAATGCACACACCATAAACACCACAAGTGCGAACCCTGCCAGTTGGTCCACTTTAATTGGTTTCAGCTAAAACCCATTTGAAGAGAAAAGACAGACAAACCAAAGAGCAGACAAAGTTCCGAAGCTGCTCGCTGAGGCTTGTCCTCATTGAGTACATCTCCTGAGCTTTGTTCCCTGCTGTCTGTCTCCAGGGTCTCACCCCTGGGTCATCTCTATTTCTGCATCTCCTGAGCTGCCAGTCTTGACTCTTGATACCCTGTATGTACCAGGGCCAGACAGCATCCACGTTTATCGTGATGGAAGATAAAGTTGTAAAAATCCCCAGGGCAGAGCCGTACATTTTCACAACTGTGCTAATGTGGAAAACAACTTGTATAGAATAAATATGCCCCACAATTAGTGGTAGGCTGGCATATTTCATGGTTACCTTACATATAAATAAACTCAAGCCGCTGACATTTTTCCTGAGGGAGTTTCTCTCCATTGCCCAAAATATGAAGACAGATTTGTTGTAAGTAACGCTATCATCAAGCTAAGTTCAAAACTCGATTATTATTTTTAATTCATCTGCTTTTGCATCTGCAATAGCTGCAGGCAGAGCCCGTGGTTCTGATATTGTCTGTATGATTAACTATGGTCCTGTCAGAGTCCAGGCTGTGGTTCCCCAAAGCTTATTGACTGAGGATGACACGAGATGACGAGCAAAGCTATTCTACCTGAGGGTGGCCCAGGTCAAAGGTCTGGGGTAAATGGCTTCTTCCCGCATCTTTGGGCCTCTCCTGGAGACCAGAGTCCCGATTCACTCAGCTATACTCGCTTTGTCTTAGGTGGATGCCCTAATCAAACAAATTACCCAGCCCATGATCAGAGCCACTGATCCAAGGATACTCATGCAGATGTTTATCTGGAATGGGCCAAGTCTTCTCAACCATAAGGCTGTGTCTGAAAAGAAGGGCTAATGTGTTCAATGAAAGGTAATAAAGGATCTGTGTTAACTCAGCCACAGAGAAATTCCAGGGGATGGACAGAGCAGGCCATATTTGACCAAAAGTCAGGCACACAGGGAAAGGAGAAAAATCTGCTTTCACTGTTTGGGTTTGAGAAGGGTACATGCTTGTATGGCAGCATCTATTAGACAACCCGCCATATATTAGGCAGCTGCTGCAACTGAATTAGCATTTCAATAGCACAATCACTTCATTGCACTATTGAAATCACTTTAGGTTCCTATGCTATGTAAATGGGGGGCAGCCGCCAATTTAATGCTAGGATAGATGCAATGCCCGTTTTGCACGGAATTCATAAATCTTGCACCAAATTCAGCGAGTGCAGATGCAGCCATGGAGGCATGATCTTTCATACCTACCTACAGGGATTCTGTAACATTCTAATTACCTCTCAAAAACGGTAAGAGCTGCTTTTCTTTCCTTTCCTTTTTTGCTTTCTTAAAATATCAGAAGCCTGATTCTCTACTTTCACTTTCAAACAACCAAGAGGCAACCTTAGGTCAGCTTCCACATAGAAACCTATACTTTTTCCACCCCTCAGCCAACTCCAGGGTTTATACCATACAAAAAGGGAAGAAGTTTACCTGATCTATTCTAATTTTGCACTCTTCCCAGCCAGGGGGGTCTCCCTTCTGGCCTGATATTTCAAAAAAATTTTGTATGGAAAACCTCATTACGTTGAGTTATGGACTCTAGCTAAAATGCTTACTAGCTATAATAGAAATGGATGGTCAAAATGTTCTGTCACCCTGGAGTTCCTCTGATCCCCCTCAACCCAGCCATCCAGATGTCTGAGTCGTCTGAGCCATTTAACAGAGCAAGAAGTGGTGGGGGACTTGCAGGATCCTTCTTAAGCTGACACTCACTCCTGCCATTGACAGAGAAGGAAACAGCCATATCTGGCTAATGATGGGAAGGGGAGTGTGTAAAGGAGTGCACCCCAGAGAGTGAGTAGCAGCAGAGGGGTGCTGTGGTCAAGGTCAAGCACATGATGGTGGTAAGCCTCTCTTTTCAAGGGCCAGCTATTGGGTCTACTCACTCTGTTCGATAAGTAAGGAGCTAGCTACAATGAAAATACAGTCATCCAGTGACAAAGCTCTGAGTCTGTCTTTTTCTACAGTGGAGAAAATGCTGGATTTGGTAGTCGAGGGACCTAAGCTGAAATTCAAGCTCCTTCATTTACTGCCTGTGTGACCTTAGGCAAAGGGTATACCCATTCTGTACCTTTGGTCCTCACCTTCACAGTAAGGAGAGAGTAATGACCATTGAGGTCCCCTCCATTCTTTAGATTTATCTGATGCTTTGAGTCCACATCTTTGTGTTGGAAGGGGAATTGAGCTCCCAGATCCAGAGTTCTTGAGTCTTCAACTAGAGACTGACTCTACTGAAAGCAAAAGCAAAGGAAGGAAGGAAGGAAGGAAGGAAGGAAGGAAGGAAGGAAGGAAGGAAGGAAGGAAGGAAGGAAGGAAGGAAGGAAGGAAGGATGCAAGGATGCAAGGAAAGAAGGAAGGAAGGAAGGATGCAAGGATGCAAGGAAAGAAGGAAGGAAGGAAGGATGCAAGGATGCAGTGCAGTGGTAGATATTTTGCTGTGCATTATAGATTTGATATTAATGAAATGATGTAGTTTGTTAGTGCGATTCTATGCCAAAGGTAAATACCCTATGCAGACAGTGTTTGCTCATGTAGAGTGGCAAGCCCTTTATATCAAGGGCATGTCACAAGTTTGAGAAAACATCAAGTCAAGGAAGAGGCAGCTTTTTCCAAGGTAATGATAAAAGAGTTTATTCCATTTTGGTAAATCTCATAACAATCTTCATCCAGTCCCAGACAACAAGTGGACATTGCCCTAAGGAGAAAGGCAGAGCTGAAGAGTAGAAAGTAGCTGATTCTCAGAAACATAGAGAACTCAGAGCTTTTACCTAGTGGGAACAATGCCGGTAACCACCAGGGTGAGTATGAGCATACGCAAGGCCTGACTGTTCCTATTTAATGTAATGAGGATAATGGCTATCAATGTCATCTAGGAACATAGTTTTAGATCTGAAACAGGCCTTAGAAGCCATGGAGTCTAACTCCTATATCTTACTGATGATCAAACTGAGGCACAGAGAGTGAACAGAGCATTGAGCTTAGAATCTTCTATAAAAATGGGGAGATTAATATATAATAATTAATTTAATTAAACAATTAATATGAATAAAAATGGGATTGTTGTAAGGGTCAAAAGAGATAACTTACATAAAGCACTTTGCAAACCTAAAAAGTTCTATACAGATATATAAATTCTAGTTGCTGCTGTTGTTAGGAGGAGGAAGATTACCAAGTAAATGTTTTACTCAGGAGCCTACAGGTATTCTTGACTCCAAATCCAGTTCCCTAACCACTATACTATGCTTCCCTATCTTGGCTATCTCCAAAAGGTCAATTTTATTATTCTTTTTACTTATTTATTTTAATTTTCAACATTCATTTCCACAAGATTTTGAGTTCCAAATTTTCTCCCAGTCTCTTCCCACCCCCCACCCCAAGGCAGCATGCATTCTTTTTTTCCTTTTTTTGTTTACCTTTCTTTTTTCAAATTTATTTTTAGTTTTCAACATATACTTCCACAAGATTTTGAGTTCCAAAGACAGCATGCATTCTGAATACTACTTCCCCTAATCTGCCCTCTCTTCTATCACCTCCCCCACCTTCTCTTCTCTTATCACCTTCCCTTCTGTTTTTCTGTATGGCAGGATAGATTTCTATACCCCATTGCCTGTATATCTTATATCCTAGTTGCATGTAAAAACAATTTTTAACATTTGTTTTTAAAGTTTTGGGTTCCAAATTCTCTCCCTTTCTCCCTCCCTACCCCTCTCATTCAGATGGCAAGCAACTCGATACAATTTATATATGTGTAGTCATGCAAAATACTTCCATAGTAGTCATGTTGTGAAAAAACTAACTATATTTCCCTTCATCCTATCTCACCCCCATGTATTCAATTCTCTCTTTTGACCCTGTGCCTCCTCAGAAGTGTTTGCTTCTGATTACCCCCTTTCCCAATCTGCCCTCCTCTCTATCATCCCCCCTCTTATCCCCTTCCCCCTATTTTCCTGTAGGGTAAGATAGATTTCCATACCCAATTGATTGTGTATGTTATTCTCTCCTTAAGCCAAATCTGATGAGAATAAGATTCACTCATTCCCTTTCACCTTCCCCCATTTCTCCTCCACTGCAAGTTTTTTCTTATCTGTTTTATGTGAGATAATTTACCACATTCTACCTCTCCCTTTCTCCTTCTCCCAATATAGTCCTCTCTCACCCTTTAATTTTATTTTTAGATATCACCCCTTCACCTTCAACTCACACTGTGGCCTCTATCTATCTATCTACATATATTTTTCCCTACAACTACCTTAATACTGGCAAAGGTCTACTGAGTTACAAATATCATCTTTCCATGTAGGAAGATAAAGAGTTCAACTTAATAAGTCCCTTAAGATTTCTATTTCCTGTTTACCTTTTCATGCTTTTCTTGAATCTTGTGTTTGAAAGTCAAATTTTCTATACAGCTCTGGTCTTTTCATCAAGAATGTTTGAAAGTCCCCTATTTCCCTGAATGCCCATTTTTACCCTAAAGGATTATACGCATTTTTGATGGGTAGGTGATTCTTGGTTGTAATTCTATCTCCTTTGCCCTCTGGAACATCATATTCCATATTCCAAGCCTTCTGGTCCCTTAATGTAGAAGCTGCTAAATCTCGTGTTATCCTGATTGTGTTTCCACAATACTTGAATTCTTTCTTTCTGGCAATATTTTCTGCCTGACCTGGGAACTCTGGAATTTGGCTATAATATTCCTAAGGGTTTTCCTTCGGACATCTCTTTCAGGAGGTGATCAGTGGATTCTTTCCATTTCTATTTTACCCTCTGGTTCTACAATATCAGGGCAGTTTTCTTTGATAATTTCTTGAAAGATGATGTCTAGGCTCTTTTTTTGATCATGGCTTTCAGATAGTCCAGTCATTTTGAAATTATTTCTCCTGGATCTATTTTCCAGGTCAGTTGTTTTTCCAATGAGATATTTCACATTGTCTTCCATTTTTTTTTCATTCTTTGGTTTTGTTTTACAATGTATTGATTTCTCATAAAGCCATTAGCTTCCATTCTAATTTTTAAGAAAGTATTTGCTTCAGTGAGCTTTTGGACTTCTTTTTCATCTGGCCAATTCTGCTTTTGAAGTCATTCTTCTCCTCATTGACTTTTTGGACCTCTTTTGCCCTTTGAGTTAGGCTATTTTTAAGGTGTTGTTTTCTTCAGCATTTTTTCGGGTCTCTTTTAGCAAGCTGTTGACTTGTTTTTCATGACTTTCTTGCATCACTCTCATTTCTCTTCCCAGTTTTTCCTCTGCTTCCCTTACTTGCTTCTCAAAATCCCTTTCGAGCTCTTCCAAGGCCTGGGCCTGATTCATATTTTTCTTGGAGGCTTTGGATGTAAGAGCTTTGACTTTGTTGTCTTCTTCTGGTTGCACATTTTGATCTTCTTTGCTCACCAAAGTAAGATTCTATGGTCTGACTTTTTGCACAGTTTGCTCATGATCCCAGGCAATTACTTCAGTTACAAACTCTTTGTTAAGGTAGGAGTCTGCTTCCAGTGTGGAGAATGTATTGTCCCAAGCTTCGAGGGTTTTGTAAAGCTGTTTTCAGAGATACTTCTAGGAACCTATAAATTTTCACTTCTTCCAAGGTACCATCAAAAGTGAAGTGTTTACTCCTTTCCTAGCCTGTGCTCTGGTCTATGAGTGACCACAAGCACTCTTTCATGTCTTAGAACTGTGAGGAGGATCCTCTCTTCACTACCACTACAAACCTCACCATGCCTGCACTCCTCCTTGCCCCAAGACTGCCACCCAGAACTGTGACCCAGATTCAAGCATGGGCAAAGCAAGAGAATCCTGCCTCAGCACCAGCAAAGAGATCTCTGCAATCACCCTCTGATTAGCCACTTGATTCCCCATTGGTCTGTGGGCTAAGAGCTCTGGAAGCAGCCACTCTCCTAGGGCTGAGCCGGGACTGGGACTGGACCAAGCTCCTTTCTCATTGTGGTCCAACAGACCTTTCCTACTGACCTCCTAAGTTGCCTTTGGCGTTTGTGGGTTGAGAAGTCTGGAAACCACCACACCTGCCTGTGATTCAGTTCCCTGAGGCCTGCTCCAGGTTCACTGAGGCCTGGTCTTTGCCTCATGCCCATGCTGAACTGTGCTCCTCCCCCAGCCAAGCGCAACACACCTTTCCAATCAACCATCCAGGTTGTCTTGGGCTGGAAAATCTGTTTCACTCTGCCTTTTTGTGGGTTCTGCTGCTCTAGAATTTGTTTAGAGCTATTTTTACAGGAATTTGGAGGGATTTGTGGGAGAGCTCAAGTAGGTCACTGCTTTTACTCAGCCGTCTTGGCTCCAACCCCCAAAAAGGTCAATAACTAAATAGCATGGCTCCAAGTAGCCATAATTTCATCATTATATGCATTATCTTCACCAGCACAAATCATTACTAATTTATGCTTTAGTGGACTGTTTTGAGCAGGATGTTGGTGCTTTGACCAAAGAGACCATCACCTTATAGTCAGCTTTCTAGTGATGAGCTCCTCCCAATTATGTAGCGCGTCCTTGGATGGCAAATAATCAAGGAAGGATCTTGGGGTGTAGCTTGTGAGCACCTTGCCTAAAGGGATTTTATTTCCCTTTCTTCCAGTATAATATGAGATAATGGTATGGGAAAAAAATTCAGGACCTGCATCTTAATCATGGCTTTTTTTTTTTTGGCTAGGCAATGGGGTTAAGTGACTTGCCCAGGGTCACACAGCTAGTAAGTGTTATGTGTCTGAGGCCGGGTTTGAACTCAAGTACTCCTGAATCCAGGACCAACACTCTATCCACTGTGCCACATAGCTGCCCCTGAATCATGGCTTTTCCACTTACTACTTGTGTGAGTTAGAGGAATTTATTTTAACCCTATGAGTTTCAGCTTCCTTGTCTATTAAATAAGAGTTGAGAAAGCTGATCTCTACCATCCCTTCTAGTCTTATTTCTACAATCTTATGAACTAGGCTAGTCCTCATATAATAGATGTGTGTGTGCGTGTGTGTGTGTGTGTGTGTGTGTGTGTGTGTGTGTGTCTATTGCTGACCCATCTTGAAAGCCTTTCCAATTTGGTAGAACTACCGTAGTTTGCTTTTTATTGATACAACCTTCTGGAACCCACAGGCTATCTACAACAAAAATTGTGATAGGATTCTGGAAAAGAATCACAAAAAGTCTGAAGATCTTAGATCGAAAAAATCAATAGCACAAGTACAGTTGGGGAGACCAAAGATTGTGCAAAAATGATCTGGGGATTTGGGAGACACAAGTTCAATATGAGTCCGTAATGTAACATGACAATCACAAAAACTAACAGGATTTTAAGCTGCACTAGTAAAAGCTTAATGTCCAAAATGAGGGAACCAATGGTCTCACTGTACTCTACTGTAGTCCAGTGCTATCTAGATTGAAGTATTCAATCCTGGGAGTCACAATTGAGCATAGATGTTGGCATATTGTTATACGTCCAAGAGAGGATAACCAAGATGATGAGCAGATTTGAAAACATGCTATGTAAGAAATTGGAGCTGTTTAGCCAGAAAAGAAAAGATTACATGATGACTGGCTTTAAGTATTTGAAGAGTTATCATGTGGAAAAAGGATTAGATTTGTGCTATTTAGTTCCAAAAAGGGGAGATTATAGAAAGGCAGATTTAGGTTTAATATCAGGAAAATCTTCATAAAAATTAAAGCTGCCCAAGAGTAGAACTGAGTGTTTTATGAAGTAATGAGTTCCCTATCACATAAGTCTTCAATCAGAGGCTGGATTCTGCATGTGACCCATGGGCATGCAAAATGTAAACATTTAGTCAGTGAGATGTGCAGATGGGTAGGAGTTTTGGATTTATGTGGTGAGAGGGGCAGAGGAGAGAAACCCTTACAGAGCACCCTACCTGAATGAATGAATGAATGAATGAATGAATGAATGAATGAACGAACAAATAAAAACACATTTATCAAGTACCTGTGTGCCAAGCACTGTGCATATCCCATCTGATTTTTCTTCCATGAAATGAAATGGCTGAACATTAACTCTGAGTCCTGTGTGTATGTATGTGTGGGAGTGAGTATGGGTGTGGGGCTATGTGTGGGGAGGCTGTTGGTTTGGGCATGTGGGGGTATGGGTGTGGGTATGGCTATGGATGTGAATCTAAAAGATTGTAGATCTGGAGCTGAAAAAAACCTTGGAGGTCATCTAATCAAACTCATTTCACTCATTTCACAAATGAAGAAACTGAGTCCCAGAGGGATTAAGTTACTTGCTCAAGGTCACACAGATAGTAAACAGAAGAAGAAACAGTCAAACCCAGGTCTCCTGACTCCAAATCTAGGATACTTTATAGTATGTTATGTTGTAATATTAAAGAATATTAAATAAAATTGTCAAAGGTAATAAAGTAGCAGATTTGAGATTCAAACTTGGCTCCTGTGACCAGGGACAAATGACTTAACTTCTCTAAACCTCAGTTTTCTAATCTATAAAATGGGGCCAGTAATACTTATAGTACCTCCCTGCTCAAAGCCAGGGAGACCTGGCTTGAAACTCAGCCTCTTCTCTGACACATACTGCTTGTTTGACCCTGGGCAAATCACTTATCCTCTCATGCTCTAGGCAATCCTAAAACACAACTGTACAGAGAGGGTGCTGACCTGCATGGGTAAAGTGACCTCACTTAGGGGTTCCCTATAGCAATGAAAATGGAGGCAGCTAGGTGGTACAGTGGATAAAGCACTGGGCCTAGAATCAGGTCTACAAGAGTTCATATCCCTACTCAGACACTTACTAGCTGTGTGACCTGAGGCAAGTCACTTAACCTTTGTTTGCCTTAATCCACTAGAGAAGGAAATGGCAAATCACGCCAGTGTCTTTGCCAAGAAAACTCCATGGTCCACAGAGTCACAAAGAATTAGACACAACTGAACAAAAAAAAATAGCAATGAAATCATAGGTCTAGTCCATATCCCTCCATCTCAGGCTTCTTGTGCTTTGCCAATCTTAAAATATTGTACAAATGTGAGTCAATAGCACTGATTTGGTATCAACATTATACCTTCTAGTTCACTGCTAAGCCCCCTCCCCTGGATTTTGCAAGATTTGTAGATTTTCTTTCTCTTTTTTCATCATGCAAATGCAACTAGACAACTCCATGTGTGTGGAACACAAAGCCTTCCCTCACTCTCAGTTTTTTCCCCTTCCTTCTCTTGAAATTCCCACCTCCACCCAAATCTGAAAAAGTTGTGACAACTTTGGCAAATGATGTGTTGATAAGCCTGCTCTAATTGCCTGCTGCTTAGAAAGATGTTGTTAATGAAAGTGGAATGCTTTTAATCCATCATTCCTGCTATGCGTTGTATTTTTCTCCCTTGCCATGGACTATTTCACATTTAATCTTTAAAGTGAAACTAAAGCTCAATACAAAAGACAAACTCCCCCTTTAGTGTAGTTATATTAATAAATACCTTAACCTTTCTATAAAAACAATTTGCATTTGACCAAAGAGCTTAAATATCAATGCTCTTTGAAAGAGATGAAATACTGAGCTGTGTATATCAGGAGACAGAAAGTTCTTGCCAATTTCTGGTCTTAACCAAGCTGTAACTCTACCTGAGTCAGAACGATGCATTCAGAGCCAGCGAGATATCTTATGAAGGTACATGCTAGTTGAAGGCATTGCATTTGTTTTCTGTCTGGAGATGAAAATATATCTAACAAGGTAAGCTAAGCCAAAGAAATTTAGGAAAACAAAGCCTTGGTGTATCCAGTATCTAGCAGCACAGTACCTGGTACATTGGAGATGTTTCATAAATGCTTGTTGAATTGAATTGAATTACACCTCAGTTCACCAAAGGCTGAACTCAAATCTCGATGTTCTGGTGTGACATGGCTAAATATCACCCCCCACCCCAACTCAATAAACTTCAGTGGCTCTAAGATCAAATATAAATTCTTTTGTTTGACTTCTAAAGACCTTACCAACATGGACTTTTCCTGTTGTTTGAGTCTTTCAGCATGACTCTCCTCCATGCACTCTATTGTCCAGCTATACTGGTCTACTTGCCGTTCCTCACACATGCTCAGTCATCCATCTGCACGTCTTTACACTGGCTGGGAATCCTTTATTCCTGGGATGACCTTTCCTTTTCTCACGGCTGTGCTTCTGACTCTCCAGACTTTTCCACAATGACTCATCTGCCTTCTGGCCCTGGAACTTCCCCCGGTGTCTGAGGGGTTTTCACCCTGGAGTATCAGTCCATCATGCCAGCTCCATTCTCCCATTGGTGAGTTCCTTCCAGGGACCTCTGTTTTGGAGATGTTCCAAGGCCTGCCATGCTTCATTCCTCTCCCAACTCCCTGGACTTGACCAACATAATCCCTGTACTGGTATTTTCTACTCTGTGCCCCCCAAGCCTTTTTACCTCCCTTTTATGTGTTATCTTCCCCTTCCCTCCCCCCCCCACCCAAGGGCTGGGACAGCCTTCTTTTGTTTTGCATTTGTAACCCCAGCACTTAACACAGTGCCTGATACTTAAATAATGCTCAATAAATGCTTGTTCCCTACTTACCTGCCTGAAATGTTCTCCCCCATCAAGTCTTACTCTTAGAATCTCTGGTTTCCAGACACTTAGCCCAATCACCACCTAGTACCCTCTACGCCATGATTATCTTCAATCTATTCTGTATTTATTTCATATGTGTACACATTTGTTATTTAGTCATTTTTCAGTCTTGTCCAACTCTTCATGACCCCATTTGAGATTTTCTTGTCAAAGGTACTGGAATGGTTTGTCATTTCCTTCTCCAGTTCATTTTACAGATGAGGAAACTGAAGCAAACAGGGTTAAGTGACTTGCCCAGGGTCACACAGCTAGCAAGTATCTGCAGCCAGATTTGAACTCAGGAAAAGGAGTGTTCCTGACTCCAGGCCCAGCACTCTATTCACTGTGATACCTAACTGCTTAATGATTGTGTTATATGTGTGTATATGTATGCATGTGTGTATATATATACATATGCATATATACAAGCTATATAAATCAATACATACAAGACCTATATATAAATAAATATATACCAGATCTAGATAAAATTATATATGTGTGTGTATACACAGACACACATACACATTGATAGATAGTCAGGTAACAAGTATTTATTAAGGTCCTTGAGAACAGATGCTATTTTTGACATTCCTTTGTATATTCAGCATCTAATAGAATGAATAACACATGCAACAGCAGATTGTTAATAAATGTTTGTTGATAGATAGATCAAAGATTGATAGCATGTTTATCTTTTTTTCTGGGCAAGCCATAATGTAATAGTTCCAGAGCTATAATTAATACAGGTCTAAATGGGATTTTTTCCCTGGGCACCAACATGGGGAGTGAAATATACTTCCTTCTTCCTAGTAACCCTCTGTCTACATGTCACTTAAAGGTGCTCCGGATGGTCACCGGGCCATCATGCCTAAGGCCCTATTACATTGGCACTCTGTCAGGGAGATTTATTTCCCCTCCAACCCCCATGAAGGGAAGGGATAAACTCTCTGAGGAACAGCTGGTTCCTCTCCCAGAACAACCATTTAAGTGGTCAAATTGTCCTCAGCATACATGCTGCCAACATCTTCCAGCACACACCTAACAACTGAATTTGCTCCAGGCTCAGCTGTGGTTCATTCAGTAGTTTATTAAGGCTCTGAATAGATGGTGCTGGGTCAACTCAAGTTTTACCACTAACTACCTATATAAATTGGGCGAGTCACATAACCACTCTGGCCTCAGTTTCCTCAACTGTAAAATAAAGGGCTTAGACTAGATGACCAGTAAGGCCCCTTCCAGCTCCAAAGCTATAATCCAATGACCTCTATTTATGTCTGACTCCGTTTGTCAGTCTTACAGCTGCCCTCAAGCCAAATGAGGCCTAGTCAACACAGGCTAAGACCACTTCAATAAGCCTAAAAAATGACATGTTTCACAGCTTCCAGAAAGAAGACAGGAAATGACAGTAATGCAAACCAGTCAAATTGCAACCTCTATGTTCTAGTGGATTGGTCCTAAAAAACAAAAAAACAAAAAACACCATGATTTGTTTGGGAAAAAAGTAATTTGTCTAGCTTTAGTTCTTATTTCGTCACTCTGTTTAAGTTTGCTCTGCAGTCTGGGTGTTGTCAAAAGGTCCCAGGCACCTCCTCACACCTCTTTAAGTAGCACTTCTGATCCACTGGTCTTTTCTACTTCTGACCACAAGCCAAAATTCCCAGTGCTGTTTATATAGCTCAGCTTTTGTGGTCTTCAAGCCTTGGCTGAATCAGAGAAGTCTCCCCCATGGCTTCAGGCAGGGCTTTGCTTGTCTTGGAGAGATTAGGGAAAGCGAAGGCTTGTCTGGAGCTGTCATTCCAAATATCTACCCTTCTTTTGTCTCAAATACCAAATCAAGACATTTTTCTTTGTAAATGAGAGGACTTAAGTCCTCTCAGTAAGAAGCAGAGAAGACCAATTTTGGTCATTGGTCCCAAAGAGTCTTCCAAAAGAAAAAAAAATCCACAAGTTCTCTTAACACCTCCACCAAGAAAATAAAAATGACCACAATTCAGTCACTACATCCAGAAAGGATACTACTGGCTGGGAAGTAGCAATTGAGGTGAAATCTGCAAAGAACTGCTTTAAATACTAGGAAAAAATTCTTGTTATTCTGAAATGTATATGGACTTTTAATATCTTTTGTCAAAATCAAATAAATACGGGTAATGCACTGAACTTGGAGTCAGAAAGACCTAGATTCAAATACATCCTCTGATACTTAAGTAGTTGTATGACCATAAGCAAATCTTTTAATTTCTCTGAACCTCAGTTTCTTCATCTGTGAAAATGGAGAGAATAATGCCTTTGGATGGAGGAGAAACATTCTGTAATGGATAGAAAACTGACTTTAGATTTTGGAAGAGCTGGGTGCAGGTCCCTGTTTTGATACCACTGAATGTGTGATCCTGGACTAATCACTTTACCTCTAAGCATCCCAATAATTCTTTGACTGGCAGAAAAGATACCAATCTGGATTAGTTATGAAACACTCAGCCTTCCACCACCAATGAAATCCCTCTTCCTGCTAGGAAAAAAAAAATGCCTACAGTAGCAATCTCCTTTTTTTTATTTTCAGGGAGTTAATTATGTGGTTTAAAAACTTTAAAACCCTATATAAATGTAATCTATCATTATTGTCATCATCAATAATGGACCTACTATGTGTATGGAATATTCTTGTTTGACTTAGTTGCTACAGCCCAGGCTTCAATCTCTAAGGGTTGTTTGGTAGATTTTTTTTCAAGTAAAATGGCTTCCAAATACAAAACTATAATGTAAATGTTATTGTTGTTCATTTTTAGAGTAGTTATTCTCCAAGAAAATCAAAGATCCTGACCACACTACCTATGCAGAAATTCGAAAGTATTGCAAGGTTCCATCTGCTCCCAAAATATCTCACCACTACCCTCACTCCCCCTAGCTTCTGTCAGAAGCTATTAGAGTCCCTTCTTCCAATTAACCAACTAGCATAAGCTAATCTAGCTAGGCCATCTAGGATAAAAAAAAAAAAACAGTAAAATCTGAAAGGTAAAATGGGGCCAAGATGGTCTCATGTCTGAATCTGGAGACAAAAGAGAGTTATTGAACTTAAGTGAATGACACAGTTAAAACCTTCATCTTGAGAAAATTGCTTGCAATAGATCACAAAAAATTTAGAAAGTTGTCTCCAGAAGGTCACTATTAAAAATACTTAGGATGAAGAAAGAAATCCTACGTTTGTTTCATTGGCACAGGTTAGCTACTTGCCATCTTTGTAAGATTCACAGAATGACACATTTCAAAGTACAGGAAAGAAAACTGTTTACTTGCTATCTAAGATGCATATTTAAAAAAAAAGAAACATACCTATGCCTACCCATAGAATTTTTAAGGTGAAATCATCATGATTTAACATCTGAGAAAATCCTTAATTGTAATCAAAATGTGTTAATCAATTCCTATCTGGGTGCATCATTATGCTGGGTAGTGTGCTAGAGAATGTCCAAGGGGAGTCAGAGACATGAAACTGGCCCTTATGAAATTACCCACAATTTTTTAATAATCAAAGGCAGTTTTCAGACCAGTTCACTTTTCCTTTCCCCATCTCTATCACAATCCCTTTTCTCCTTCAAAAAAGAAGATGAGTCTGATGTGTATCTTTAAGAATATTACATTAGATAGAAGCAGATAATGGTGATCAGTTAAAACAGTGGATAGAAGCAAAAATATGGAATCCTGAATCTCACTGCATGAAATGTGACAAGTCTTTTCAACCTCATCTGTTAAATCTGAGGATTGGACTAGATAGTCTTTGGAATCCCATGCAGTTACGTATCTATTATTCCATTCTAAGTATCAAGATTGTTTGCAAAGCTGACTGCTGAGGTTTGAAAGCAGTGTGCTCAAGCAACAGCCCAAAGCTTCAAAGAAACTGCTTTCCCTTAAACTCCTCTTATAGCTCTTATAGCTGTCTGAGTCTCCTGTTTCATTTTTTGCAGATAGATAAATACCCCATTGGTTGAACTTTATGCAAAAGTTGCTACTAAAACTATTCAGAGTTGATTTCTGAAGAGAATGAGAATTTAGAACCCTCTGAAATAACAATGATAAGTAGCCAGTATTTATATCAAACTTTAAGTGCTTTTAGAAAAGAATTTTACATATGTTATCTCATTGGATCCTCACAGCAACCCTGTGAGGTAGGTGCTATTATTATCCCCATTTTACAGATGAGAAAACTAAGGCTGAAAGCGGTTAAGTGATTTGTGCAAGGTCACACAGCTAGCAAGTGCCTATGGCAGGATTTGAACTCATATCTTCCTGATCCTAAGCCTAGGGCATTTAGTGATAACATAAATATCAGACTGAGAAGGAAACAATACATAGAGTGAGAAGAGAATCTTGTTCCCATTTTGGAAAAAATAATGTGATGACTTTTGCCTGATTCCCACAGAAGTTCTTCATTACCAAATATTAAATCCATTTGCCATCTGTCTTGATGAGTTAAACAATAGTTTCTCTCTCATGAAAGGTGTGGATGAGTTATGACATACATCTTTAGAAACAGTATCTATTTCAGCAAGATCACACAAACACATATATGTATGCACACATCACATTATTGATACCACTTTATAATTATTAATTCTTAGTTAATTATTAATATTAACATTTCATAATATTAGTATTGATACTATTGCTGTAACTAGCATTGTTAACTATTATTAATCATTATTAATATCTTCATCATAACATTTTTTGTCTTCATGTCAGAAATGGTCAAGAGACAAGTCACTAATCTACTATAATTCTTTATATACCTAGTGCTTTGCCCATCTTTTGTAAGGTCATTGAAAGCCTCCTGGACTTCAATGACTCTGAATAAGAGAGTAAGGCTGATGACTTTGCAGACCGCTGCCTCACTTAAATCCAATTCACACGCAAGTCAAGACATCACCCTGTGAGGTCATCACTTATCTTTGAAAATGAATGAAAAACAATAATAAGAACAGTTTTCTTTGTACAACTTCAGTAACAGGAAGGAAAAGAGAGCTTATATGCATCTCATCCTATTCTCACAGGATTCTGATTGCTTCTTCTAGGTCTCTATATTTTGAAAATATTTCATTCTACTTAGTATAAATATTGTGAATGTTTGGTATAGCATCATCTGTTAAAGAAGTGTTCTTAAATTCATAGGGATCAATTTTATGTCCAGGAGATTGTGAACAACAGTTGTTTGTGATAATAGTCAAATTTCAGTGCTGTTTATTGGCTGAACAAAGGATGCTTAGAGATTTGAATTTGTACTATGATTCGTTGTCTCTTCATCTAAGAAAGATAGCGAGCTTTGGATGTATAATTCTAGTTACCAGTTCATGTCAAGCTAAGTGCTCAGGAGGTGACAATTTTTTATAACTTTCAGTAATGAGTATCACAGTGTCTACCATTTCTTTGCATAATCTACATCATTCACTAAGTTTGAGATCCTTAAAAACAAACTTTCTGCAATTTTTGGTGGTAATGACCTAATGTTGAATTGTCATCATAAAACCTTCCATTTCCCCTAAGAAATCTGTATGACTTCAGTACAGAATCAATGTCGTTTTTGCTTACTTCATCATATATCACCTATGGAGGGTCTTCTGATTCTCATTCTTGGATATTAGTTATTTTATCACCTCCATCCAGAAGGAAATCACTTTTTTATCATATTCGACAAATCTGAATATAAACAGTAGTCAATGTCCTGTTTTGGGCCTTGATTATTGCTTGGTGAAGTGATGTATATTTGTTCCAAAATTGTTTCTGCAGGTTATTTACCTACTTACATGCCCCCTGAACACCTTCTTCATCTTTTCTGGGGAGAAAGTATTAACTTTTGTCCAGCCACCTTAGAATAATGGGCCCTATGTTTAATTAATATCACTTATTTAGAGAGACTATTTTCCAAATCAGTTATGGTCCATTTTACAATTCCTAGAGTGTACATTAGGCCACTATTGCACAGGTGTCAATTGCTTTAAGCATGTTTTCCCATTGAACTTTGATTTCAGCATGCCACTAATTACCTTATCATATCCAGCCCAAGCTTTCTTCTTGTTAGCTTTATGTTCCATGGGTTTTGCCTAGAGGAAACTAAGGTATTTGTAATTTTTGCCTTCATTCATTAGTTTAATTTGAATCCAAACTTAAGTCTGAAGACTTCATTCTATCTTTCTTGGCATAAATTAATAATTTTATTCTTATCAGTTCAAAATAGCATTTTATGTTATTAGAAAAAGATTCCATGAGATAAAGGGGCTATTTAATGTGTTTTTTGGCAGAGCCATATAGATTGATGTCATCCATGTACATCAAATGATTAATAAGATATTTTGGTTCAGCTCTCTCTTTAACTTGGAAGCCACATTTATTTCTATTTTAGAGAGGTGATAATATATTTAAGGCTAGGCAGAACCATGATGGACTTAAACAGTCTCCCTGGAAAACACCGTCTATCATATAAATTATTCTTGACAATATGCCATTGGTGACATGTTTAAAATAGAGGGCAGTTTTCTTGTGGACATCAAATAGACAGGGTGATAATATTCCTGAGACTTTTTTTTTTGTATTTGCAATAAATGAATGAGCCATGGGTGTGGAATTGAGTCAAAGGCTTTGTAATAATCAATAAAAACATTGCGATGCTGTCATGCTTCTAGGCCACTTGTTCAATAATAACTGAATCAATAATAAGTTGGTTGTTGCATCACTTGAATTTCTGGCATATCTTTCAAAGTGTTTATGTTTCTGTGGTAAAAACAGGGTTTTACATAATGTATATGAATATGAAATTGACATACATCTGAAAAGATTACTAGTGTTTTCATCTTTGTGTAGTAGATATATGATGTGTTCTTTTAAAACAAGTGGGATTGGTTCCAGAGGGTGGAGCCAAGATGGTGGAGTGAAAGCAGTGACTTGCTTGAGCTCTCCCCCAGACCCCTCCAAATACCCATAAAAAATGGCCCTGAACAAATTCTAAAGCATCAGAACCACAAAAATACAGAGTAAAACAAATTTCCAGCCCAAGACAACCTAGAAGATTGATCAGAAAGGTATATCACACTAGGCTGGAAGAGGAGCTCAGCGCGGCATGGGCGCGCAGACCACAGTGAACCTGGAGCAGGCCTCAGAGGACTGAATACCAGGCAGCTATGGCAGTTTCCTGACTCCTCAATCCACGAATGCCAAAGACAACTTAGAAGGTCAGTGGGAAAAGTCTGTTTCTGTGGTGCTGAGAAAGGAACATGGGATCTGAGCTCCAGTTCCCCGAGAGTGTGGCCCTAGGGGGGAAGCTGCCTCCTGAGCTTCCAGCCCACAGACTGAGGGGGAATCAGGTGGCTGATCAGAGGGGGATTGCAGGGATCTCTTTGCCAGTGCTGATGCAGGAATCTCTTGCTTTGCCCATGCTTGGGTCTGGGTCACAGTTCTGGGTAGCGGTCCTTGGGCAAGGAGGAGCACTGGCATGGTGGAGCTTGTAGTGGCTGTGGAGAGGAAACTTTCCTCACAGTTCCAGGACAGAAAGGAGTATTTGTGGTCACTAATAGCCCAGAGCACAGGCCAAGAAAGGAGTAAACAACTCGCCCCTTATCATACTACCTTGGAAGAAATGAAAATTTACAGGTCACTACAAGTATCTCTAAAAACAGCTATACAAACCTCGGAAGCTTGGGACAGTACATTCTCCACATTGGAAGCAGACTTTTACCTTAAGAAAGAGTTTAAAACTCAAGTAATTGCCTGGGATCATGAGCAAGCTGCACAAAAAGAGTCAGACTATATTATCTTAAATTGGTGACAAAGAAGATCAAAACATACAACCAGAAGAAGACAACAAAGTCAAAGCTCCTACATCCAAAGCCTCCAAGAAAAATATGAATCAGTCCCAGTCCTTGGAAGAGCCCAAAAGGGATTTTGAGAAGCAAGTAAGAGAAGTAGAGGAAAAACTGGGAAGAGAAATGAGAGTGATGCAAGAAAATCATGAAAAAAAGTCAACAGCTTGCTAAAGGAGACCCAAAAAATACTGAAGAAAATAACACCTTAAAAAATAGCCTAACCCAAATGGCAAAAGAGGTCCAAAAAGCCAATGAGGAGAAAAATGCCCTAAAAAGAAAAATTGGCCAAATGGAAAAGGAAGTCCAAAAGATTACTGAAGAAAATACTTCCTTAAAAATTAGAATAGAGCAATTGGAAGCTAGTGACTTTATGAGAAATCAAGACACTGTAAAACAAATCCAAAAGAATGAAAAATTAGAAAACAATGTGAAATATCTCATTGGAAAAACAACTGACCTGGAAAATAGATCCAGGAGAGAGAATTTAAAAATTATTGGACTATCTGAAAGCCATGATCAAAAAAAGAGCCTAGACATCATCTTTCAAGAAATTATCAAGGAAAACTGCCCTGATATATTAGAACCAGAGGGCAAAATAGAAATTGAAAGAATCCACGATCTCCTCCTGAAAGAGATCCCCAAAGGAAAACTCCTAGGAATATTGTAGCCAAATTCCAGAGTTCCCAGGTCAAGGAGAAAATATTACAAGCTGCCAGAAGGAAACAATTCAAGTACTGTGGAAACACAATCAGGATAACACAAGATTTAGCAGCTTCTACATTAAGGGACACAGGGCATGGAATATAATATTCCAGGGCAAAGGAGATAGGATTACAACCAAGAATCACCTACCCAGAAAAACTGAGTATAATCCTTCAGGGAAAAAATGGTCATTCAGTGAAATAGAGGACTTTCAAGCATTCTTGATGAAAAGACCAGAGCTGAATAGAAAATTTGACTTTCAAATACAAGACTCAAGTGGAACATGAAGAGGTAAACAGGAAAGAGAAATCATAAGAGACTTATTAAGGTTGAACTGTTTACATTCCTGCATGGAAAGATGATATTTATAACTCATGAGACCTTTGTCAGTATTAGGGTAGTTGGAGGAAAACAATTATATGTATGTATGTATGTATAGATAGATAGATAGATAGATAGATAGATAGATAGATAGATAGATGGCACAGGGTGAGTTGAAGATGAAGGGGTCATATCTGGAGAATAAAATTAAGGGATGAGAGAGGATTATACTCAGAGAAGAAGAAAGGGAGAGTAGAATGGGGTAATATCTCAAAAAAACAAAAAAGAAAAGAACTCTTACAGTGAGGGGAAACAGGGGAAGGTGAGAGGGAATGAGGGAATCTTGTTCTCATAGGATTTGGCTTATGGAGGGAATAACATACACATTCAATTGGGTATGGAAATCTGTCTTACCCTACAGAAAAATAGGGGGAGAAGGGGACAAGAGAGCAGGGGGATGATAGAGAGGAGGGCAGATTGGGAAAGGGGGTAATCAGAAGCAAATACTTCTGAGGAGGGACAGGGTCAAAAGAAAGAATAGAATAAATGGGGGGGCAGGATAGGATTAAATGAAATAGAGTTAGTTTTTCACAACATGTCTACTATGGAAGTGTTTTGCATAACTGCACATGTATAACCTATATTGAGTTGCTTGCCTTTTCAATGAGGGTGGGTGGGGAAGGAGGAAGGGAGAAAATTTGAAACCTAAAGTTTTAAAAACATGTTTTAAAAAATGTTTTCACATGTTACTGGGCAATAAGAAATACAGGAAATGGGGTACAGAAGTCTGTCCTGCCCTACAGGAAAATAGAAGGGGAAGGGGATAAGAGAAGAGGCAGAGAGATAGAAGAGAAGACAGGCTAGGGGAAGGGATATTCAGAATGCATGCCATCTTGGGGTGGGGGGAAGGGTGAGATGGGGTGAAAATTTGGAACTCAAAATCTTGTGTAAGTAAATATTGAAAACTAAAAATAGATAAATTTATATTTAAAAAATAAAATAAGTGGGATTCAACTTATGTCTGAGGAACTGGAAAAATATTTTGCCAATAATTGATGAACTGATACAACCCATTTGAGCTAATAAATATGTACCTGATACAGCTTTGCCACTCTCCCAGTTCCATAAAGAAACTAGAGTTTGTTTCACCTCTCTTAATATAACTATTCTGTCATTCATTCTAATAAGTGTTCATATTTTCCCTTTCTTGTTTAATTCCAACTGCATTCTTGTTGGTTTGAACTTTTGTGGTTGTATAGAAGACCAAAAGTTTCCCTATCAGCTTTGTTGAGGTGTTCTCTCCTTCTTCCAATTCCTTTGCTTCTCAAGTCTTCTTAATAAAGTTGTTGTTATTGATATTGGGGGCTTTCTTTAATGATGTTGAATTATTTGTTTGTGCTGCTTTGATTAACATTGCCTCAATTTTTTTTCGCTTTTAATTTCTGTTGAAGTTTATCTAGAATGTTTCTTAATGTTTTTTTCCAGATTGTGTTCTATTTTTTTATTGTTGTCATTGGAGCCTTTAATTGGACAATATCTCACTCAGGTTTTCTACTCTGTTTACCAGGTAGATATTGACATAATTTTTCAGTTCTTTTCTGTAGGGCTTCAATAACTAGTCTTAGGTTGCTTCTTCCATTGTGGCATTTGATATCTTTATTGGGTGTGCTTTATTAGAGGTATATTTTGATAGTTATCCCTTTTCTGCTCTATTTCTTACCATGGCAGAGGCTGTCATGTATAATGTGTGCAAGTCTTGAAATATTTTCTCACTTTCTGTCAAGTGTTATGGGAAAGCACATTTGTCCATAATGGTTACTACAAATGCCAGCTTTTGTATTATTGTGTTTTAATATACTTTCTCTTCTAATTGGAGTCATGCCAGCTAACTCAAAAAAAAGGCTTTTCAATATTCCATTCAAAGTATTCCTATCTCCTTTTCAATTTCTTTTGTAATACGTTTCATTTTTAGGTAGCATTTATGGAGTTTGCATTAAATGAAGTTTTTCACTGACCTCATGTTTATCAACTTTTACCTCTTTATATTTTAACAATGGCCCTGAATTCATCTCATAAGATTAAGGATGAAGTTTTTTTTTCCCTTATATTTGCCCTCCATTGGTTGGCAACATATTGTTATGCATCTGCAAGGTGGACACCATTGCCTATAACTAGCAAGACCTGTTTCCTCTTTTATGATATAATACCTGCCTAAAATGATTGCATCTTCAGTCCATTTCATGTACTCTCATAGTTTTACCACTGTAGAAGTCAGCCATCATCTATGCTAAAGCATTTCCAAGAGTATATGTATTTCTATCAGTTCTAATTTACCTTACCTTTTTGTAATATCAGGGCACAGAAGAGTACAACCTACTCCACTATAATTTATCTTGCATTTAGTTGATCATCATGATAATGTCAAATAAGTCCATCAAGCAACTTCATGCCACCTTGTTTATTTCTTTTACTTTTAGAAATAGTTTCCTACTACTATAACACTAACCAGGATGCTAACTCAAACAGTGGTATCAACAGAGTACAATTTGAAAGCATTTCAGGTCTCCCACCAGTTAGTCAATAAACATTTATTAAGTGTCTACTATGTGCCAGTCACTGTGCTAAGTGCAAGGGATAGGGGAGGAAAAGGCAAAACACAGCCCTTGCTCTCAAGGAGCTCATAGTATAATGGTAAAGACAACATATAAGCAACTTTGTACAAACAAGATGTATACAGTATAAATTGGAGATAATCAGCAGAGGCAAACCAGTTATCATAACAGTCTTAGGTCACAAGAAGTCCATGATGTGCACCACATTAGCTGACATTTCCCTACTTTGCTGCTGTTTCCTTGAATATGCGTATGCATGCAAACAGAAACACAGACATACAGCCAAGGTGGTTACTTGGATTTCTAAGGGTTATTATTAATGGTAGTAGTCTTTGGTTACTCTTCTATGTCTAGAATATTTCTGTATATCACGTGGAATAATTTAGAAACTTAGAAAACATGGATTATCTCACAATATTGCATATTGATTAAAATGCTGCCATTGATCCAACCACCTCCCCTTCTCCCCTCCTGTTTTTTCACTCATCATATAGAAATCCTTTTTAGTCCTTGTTGATAGCATCATTACTGACCTTTCTTTTCTCCTTACATGATAATGAATTCCCCATCTAACAGCCCCCCAAATGAAGCAATCCACATCTTTGTGTTCAAGATAAGAACTAGAATAGAACACTTCTAGATTAGTCAACCCATTACCTGGCTTCTAAACAGATTATGATATCCTGCTTCTTTGGTCTTCTGTATGGTGCCTAACACAATGATGAACATACAGAAGGCACTCTGTGGTTTCTTGTCAATTGCTTTGCTCATTCCAAACAGCATTGATCTCTTCTAAACAGAAATGACAGCCCTTTGAGATAAAGTGAATCACCGAGGGTTCCATTCCCTCTTATCTCTTAGGATAGAAAAGGGACAGGATAGAGCCTACATACATTAACTGAATGGAGAGAAGTTAGTTCCAGAGAAAATTGCCAGAACTCAGTCCAATGCCTGGCATACAATAGGCCCATAATAAATGCTTTTTAACTGACTGATTGACTGACAGCATGGTTGAGTGGAAAGAACACAAACCTGGGAGTCAGGAAACTTGGATTCTAGTCCTAACACCCACACTGTGCTTCTGTGGGAGCCTGAGAAAATCACGACCTTCCCCTCTCTCTCAGCTTTACCATCTTCTAAATGTCTCATGTTATAAGGATCAAAAAAGACAATATATGTGAAAAGATTTCAAAAAAAATAAAGTGCTATATAAATATAATGTATTAGCGTGAATTTTCTGTGTTGCAGGCAGCAATTCAGACCATTCAAGCTTTAATGTGTAGTTTTCTTTGGCCCTGGGAAATCCATTTTGGCTCTTTACACTTGCATTCCTCAGAAAAATGTCAGCAACCTCCTTGCCATCTGACAATGTGGGCACTACCAGAATAAGATGCTCAAGTGAGCCTTCAGCTCACATCCTATCTGTCTTTTTGTCCAATTTAGAAACTAATGAGCATGGTGAAGGATTATTGAAAATAGACCATAGCCTCTTATTCTTGGGGCTCTTGTCCTTTCTGATGAAGCATTTCTAACCTGTCAGTTCTTTGCTGCTGGTTTCCCTACTCAACTTTCCTCCCTACATGGCAGTACATTTCCCACCTATTAGTCCAAGAAGTGAAGTGATCCATGTCTGTGTCTTCATGATTACACTCTCTGAAAGAGCACTTTTTGAAAGAAAAATCCCAGCCCCAGGATAGGCCCCATTTCTCCTAGACTTGAAAAAAACTAATGTAGAGGGTGAGTGTTGCAATGATGTGAACTCAGAAGAGGAACTTTTTAATGGCCACACACACACCTGCTTCTACAGAAAGGATATTTTTTAAATGTTCACTACTATTTGCTTGACATAAACATGGTAACACACTACCATCATTGCACACACACATACACACACACACACACACACACACACACACACACACAAAAGCACATTCATATATCAATTAATATGCAATTCATCAGGTTTGAAAATGGGGAGGTGTCCACAAAATTTTAAAATCAGAATTCATGATTTTTAGAGAAGATTAAATTAACAAGGTCACAGTTCTGGACCTAGAAGGGTTCTTAGAGAGGATCTAGTGTGAATCCCTCATTTTATAGATAAGGAAAGAAACCAAGGTCCAGAGAGTTTAAGAGACTTACCCAAAATCATACTTGTAAGTGGAAAAGGTAGGATTTGAACCCAGGTCCTCTCCTCCAAATCCCATGCTCTTTCCATCATACCATGCAGCTCAGAGAAAATTTATGAAGCATCAATTATATTCAAGACATTGCATTAGGGGATAGGAACACAAAGACAGATACAGACTCTACCACAAAAGCACACAAACCTTGCTTTCAAGAAGCTCAAAAACTAATGGCAGAGGGAAAATACATTTAGTTGTTGTTATTGACATATACATTCATTGATATATATTTATATATATACATCATTTACATTTATATATACACATGCATATATGTGTGTATACATGTATACACGTATCTATGGATAGATATGGATGTATATATTTAGCTATATTGCACAAATACACACACATCTATAACTAGAATATATAAGAGAATGTGTTATAATAACAATAATCATAGCACTTTAAGGTTTAAAGGCATTTCAAATGTATTAGCTCACTTGACCCTCACAATCACCCTCTGATATAGGTCCTATTGCTACCTACTTCTTTGTAGATGAAGAAACTGAGGCTTAGAGACATTCAGTAACTTGCCCAGGATCACATAGCTAATAAATGTCTGAAGTTGGATTTGAACTCAGATGTTCCCGATTCTAAATTCAGCACTCTACCATGATGCCACTTGGCTGTGCTCGTAAAGATAAAATGATGCAGCTCTTCATTCAGTCTTATATCTCTCCATGGTTTTTCAGAATGCACATAAACGAAATACCTTTCACAGAGTATAGACAACCAGTGGGAGAATATAAGTAGTGGGCATCTTGCTATTACAATAAACACTGTTTTCCCTTCAATAATAAAATATGTTCTATGACCAGAAAACCGCCTAAGGGGCATTAAACCTGGTTCATTAAGAATCACCCATGTGTAAAATGTGGCCATGTTTTACCTAGAACATAGTGATTTCCCCTCTGGATGAGTCAGAATCTTTGTTAGTTTATGGACCACCATCCACACACATGCATACCCACCCTCCTCAGTGGGACTTAATTTACACAAAGGTGAAAAGAGTTTTATTGAAGAGCAAAGAAAAAAAAAACAACTTATGAGTAATGTCTGCAAAGGAGTTGACATAAATGGGCGTGCAGAATTCTTAATGAATACAGCTCGTGAGGTTTTAAGGCGAGAGGTTTTTTTTTTAATTTATATTTATATGGGGAATAAGTAAATGACTTGCTTATAAACTACTTTGCTGGTTGTTACACCACTTCTGAAAATATCACTTGGGAATGACTGGACCTCTTATGTTAAACCGTATTTCATTTTTTTCTCCTTTCAGCATGGCCATGCAAAATAACCTCAGAGTTATGAAGGCTGTGCTGATACTTAGTTGTTGATGATATGCAGAGGCCTCAGATCGTGGATGAGATTCCCCATAACACCCAACCCACAGTTTTAGTAAAAGAGATGCATGTCATCACAGGGAGTGTTAGCCAGTCAAGCAAAATGGAGAAAGGAGAAGAGGCCTTTTTGGGCTCAGAGTCATGCTAGGAAATCTGGCCAAAGCAGAAGAAGGAAGGATTGAATCTGCATGTCTATAAAAAAGAAGTACAGGGACAATAAGCAGAACTAGAACCAGGAAATCCAGGCAGGGCGGAGTTTGTCACAGTACAGAATCCAGTGCCTAGTCAGGCTATCCAATACAGAGAATCCAGAGAGTGGTAATGAGAATCAAGGCCAAGACCCGAAGACTATAAGGAATCATTCATCTTACATTTAAAGAGGTGGATTCTAGAGTCACTGGAGGCCCAATTGCATATCTAACATGTTGTCTACTAGAAGTTATTATGCCCAAGAACTACCCAACAGACTCCACAATTCACTTATATACATACATGTATTCATGCGCACACACACACACACACACATACCACACACACATACACATACATGGGCCAATGATAAGGCCTGGACAAAGATTACGATTCAATTCTTCTCTTAAAGAATACTGGCAAGAGAGGGAATCAGAAGCAAACACTTCTGAAGAGGGACCGGGTCAAAAGAGAGAATAGAATAAACAGGGGGAGGGATAAGAGGAAGAGAAATATAGTCAGCTTTTCACAACATGACTACTATGGAAGTGTTTTGCATGACTACACATGTATAACTTGTATTGGGTTGCTTGCCTTCTCAATGAGGGTGGGTGGGGAGGGAAGAAGGGAGAAAATTTGGAACCCAAAATTTTAAAAACAAATGTTAAAAAATTGTTTTCACATGCAACTGGGAAATAAGATATATAGGCAATGAGGTATAGAAATCTATCCTGTCCTACAGGAAAATAGAAGGGGAAGGGGATAAGAGAAGGGAGGTGGTGATAGAAGGGAGGGCAGATTAGGGGAAGGGGTATTCAGAATGCATGCCATCTTGGCATGTGGGGAGGGACAAGATGGGGAGAAAATCTGGAACTCAATATCTTGTGGAAGTGAATGTTGAAAACTAAAAATAATTAAATCAATAAATGTTTTCAAAAAAAAGAATACTGGCTAGTGGGAAAAAGGGGGGAAATCTGTTCATATTTTTAAAATTAAAATGTCAAGTTTTTATCTAGTACCACTTCTGGGGCTCACTCTCCTAACTAGGCACTTTTATTTATAATTTAGGGTCCCCAGAAGGCAATTGTTACCTCAGATTTCTAGGGGCTATGTACCCCATTACCAATCAACAAGTTGCACTCTAGTTGGTTTTACACAAGCATACTTACTAAGAAATTTTAGTAAGAAGAATACTTACAAAAACAATTCCCTCAAAAAATGAGGGTACCCTATCTCTCTACACACAAAGGTCCCTGAGAACAGTAGGCTCAAATTTAAAGTACAATGGTAACGAAGCACGTGTGTGGAGAACATACATGGCATTCCCAACCCTAGAGATCTTTTTCATCCTTCATGGACTTTTCATTAATTTCACTTTAGACATAGTTCTCTACTGGTCTTCATGGAATGGTGCCTTTCTATAGTCCAGAGCAATTTTTCTCTGTCTCATGAAGAGTCATGATTCTGGAAGTCACTTCCCTGAAGCTATCCTTAAATGATTTTTTTCCACACTTGTCTACAGGTTTTTCCTATTGTCACACCAGTGGCACTGCTACTATCTCTAGTGGACTCTGCTACTGATTGTATTTGGGCAGGTAGAACCTCTGAAAGTTCCAATGAATCTCCCAAACTCACATAGTTGTCCAGGCACTCTTCTTTCAGAATACTCATTTACAGAAGACCGGGAAAAAGAAACACAAAAGAAGCAGAGGCTTCGTGTGCTCATAGACACATTGTGCCTGGGTGAGAGATAGCAGAGCTGCCCTTTCTTCCTGTCCCTACCCCTCAAACTCCACTTAGCAGCTCATGCAAGTTCTTGCTTAATTTACCATCAAAAAGTGGGTGGGGGTGCTGGAGGGGCAGACTGAGAGATCAGTGGGTTGTCCCTTTTATTAGCAGTTCTTCAGGCTCTGTAGCCAATTAAAAGACTTTTTGTCATGACAGTACCAGCCCCTCAGTTATGCATTAACTGAAAACAAGCTTCCAAAGTTCCATGTTTTGGATTGGAACCAGACATACTTGGAACCAGAGACTATTCAAATATACTTTGCTTCACCCAGCCTGAAAAATAGATTTAATTATCTTTTAAGGACTGAATCCTCTTGACCAATATTCCCACTACACTTAAAAACATGGACTGGAGAAAATACTAGAGGGGCCATTTGTTTTTGGATTGAGGAAACTCTAAAAGAAAGAATTGGACAGGTGCTAGGTTAAGGGAGAAAGTGCCCAACACTGAACTGGGTGGTAGCAATGGTAGGATTTGTAAATACTTGGTGAGACATAGCAAACATGTTCCAGGCAAAAATCTCCATCCTCCCACTCTGTGATAATATACCATTTTTCTTTCCTAGGGTCTTCATGGAAATGTCACATAATGCTTCTTTGAAAAGCAAAGGAAAGGGGAGGCTAGATGGCGCTGTGGATAGAGCACCGACCCTGGAGTCAGGAGGACCTGAGTTCATATGCGGTCTCAGACCAGACACTTGACACTTACTAGCTTTGTGACCCTTGGCAAGTCACTTAACCCCAATTGCCTGACCAAAAAGAAAAGGAAAGAAACTATGGTTCAACAGTATTTTCTTTTCTTCTATACCAAAGCAACCTGCAGAGTAGAACTTCCCACTCCCTCTCTGGTTGAAAGGAGAATATATTCAAGAAGAGTACAAACTTTGGGGCAGCATAAGGCAAATTGCACTAAAAGGGAAAAAAATGCCCAGAAAACATACCCATCAGCATGCTAAATAACCAAGCCACAAACCCCTTCACAAGTTAAAACAGAAGAGGGCTCCCCAATGAATGCAAAAATCTCTCTCACACAGATGTGCAAATGAGGAGAGAAATACAAAAGAGCATTGATCATTAAATATGTTGCCCTCTAGTAAAGGTTCCTAAGGTTCATGATTTTTATGGAGCCCCTTTATAACCCCCAAAGGGCACAGAGCCAGATTCTTCAGTCCCAAGTACCATCCTAGGCTATTCCAGAGCATTAATGCCTTTCCTACTGCTGGAAGAGCCAGGGGTGAGGGAGTCTTTTTTTCTTTCCTTTCTCTTCCTTCAATGACATTATTTTGTAACGAGCACTTAAGAAAAATTCATTTATGGAAACATGTTTGGTCAACAAGAACTATGTCCAAGCTCAAATATGAAACATTTAAGCAGCTTTATTGTATTTTCCTACCTTCTGCTTCCCTTCCACCCCCACCCACACACATAAATGTAGACACATTTTATACAAACTAGCAGAATTCTAGAACCATATTGTATTTAATGAATGTCTTATACAAGAAGGTAGGAGAAAATAGGAGTGTCAAGCAAGAAGTGATCAGTAATCCCCTATGTACACACACACACACACACACACACACACACACACACACACACACACACACACTGACAGAAACTGTGTGTTCTTTTCATGGCACTTTCATCCAGGGGAACAGGGCTTGAAATCTTTGTTATTACCAACAGAACAGAGATGTAGCCTCCAATGTTGTAAGGAAGCTTTATCTGATTTTGAGCATATGGTGAAGAAGAAGAAGGAAGAGGAGGAGGAGAGAAGAGAATCTTGAATAATATTAAACGAAATATTTCTTGAGAACAAACTGTGATTGTGGAGTTTTTATAATGTTACTTTTCAGCTCAAGAATATAAAACATTTTTCTATAAGGTTTATTCCAAATTCCTCAGCTTAGCATTCTAGGCCTCATGTAATTACCTTAATTCAATAGACATTTGTTAAGTTCTTACTGTGTGTAAAGAGGACCTAAAGACAAAAACAACACAGTATCTACCCTCAAGGAACTTACTGGGCCCCACATTCATTCTCAACCTTTAATCACACCTCAAATCTCTCCAAACATCTCCCACTACTCTCCAATGTAGACAGTTCCCATTCTAATCATTCTTCTTCCTGTCCAATACCCATTATTCATTCCCACTGCTTTTCTTTTTCTCTACTTATCTTCCCCAGTGGTAAAGTTTTCCATCTCTACTCACTCCTACCTATTCCTTAAAAATCAATGTCAAGTTCCAGCTCCTCCAGGAAACCTTCTCCTACTCTCCCAATGAGCAATGAGTTTCCTTCCTGAATTCCTATGGCACTTATCCCCTGTGCTTTTGTTGAGCACTTAGATAGTCCTTGCAAAGCAGGCATTTTAGCATTTCATTAAACTGTCCTCTTTTGTTCCAAATTGTTTCATGTTTATCAATATTGTCTCCCCAGCTTTAATGGTGCTATAATTTTGATTTGAATTGACTGTAAAGTCCAAATTAGGAGATTAATCTCTAACTATATTTCTTAGTATTATTGTCTAAGTATGTTTATCTTGGCATTGCTAAGAAGGAAATAGCTGAGATTTTTTTTTCACTTTAATCTCCATGTCAGTCAGTCAATAATCATTTACCTACTTGGTTCTTTATACAGATCTTAATGTTGTGAAAAATCATCCTACTTTCCAGAACTTCACCCATGGAACCTTCAGTCTGCTCTTCAGAGCTATGTCCCCTGTCTCTGCTTGGTACAGCTATGTCTCATATATGCTAATACAGTTTCTTAAATCACAGCACCCATGGAGGAAGAATTCATGAATACCAAGTGGAATGCAGAAAAAGGTAGAGCTATGAAATCCAACCAAAACAGAAATCAGTGTAAGGTAGATTTAGAGGTGAAAGGAAGCTTAGAAGTCATTTAGTACAACACCTTCATTTTATAAATAAAGAAACTGAAACATAAAGAGTTTCAGTAACTCAAGCAGGATCACACAGACAGTAAGTGACAGAGATGTTTAGAGTTGGAAGGAACCTTAGAGATCCATCCATACAGGAAGACATAAATGGATGAAAAATGCCCATTACATATATGTGTGTGTGTGTATGTACATACATATATATAGTGTGTGTACATATACATATGAATGTGTGTATTTATATGTATGTGTACCCACACATATACATGTGTGTATAGCATAGACATTGTAGACAGACAATGAAGTGTACCCAAAACTGAACAGGGAGAAAACAATGGACTGGATTGCACCTGGGAAATTGTGCAGTGTATTCAATGAACTTAAGCTGATCCAATACACAAAAACAATCTTTTTTCACAGGAATGTCCTCCCAATAACACTCAATGGCAGTGAATCTTGAAATATCACACTCTTTTTTTTCTGGTTTTTTTGGTTGGGCAATGGGGGTTAAGTGACTTGCCCAGGGTCACACAGCTGGTGTTATGTCTCTGAGATTAGATTTGAACTCAGGTCTTCCTGAATCCAGAACCGGTGCTATATACACTGTGCCACCTAGGTGCCCCTAAATATCACACTCTTAAGTAGAATTAAAATTGTGTATGGTCCCAAGAGCATTGGAGATATGAGTAACGAGCAGAAAGTGGGTGATGAAACGTTACCAAAGATGGCTTTTCTAATAAGAAGAGGCATAAAGGGTGATGTGTAGGAAATGTATTATTGGAAAAAGAGGAGTCCTGAAGCAAAAGAGAACAGATATGCCACCTGAGTCTTGCACCAGCATTCACAAATTGTTCAGAGATTCGGCATAAGTCCTCCAGAAAAGGAAAAGAAGCTGTGGGTGTGTTGAAGAATGCATTAATAGGGGGACAGTCCCTTTAATGGGATCACAGAGACTTTGAAGTGCATAGGTATTGAAATATATCATGAATTACCAGTGAAAAAAATCATACATACATAGCCCATATACAAAAAGGCTTAATTGTGGAAATAAATTATAGACTACTTTGTCTTCACAATATAAACTATTAATTAAAAACTTCAAATTCTGGCACCAAGTCATCACAAAGTTTTAAAAAAATCTAAGTAAATAGAGGCATTTATATAGTCAGTCAGTCAATAAACATTTATTAAGCCCCTAATGTATGCCAGGCATTGTGCTAAGCCCTAGGGATTTAAACAAAGGAAAAAACATGGTCCCTGCCCTTAAGAAGCTCAGAGTCTAGTGGGGGAGAGGACATGTAAACAGCTACATGTGAAAAAAAGAAAGGACAGCTAGTTGGTGCAGTGGATAGAATGCCAGGCCTGGAGTTAGGATGACTCCTCTTTCTGAGTTCAAATCTAGCCTCAGACATGAGTCGTGTGACCCTAGGCAAGTCTCTTAACCCTGTTTGCCTCAGTTTCCTCATCCATAAAAGGGGCTAGAGAAGGTAATAGCAAACCACTTTAGTATCTTTGCCAAGAAAACCCCAAATGGGGTCAGGAAGAGTCAGACATGACTGAGCAACAACAATAAATAAACATATGTCTACATATCTATATATTCATATAGATATATAGGGTATTGGAGATGGTAAAAGTAAGGCATTATGTACACGTACGTATGTATGCGTATGTATGTGTATATAGTGCCTTTATGAGACATATAGCACTTTTAAAAGTATATTTTATATATGTATATGTGTGTGTGTTTTCCTACATGGTCATATTTTCATTACGGAAGAGGAAAAAAAAAACAGCAATCATCTAATGAACACTGAACATAATTTCCACACAAACCATTTCTACATGTAGCCATAAATACAACCTTGTGTTGCAGCTGCTGTCTGGGAGCATTGGGTTAGATTTCAGTTTCTGTAACCCTCCCCACTCCTGTTCAGTCCAACAGAATAGTGTGGCTGCCCCCCGATGCTTTTTGCATTTCATGGGTACACTACCAGGCATTTCTTTGGAGTTAACAAGGGAAGAGGCTGAGCTGGAGTCGAGGCTGCACTTGAACTAGCAAGAGGTCACAACTCATTTTTATCAATTGCAGTCGATGTGGATGAGCCAGCACTTCTACTTCAATCGCTTTCCATTTCTTTGAGAAATCCATGCCAAGGGAGAGAGGAAAGTGATACTGGATAAATTGGGAGACTAATTGGAGGAGAGCAGGGCCAAAGGAGCAGATTTATTTGTTTTGTGAATTATCAGCAAAATCCCAAGGGATCCAGCTGATAAAATGATACAGATAACAATATTATGGACAGAGAATGACTTGTGGATACACATAGTCCATAGGATACATTATGAATAGTAATACCTCAGTTAACAGCACTTTAAATGTGCTTTCCTTAGTATTCAAGCCAAGGAAAAGAACAAATCTTTAGGATGGACTTGAATAGTCTTTCTATTCAATCTTAACCTTTTAAATGTTACCAAATTGCTCTCTGCAGGGACATGACAGCAAGACATGAACTTTAAATTAGGCTTACCCTAGAAAACAGGGTTTGGGGTATAAAGAAGAAAAGTTCTTATTCAGGAAGGAGCTCCATATTCCAGTCCTTTCCCTTGTCATTATCTAAATAATACAAAGTGCTCATTCTGAGATCATGGATCATAAGAACCCTCCTTCTGGCTTTAGGGAGAGAACTACAAAAGTTCACTCATGCAGTTCATTCAGCAATATTTATTGAACATCTGCTATGTGCAAGATAGAAAGCTAAATGCCATAGAAAGCAGAGGGGAACGAATGACTAAATGGTCCCTGCCCTCAAGGGGATTATAATGTAATAAGAGATACAGAAAACCAGTAAAATGCAAGATAGACTTGAACTGTTTTATGAGAGAGTTAAGAGTGTTTAAGGGAGGTCAGCATGCCATTTAGTGGCAGCTAGGTGGCACAGTGGATATAATGAGGGTCCTAGAGTTCAAAGGACCTGAGTTCAAATCTGGCCTTATTAGTTGTGTGAACGTAGGCAAGTCATTTAATCCTGTTTACCTTAGTTTCCTCATCTGTAAAATGAGCTGGAGAAAGAAATGACAAACCACTCCAGTATCTTTGCCAAGAGAACCTCAAATGGGCCACAAAGAGTTGGAAGTCACTAAACCACCACAACAAGGCATGCCATGTGGGACTGAGAAGAAGTAGTCAGAAAAGACTTCATGGAGGAGGTGCCATTTGAACGGGGCTTCGACAGATAAGAAGTTTACAGATGGAGGTGTTAAGGAAAGAAATCTAAATGGAGGGAATCACATGAACAGAGAGCAGGAAATTGGGAGAAAGTCCTGAGTATGAAGGGGACGGCTCAGCGGCACAGGGAATAGAGCACTGGGCTTGGAACCAGGAAGATTCATCTTCCTGAATTCAAATCTGGCATCAGAGACTTATTAACTATGAGACCCTGGGAAACTCACTTTATTCGGTTTGCCTCAGTTTTCTCATCTGTAAAATGAACTAGAGAAGGAAATGGCAAACCGCTCCTTTATCCTTGCCAAGAAAACCCCAAAATGGGGCCCCAAAGAGTCAGACTTGATTGAAACAACTCAACAATAGTAAAGCCAAGTATGAAGACTGCTACAATTCATCTGGAGTATAAATTACCTGTAAAGAAATAGCCACAGGTAAGCTTAAAAAGCAGCCTTGGAGTGGTGAGTGGGGCAGGTGTGATTCTAATGTGGCAGTACATGAAGGATGGATTGGAGAAAGAAGAAAAGTAAGTCAAGAAAGCCAATTAGGAGACTATTATAATAGTCCAGGGTATCGTTAAAGGAGTAGGATTAGGGAACGGTGGAAATGGAAAGGAAGAATAGATCATTTTTTTTCTTTAAAGATTGAGTATTTCTAAATTCACCCAGAATGGAATCACAGGGGAAACTCATGAGCCAAATCCCACAACTGATCATCATGGGATCAAATGAGATGTTATCTATAAATCCTTAACGTGGTGTCTGGCACACAATAAGCACTTAATAAATGCTTATTCCCTTACCCCTTCCCTTGACCTCCTTACTTCCAACACCAGGCAGGTTTGTCCCTCTATAGACAACTTGACTGAGGCCTCACCCCTTTTGAGGACTCATCATATTGATGCCAAACTTAGAGTGGTCACCCAATCGGTCTAGCTCACTACAGCTTGGAACCCTCAAGCTCAAGAAATCTGACAGCCTTAGTCTTCTTGTTAGCTGGTATGTACCATCATGCCTAGTTCAAATGATTATTTTAAAAGTAAAATATTGGCTGCATCTATCTTAAACACACTTCTTTTTTATTTTCATTTCTTATTCTTCTATTATTTTAATCTGGAAAATGTTTCAGCAAACATTAAGTTTTCCTTCAATTGTTCATTTCAGATAAACCTGCCTTAGTACATGGTCATTGTCCATTCCCTCAAACCCCTGACCATTACTACAAGATATTTCACAGTCTGTTTTCTTTTGGTTGGGCGTTAGAGTTGGGGTGGGGAGATTACCGTGAGCAAAACCTATGAGAAAAGTGGAGCTCCTTCAATGGGGCTTTGTGATCTCAAAAGCAGTCTTTCCTAGTCAAAAAAAAAAAAGTCCAATAAAAAACATTGGAAGTTACTTCCTAAATGCCTCTTGAAATCTGTAATTTAGTTCACAATATCTTAACAGATTAAGTTAATGCAAATAGCAGATGTATTTTGTAGCAACAAGACAAATGTTCAGCAGAATTAAAGTTATTCATGTGTAGTCACACTGGGAATATTTGCATGATATTTTGCTAATTGCTCCAAAATCTGACTCGTAGCAAGTAAACAAATGGGGGAAAAAATAAACCAGCAAAAATTAGCCCCAGGCCTCTCTGTTTCTCTTTTAAACTCCCAATGTCTTCCTTCAACCACTCCCCTTTTTTCTTGGGAAGCTTGATGTTATTTCCCAGTCTCCCAATCACTCTTCTCAGGCCCATTATCCTTCTGCAGACACTCACAGTTTTCCCCTGGTAACCAGATTTCTTCCAAAAGCACTTGATTTTTTTTTCTCTCTTGGAGTCCCAATGCCTTTCTTCAGACTTCAAATCTGTCTGTTGCAGTTTCCCAAAGAAAGGCATTTATTGAGAAGTTGTGTCTGCACTCCTTGAGAACAGTTTAGATTTGTCAGATTTCCTTAAAACATGTGCAAAAAATCCTTTGCTGTTCTAGACACGTCGGAAGTTCAACTCTTGCTTGGTGTGGTATTCTACACATTATAAAATACAAAGCAAAGTAACTGAATGCAAGAGACCTAGATAAGATGAGGAACAGAGAGAGATGTACAAATCTGTCTTTGGGATTTCAAGTCACTAGAGATAAACTATATCCCTAATAGATGGAAAAGGAGCTTTAAAAGAAAAATCAGTCGTGGAAATGTGTTCATTCGAGTGGAACTCAACAAAAAGGGACTCAATTTAATTTAGTAAACCAGCATTTATCAAATACTTCTCAAATGCCAGACATTGTTCTAGGTGCTCCTAATGGGAAGCAATGTACCCAAGGACAACAATTCCATTTCTTCAATAAGGGATTTTATGCATAGCTTGCTGGTCAGCTAGTCAACTAAAGGGACAGAATGGGATATAGGATTAGCAATAATGAGGCCAGGATTATGGCTTGACATGTCATTAATTAGCTGGTAGCAGTCTTGGGCAAATGACAACTTTTCTTTGCCTAAATTTGCTCATCTGACAAATAGAAAGCATAGCTGCCCTATCTATTTCATAGAGTTATCATTGGGATCAAATGAAATATTGTATATGAAAGTGCTTTGAAACATATAAAACACTGTAAGACCTCAGGAGCATCATTTTTAAATCTGAAAAGGACTAAAAGATCACCTGTCTCCAACCCACCAACATTTTAAGACCTTCCAAACCCATTTATGTTCTTCACTGCCCTAACCATTTGAATGAGATGGGAGTCATAAACTCTCTTATAGTGAGATGGAGCACCATTAAGCTTACCATCAGCTCTCTTTCTATATGCACCAGATACCCAGAAATTGGACCTACAGATGAAACCTAAGGATCTCTGGGCCCTGCTGCTGTACTCTTCCTACTTCTAGACTTTTCCACCCACCCTACAGCTGAATTTTCTTTCTCCTATGTGTTGTCTCTCTCAATGACTGGGAGCTATGAGTGTTTTTGATTCATCTGTTCAAGGAAAGCAATAGGCACCAGAGATACAAAGATTGCTCCAATTTGTTGTTCAGTTATTTTTCAGTGGTATCCAACTCTTCATGACCCCACTTGGGGTTTTCTTAACAAAGATACTGGAGTAGTTTGCCACTTCCTTCCTCAGCTCACTTTATGGATGAAGAAACCAAGGTAAACAGGGTCAAGTGACTTGTCCAAGGTCACATAGATAGTAAGTTCCCAAGGCCAGATTTGAACTCAGGAAGAGGAGTCTTCCTGACTCCAGGTCTGGCACTCTATCCACTGTGCCACCTAGCTGCCCATCCACTGAAGGAATACAAGATATACGCAGACAAATATGATAGAAGATAAGGAAGAAAAAGGAAAGAAGTAGGATCCAATCAAATTGCACTAGCAATATTTGAGGAAGCAGGGAAGGTTGATAGGGTTGTCCCTTCCTTCTAATTTCCTTTCCCTCCTCCATTAATTTCACCTGAGGGGTCGAAAACTTTCATCAATAGCACAATGAGGCTCTCCTATACAGGATATCTCCGTACATACAAATGAGAACACTGGCCTGTTACCTTGTCCTTATCACCAATCCCATTCACCAAGCTAACTTTGTCTGCCTTACTGTCCACCTTCCCACTTATAGCAGGCATTTTGTCCCTTAGTCACTTGTCTTTCTCTGTTCTCAGACTCCTGGAAATTCTCCAAAGTATCATAATTTCTCTTTAATCCTCTCCCTCATTCTCTCTTCCAAATACCAGTTAACATGATTTAATGGGAAACTCAGAATCTGAAACTTGAAGAATTCATCTTTAGCCTGGAGAAGAAGAGACTGAGAGAGGACATGATGGTTTTATTTAGGTATGTAAACATATGGGAAAGAAAAAGGATAAGGCATGTTATGTTTAACCAAAGGGGGCAGAAAAAGGTGCAAGGTGTAAAAATTGTCCTCACAATTACAGCTATCTAAAAGGGTAGTGAGCTACCTTGGGAGCTTGCTTCTAGTTCCCCCCCACATTGGAAATCTTCCTGCAGAGACTCCATGTCCATTTATCAGTGTTGTAAAGAGCATTCACACTGTGACCGTTAAAAAGTTTCAAGAGACATAATTTTTGAATTTAATCATTTTATTAATAAGGCCAGTAGTTTATTTATAAAAGGATGGTCACTTAGCTGTCTCTTTTAGACCAGAGCCCCTAATGGTGGTGGGGTCATAGTTTGTATGTTCTTTGAAGAGGAGATATTCCTGAGAGATGCCTAATCACCTCTGATTGGTTAACACAGTGGGAGGTGGGCAATCTTGGGGTACATAACTTAGGTCACTCAAATCTTAGTCAAAGAGATATCAATTTCCATATCACCTGTCTTGATAATAGTGAGAATTAACCTTTTCTCAGACCTGTCTGAGCAAACAAAATGAGCAGGAATACACAAATTGGCCCAAACTTAGAATTTCTTCTGTTGCCTGATTAGATCTTGGCCTGGGTAAATCTCTAAGAGAGATTTCACACACTTCTTGGTGCCTGGACAAGGAAGTAGAAAAGGGGAAGAACTTGGTCCTAATGCAATAACTAGTTATTAAAGATAAGAGAGAAATATTCATTTCTCACAATGTTCAGGTATGATTTGAACTAAATGGTTTCTAGGGTCCATACAGAGCTATGATCCTGTGACCTAGGTTCAAAACCTAGCCCTTCTACATACCACTTCTGTCTCCTTCTGTGACATTTCTGGACACATCATTTCTCTGGACTTGTTTCCTCATCTACACCAAAAGGGGGTTAACCTAGACAATCTCTAAGGCACTTTCCCTCTCAAATTTCTATGAATTGACAAATTTCCATTTTATGGCAAAAACAAGCTCTCATTAATTGCTGAAATACCATCAGAAATCTCACCTTCTCCCTAAAGTCTTGTTGAATCGATCAAAGAAGAGCTGGCAAGATCTTTTCACCCTCTACATAACATTTCCAAACCTATTGTCCCCAGATATGTGCTTTCTTGCATATTACAAAACATGGTAACATTTTACCTACACATAAAAACATTATTTTCTATCTATACCCTGGCTCAATGTTTATTTCTGCTGATTTTAATGTACTTCCTAATGACAGCCATCATGTTATAGTAAAGAGAAAACCAACCTTAGATTCAGGAATAGCTGCATTCAAGCCCCACTTCTGACACACACCAGCTGTTTGGCCATTGGCAAATCATTTAAACTCTCAGGATCCCCAAGCAATTCTTTAAGAATATAAGTTGCAGAACAGTTTTGATATGATTTGAAAGAGGAAGTTTCCTTACCAAGAGTTTCCTCCACCAATTAACTCACAGGTATACACCCCTACCCCTATTCCCTAAAAATGTTCCATCCATGAGTGTGTGAAAAATGCTCTTCATATTAGATTGAATGGGTGGACTTGTGTTCATCACAGGTAATTTTAATATGTCATTTAGTATACAACCATAGACAATTAGGTACTTTTGAAATACTTTTTTGTTATTGCAATGGTGATGAAACTCATGAAGCCTTTGGATTACCCCATTAGTTGTGAGAAAACTTAAGCATACATTCTTGATGGAGAAAGAAAGAGAGTTGAAGGGGTATTAGAAATGCTTTTGGTCCAGTACAACTATAATTTCATAAATTATATGTTCCCTATCTAACTTCTATTGCTAAAAGTGGATAGTTTTCTTCCATGACATTTTGTTGCGTCCACCTCTCTGTAAAGTCAAATAATGTCAACTGAGACAGTACTTCATTACAAGTCTTCTGAATACTAATGAATTCCCACTGGAAATCTTGGGTTTTGCCTAGACAATATTTCCTTTCCACTTTCCACTGACATTACAATATCACCGAAAAGGGAAGGTTTCATTCAAACTAATGATGGTAGGACTAGCCTGGCCAGCAAATAACATTCCTGAAGCCAAGTAACAGTATTGAACACACACAGAGAGCTACTTTTTTTTCTTTTTGGAAAAGAACCCAAAGTAGTATTCTTTCAGGAAGCATAAATTGTATTGCTGGAAGTAATAGCACTCTCTTTAACAATATCCCTAAGGAATTACTCCCGTCTATTTTGTTGAGTGCTGTTTTTATAGAGCTGTGCAGTGTACCTCTTCTGAGACAACATGGACTGGAGCTCTCCAAATGCAGAGAGGTCAGTCATGCACAGCTGGTGGAAGTAAAGATCCTAATAAGGAAAAGCTCCTTTTTGTCATCATGGCTATGTGGCACCAATGCCATTATCAGAAAACATCATTTTATTGGACTATTTTTCCTAACAAAAGAACTAATTGTAATAATTGAATTCTCTGAGCAGTTTCTACCCATGGTCTTCCACTCACTTCAATTAAACAAGGGTTTAAAAGTGTTTATGAAGGACTTACCATGTACTATGCTATGCACTAAAGGAGAAACAACACGTGAATAGTGGAATAAGTCAGCCTGGATTTAGAGTCAGGAACTTGAGTTTAAATCTCACATCTCATATCCCATATACCCCTGGAACTTAACTTCTTCATCTATAAAATGAGGAGGTTGGACTTGATCTCCTCTAATGTTCATTATAGTACTAAATCCATGATTCTAGATTGTAACCCCAGTGTCAAAGCCCATCGTATGAACTCTTTCCTCATTGGTTAAGATCAGTGTCCCACACCTGCTTGAGAGGCAGGGCAGAGCTGGCAGGAACAGGAGAAAGCTTCACACTCTTCAGGCTTCTTTGAGTTCTCTTCAGGTTTCCAGTCTCTCCAGAGTAACTGAAGAGCTCTCCTTTCACCTACTCTCCTTACCTCTCCATCACCCCTCCAGTAGGCCTGGGAGATTTATCTCTACCAATAGGGTGAGAGTCCAATACCAATGGGCTTTGGAACTGGGGTTACACTACTATCCTAAGAAACATTGCTTACTATCTGATATTCAAATGGTCGTTAGGAAGTGAAAGAAAAGACCCTAGTCAATTGTTTTGAATTATTATTAGACCAGCTCTATTTGGCAATATTAGAGCAGAGTGGAATTTGGGAACATTGTGGGTCATGTATCAAGTTGGTCATTGGTCATCATAGATAGAAGAAATTAACATGTGGAGAAAATAGAGCTAACAGAATAAAATTAAACAGTAAGTCAGCCAAATAATACTTTTCAAGTAAATACCATGTGCCAAGCACCGTGCTAAGAAAGGCAAAAGACAGTATCTGTCTTCAAAGGGCTCACAATCTAATGAGGAAATAACACGCAAACAAGCATGTACAAACAAGAGATAGATAGATAGATAGACAGATAGATAGATAGACAGATAGATAGATAGATAGATAGATAGATACATAGATACATAGATACATAGATAGATATAACTATAGAAAGATAAATAGGAAATAATCAGCAGAAGGAAAGCATTAGAATTAAGAGAGATTGAGAAATACTTCCTATAGAAGTTGGGATGTTAGCTGGGACTTGAAGGAAGCCAGGAGGTGGAGATGAAAGGGCACCATTCCACGCACGAGGAACAGCCAGTGAAAATGTACTGGGGGGTAGGGTTAGGGCATAACATATAAGAATATAGGAAAGGTGGAGTAAGGGACTAGGTTATGAAGGGCTTCAAATACCAAACAGGAGGTAATAGGGAGATGCTAGAGTTTGTAGAATAGGAGGCATGACATGGTCAAACCTGTGCCTTAGGAAAATCACTTTGACAGCTGAGTAGAGGATAGACTTGTAATGAGGAGAGATTTGTGGCAGGCAGACCAACCAGCAGACTATTGCAATAATCCACACATGAAGAGATGAGGGTCTGCACCAGGGTAGTGGCAGTATCAGAAGAAATAAGGCGGCATGTTCAAAAGACTTTATAAAGGTAAAATCAACATGGTTGGCAACAGGAAATGGAGAGGGTGAGAAAGAAAGAAGACTAGGTTTCAAAGCTGAGATACTAATAAAATGGTGGTACCCTCAAGAGTAATAGGGAAGCTTGGAAGGCAGTGGGGGAGGGAGGGAAAAAGCATTAATATTTTTCATTAATCATATTTCATTATTCATTCTTCATAGTATCAGGCACTGTGCTAATTGATTTTTAAAATATTTCATTTGATCTTCACAAACTGTGAGATAACTGTTGTTGTTATTCCTGTTTTACAGTTGAGGAAACTGAGGTAAACAGAGGTTAAGTGTCTTGCCTAGGATTACACAGCTAGTAAGTAAGTGTCTGAGGTCAGATTTGAACTCGGGTTTCCTTGACACCAGGCCCAGAACTCTATGCACTATACTACCAGCTGCATCCAAATGTTTTCAAGATTATGAGGGGGAAATATGTTCAGTTTAAGATGTTTATAGGATGTCTAGTGCTAGATGTCTATTAGGCAATTAGAATGTAAGCTCCTTGAGGGCAAGGACGGTCTTTTGGTTTGCTGGTCTTTAATATCCTCAGTGCTTAGCACAGTGTCCGGCATATTTAGTAGGTGCTTAATAAATGCTCATTGACAGACAGATGAGAGACTGGAGATTAGCAGAGAGGATAGGGAGGTAAAAATATGCCTTCTAGAAAGAAAGATAAGCTAATAAACTAGGATTTCCTGACAAAACCACAGAGCTGTCAGAGGGCTGTCTTCAAGCATTTGAAGTAATGTCATTGAAAAGGGGATTAGATCAACTTGGCTCCAGAAGGAAGATTTCATAGTAATGAGTGAAAGCAGCAAATTTAAGCTGGAAATCAAGGGGGGAAAGAATGTTGTGAACAATTAAAGCTGTCCTCTGGGAGGTGATGTGTTCCCCCTCTTTGGAGGTCTCTAAGCAAAGGCTAGATGAATTGTAGAGAACTGAATTGTAGAGAAGATCTTAATCCCATGTAGATTAGCCTACGTGATCTCTGGGGTCTCACATCTTTGATATTTCATGATTCTGCAATACCCTTATCTAGCTTCCATCTTCTACCAAACCATATCGCAGTACAGATTATACATAAACATATACCAAAGAGGTCTTAGCCAGCAATATCATATTAGCACTTAAAAGATTAGCAGATTTTAATGGAGAGAATGAAAAGATGACTGACTGATTAGTACTTGAGTGGGAAGAGAATTAAGATTGGAGAGTTAACATTTACTTACTGTGATAGTCATTTTTCTTTTCTGAGGAAGACATCTGCCAGGGAAGAAGACACAGGTTAAATGAAAAGGGAGATCAAGTCTATGAAACTGCTGATTAAAGCATCAGTTGAAGGATGACTGGTGTGATACTCTGAATTCCAGTCCAGGGTGTGTACGCTAGAGTTGCTGCAGGAATTGCAACTGATGACTCAATTGGGAGTAGGATTAGCCAACTGACAATAAATAAAAAGGAGGTCTTGACAATGTGCAAATGCTAAGCCTCTTTCAAGTCAGTTCAATCCAAATTCAACAAAAAATATATCAAGGACCTACTACGCACAAGACACTATTCTGGGCAATAGTGGAAAAAAAAGCAAAACAGTCTCTTCTTTTGAGGAATATACAAGAATTCCTGTCCTCTCCTCTCCTCTTTTAATCAAGGATCCAGAATGTGCACTAATAAGCTTAACCCATGTAATGTGGAAAAGAAGAGAAAGAAAACAACTGGAGGAATCATGGATAGCCCCAAATTGACTATACCAGGATGTTTTGGCTTAGGGAAATGCAGTTATAAATAGAATGAAGCCATCCAAATGGACTAAATTTTCAATGTACCTTAGACTTTTTTGATCATGAAAAATATATCAGATGCATACATACACATTATCCAAAAAGACATTTCCTAGTGCTTTGCCTAGGGGTCCTTCAAAATAGACACATCCTATCTTGAATTAACTCTCAGAATATTTAATAAAGCAATAGCTTTGCCTCCTCTTCCCATTCCCATCCCCTACCCCCAGTAGAAGTGTCTTAGCTAAAAATAAAGCAAAACCAAAAGTCCAAAGATTGCTTTTCTTAATTCTACAATGGACTGGTAAGCACTACATGTAATGGCCCGGCATGCAACCAATCCATACTTCTCATCTTGTTTGATATTTGTCTACATTTTCCTATAAATGTTCCATACCCTGCTCCCCCAACTTAGGTGCTAAGGGTCTTCCTCTGAATTCCTTGAAGTTATGTAGATATTGATAGAATATAAAGACTGTCTGTCAAGCATCTCTCATTCTCACTTCATGATTGGCTCATCACTTTTTCCTGAGGATTGTCTTCCTGATAATATCCTTTTATTCACTTCTCCCCAGATGCAGCCTCCTTCCACCTATGTGCCTCTCCGTTTCCCTTTGTGACTTTAATTCTTCAGAGACTGTAGCATTCTTCCACTCAAGGGCAGTCGTCATCACCAGACGAATCTTGGTATTAAAAACATAAAAAATCTGTTTTCTACGGAAACTTGGGGTCTTGGATAGTACTGTACAATTTCCAAAGGCAAACCAGCCCATCCTTCTCCTCCAATTCTGTTTTTGGCCAAGTTCATTTCCTTTAATCATGACTGTCCAGTATATATGAGGTTTCCATTCAACTTCACCTCAGTTTAGGCTACAGGATTGTTTGATCCACTTGGTTTTAGATGTGTGGATAGTTAGGGTTAGAGTTGCAACTTTCTTTTGTCTTCTGGTTTGATTTTTTTTTAGTTTTATTGATATGTTTTTACATTGCTAACATAATTACCAAGCTTAATTTTTACATTATTAACATTTACAAATTACTCTTATACTCCCAATTTATGAAAGGTCAATTACAACGATATTAAAACAGCTAAGTAAAACTAATAATGCACTGACCATCTGAAAGTACATACAACATTTCACATTTATAAGACCCTCCTGTCTCTCTTTTTTAATGAAAAATCTATTTTCTCTCCCATCACCAACTCCCCTGAGTAAAAAAGAAAAAGAAAAAGAAATGTATTTTAACAAATATGAATAGTCAAGCAAAACAAATTCCCTCAGTGGCTTATATAAAAATATTTATGTCTCATTCTACACCCTAAATCTGTCATGTTTCAGTAATGGATCACATGGCTACATCACTGGTTCTCTGCAATCAAGAACGGTCAATGTATTTATCAGGAGTTTTACAACTTTAGAAGTTAGTCGTTTTTTTTTTACATTGCTGTCTTATTGTATACATTATTCTCTTGCTTCTGGTCATTTCATTGTTCATCAGTTTATCAAAGTCCTTAAAACTGTCCATTTTTATAGTATTAATGTTATAGTAGAAATTGTTCTATCTCTGCTCACTTCTCTCTATATCAGCTCTCTCCATATCAGAAGTAGTTTTATAGAGTTGAAATGATCCCATTCTTCCTTTCTTACAGCACAATAATCCTCTACAGGGTCATGCTATTAAATATTTAACAATAAGCTCTCTGAACTTTTAATTTTAATCTTCACTATTATTTTTTTCCATAATTTTGTTAAGTCTAGACAACCATCAAACATCCAAGGTATAAGTAACCACACTGAAAATTTAACAATAAACTCCAGCAGACACCTGGAGGTATAGTTAAGATATCGAATGAATCAGGATACAAAAATATTTGAACATACAGGATAGATAGAAAGATAGATAGATAGATAGATAAATAGATAGATAGATAGATAGATGGATGGATAGATAGATGGATGGATAGATATAAATGTGTGTGTATATATGTATGTATACATATATTTTTAACCTCGGTTTATAAAATCTGATAAAAAAAGATGAAAGAGACATGGATATCTGAAAAATCATTGGAGATTTAGTGAACTGTAAGGTTATTATGAGTAATTAATGTGATATGGCAATTGAATAAGCTAATACAAACTTGGGTTGCATTAAGAACAGAACAAAATACAGGATTAGGGAAGTGATGGTCTGCCTTTAATCTGTTTTGGTCTGACCGTATCTGAAGTTGGAGCTTCATTCAATTCTGGGTGCCACATTTTAGGAAGATTATTAATAAACAGGAGAGGAACCTGAAGATGGCGGCAAAGGTGATGAAGAGAGTTTAGATCAATCATACCAGGCCAATTGAAGGAACTAGAGATGTTTAACTCAATGAAGAGACAACTAGTAAAATTTGGGAGGCTCTAAAGGAAAATATTAGAGAGAAGAGATATTGGGCTTTCTACCAAGCTAAAGGTCTACAGAGCCATTATGCTGACCTCCTTGTTCTATATCTGTGAAACCTGGACAGTATACTAGCATTATGCCAGTAAACTGCCTTGCTTCCATTTGAATTGTCTTAGAAAGATTCTGAAGATCACTCTCAAGGTCTCTCTAAAGAACTTTGGAATCAATGTTGAAACAAGGGAGACACTGGCACAGTATCGCCCAGCATGGCATGCCCGCATCAAAGAAGACTCTGTACTTTATGAGCAAACCAGAATTGCAATAGCTCAAAAGAAATTTAAGCTGCACAAATTTAGAGACATCTCCACTCTAAATGTTCGTATGGACTATTTGTGCCTGATGTGTGGTGAGCCTTCTGAGCTTGTTTTGGTCTGATCAGCCACAGTTCAACACACTGGACCTTGACCCCGACATAGTGATGTCATTTCAGTCTTGTTAGAGAACAAAAGACAACTACCACATATCAGAACCAGTGGGGTGAATGATATGTATTCATTTGAAAGGCTACCGTATGGAAGAGATACCAGACAATTCAGCTTTGCCTGAGCAGGTGTAACTGGGAGCAATGGGTGGAAGCTGAAAAGCAAATTTAGATTTAATATTAAAAAAAAAAACTTCTTAACAGAGCTGCCCAAAATTTTAATAGGCTATATCAGGGGTGGGGAACCTGTGGCCTCGAGGCCACATGTGTCCCTCTAGGTCCTCATGTGTGGCCCTGAATTCAGTCAGAGGCCACACTTGAGGACCTAGAGGGCCACATGTAGCCTCGACGCCACAGGCTCCCCACCCCTATGCCTATACCAAGGTGGTAAGGAATGGTTCAGCTCTTTGCTGGAAGTCTTCAATTGGAAACTCTATGATCACTTCTTGGGTATTTTGTAGAAAAAAAAATTTTGTCCAGGTATAAATTGGTTTAGATGGTCTCTGAGCTTTCAATATTGATATTTTGGGATTCTGTGAAAGCAACCCACCTCCTGTGATTTTCCCTCTACAAAACAACCATTATGACCCTGATGATTTCATTAGAGATAGCAAACACCTTTCATGGCTATCCTCCAACAGTCATCAAATATATCCAAGATAGATTTCAATGTGCTATAAGAAAGAGACAGATGTATTATGAACTTTATAACTAAATCCTGTATTTCCTTGCTTCCATCTAAATTTAGATAATTCCTTCAGGAGCCAAAACCATTATTTAACCTTATAACTCAGCTGTTCCTTTTCAATCATAAGCATTTTAGCCCTTCATAACCTGCTCTGGTAGCTCCACACAGCATAGAGATGACCTTGGATTCTTCAAGATCATTCCAACAAAACAAACTAGAAAGGTTTTGAGTATGAGTCCAGTTGATGGACTGTGTCTGAAATCAAGGACAAGCCTAATTAAGTTTGGAGAAGTTGATCAGTAGAACATTGGGTCTCTTGGTAACAAATCTTTAGGCCATGGAAATTCATAAAGACTGAGGTATGGAGCAAATGGGATGTGATTCTGCAGAAGCAATATGCACACCAGTGAAATCATAGTAATTTTGATGTACTGAATTACAAGAATATGAACCCTGGATCTTTTTGTATCTGTGCATTGAAGTTCACTCTCCTTCTATCTGTATATTGAATCTTGCATATTTAGAGATGGTGATGTTGACTATGATTCTCTAAGTCTAAGTAAGTGTGGCCCAGATATTATACACTGCTCAGATAGTAGGCTGTCCAGTTTCATCACTAAAAATTGAATCCCTTCATTTCTGATTTACTGGGGAACATTACAGCAAAGAGGACAATGTGGCTTACGGCAGTCAGTGACTCCCTTGAATCCTCAGAATTCTGACATCAGCAAAGTCAAGACCAGCTCTAGATTTTAATGGAAGTAGTAGGTACTCATAGAACAAAGCAATTGTTTCTGAGCATGTATCTAGTAAATGTGCTACTTTGTTAATCAAATTTCTCATTTGGTTTATAACATACTCTGGAAAGGGAGCTAGGAGTAGGCAAAGTAGGCAATTACTTAGGAAGCAACATGCAGACGGGGACAGATAGGAGTAGGAGCACCAACGATCATTTCAATAACAATATTTTTAATATTAGAGAAGCCTACCTATTTTGCACTATATTGCTGGTTATTATTATCGTGAAGTTTCAAAACCTCCAATTGACAGAAATATACAGAGGATGCCATTTTGAAACTTTTCCTGGAATACTTAGAGGCTCTTTATGCTGAGTCTGGGATGCAAAGAGATCTCTATACCTGACAAACATGGCGAAATATCTACTGAGAAAAGGCAGCATGTATAATAGGGAATGCACCAGCCCAATTTCATTTTTGTCATCTGTAAAATCTGGGGATTAGACAAAAATATCTAAAAAGTCCTTTCCAGCTCTAAATTTCAATATAGAATTGATACACAGAAAGTTCCCAAATATATATAGTGGTTTTTTTTAATGATTTAGAAATACATTACATTTCCCCTTATTAGATAAGAATCATGGTAGGATTATACTTAGAAGAATCATTCAAAGATCATCTTGCCAAGTTCCACACATCCAGGCAGCACTAAAATCTGCCTCCACAATGGAACCCAAGAAGAGTAGAAAAATAGGAAGGTGCTGAATACAGCCTAGTATCTACTCAGGTGGTATCTACCAGCTGTGACCTGAATGAGAAAAAGGCTCTAGTCAACTGACTTTTCTTTTTCTTCCTGTGAAAGCTAAACAGATATCTGGATATAAAACAAGCCAGAGGCTATAGACTCCTACAGCAGGTCAATGAAAAGAAGTGAACAGTATATGAACTCTTACAAAAGAGAGGCCCAGATTCCAAGTGCTTGTGGTTTCCATTGGCCCTAATACCTTTTCTTGATCAGAGAGCCCTTTACTCTCACTCACTGTTTTTTCATGGCCCACTTCCCATTGGACAAATCACCATTTCCCCAGTATTCTAACCACTTACTAGCCCGTGTAAACAGAAATAAGGAGGGTGAGAGGGTAGCCTCTTTCCCACAGTTCTGCCAGTCACATGTGTTTAGTGTATGTACTCTCTCCATAATGGAAAAGGCCATTTCTATCAGAACCATGGGTTAATGTATTTCCTTCCTTCAGTACCCACCCCCACACACTAACCAGCCCCTCTGGGGGAAAAGCTTTTATCTTATCAGAGCCCTATGCTTTTTGGATAATGCAGCGATGTTTTATTGTTATTGCTAATATGCACATATGGCCATAGATGGCACAACAGAAGTAGAGAGCTACTGCTGGTCTACCCTCTCAGACACATGTATGTTGCCCAGAGTAAACAGTGTCTTCCTCTAAGCAGCTGCAAAAGAAAAGGTCTGGAATGCTGCTGCTAGTTCCAAGAGAAGGAAGTTGAAAGACATTCATTTCTGCTTTAACATCTTTTTTTTAAGTCTTCTTTAAAGTCCACTGTGACTAAAATGACTACATCCCAACAGTTTGCCAGAAACGTAAGATGAGTTTCAGTCATTCTGAGTTTAAGAAGGTGACAAACTGTTAACAAATGGAATGTGAAGGCTTAATAATGAGTCCCCAGTAGGATTAGCATGGAAAATATGTTTTTTTCTGGTTAAATCTTTGTCTCAGCTACTCCTCCACTCATGTCAGCTGTGCCTCATAGAACAAAAACTTTGACCAGAGCACTAATCCATATTTATTCTATACTCTTAGGGTGTGTTGAAAGCAACCCAATTTACTAATCACTTATTACACTCCCCCAGGCCTAATACCATTTTCCTCACACAGCCAGGACACTTACTTTGAGGGGCTCTGAATCAGAGTTGGACTGTCTCACAAATCATCCATTTCTATCCATCCCTTCAAATGTTTCCTTTCTTGGTCCTGTGTCAGAGTGAGAAAGGCGAAATGAACAGACCATGTAGAATGTAACCTCTTTGCATATGAATGTTATTTTTAAATCTTTAAGTTTACTACCTTGCCAAACATTGACTTTGTCCTCTTCAGTTATGAAAATATTTCATTGCATAAAAGTAGAACATTCTGACTGTTGAAAATTAGCAGCGATTTTGAAAACACAGTGGAAAAATCTAAACGGGATGACAAAGTATACTTTAGACAGATTTTCCAAAGAGCCAAAGAAATTCAGTTCTTTCAAATAAACTAGAAAAATCTTATAGCACAGTGACTTGCCAGATTTATAAACGTTGCTTTCTATTACCCAGAGGGTTGAACAGAAGGAAGTGGCAAAGTGGTGAAAGGGGATGTCATTTAACTGCTGAGACAATAGGACATGGGAGAGGGGGAGGGAAAAGACCTAACAATTGAATCCCCTGCTGACCTCCAAAGGTGATATTACACCTTCCTATAGAGATGATGATGTCCCATAGACTCCTACACTGTGAGCAAAATATTTCCGTAACAGCTTAATGAGGTAAAGCAACAATGCTGGTTATTTGGCATTCCCAGCCAGCATACTTACGGTTTCTTGTCTGTAAACTAAAAGTGAGTGTTTCCAAAAGGAATTTTATCATCTGAAGGATCAGGTCCTACCATATCTCAAGTTGTGGGTATAAAGCAAAACTCATTCATTATCTTCAAGGGACCAAGAAAAGAAAATATTATAAGTAGGAACTTTGAAAGATGAATGTGAAAAGTTTAAGTGTCATAAATTTGCTCCATGTGCCAGAAGAGTCTGAACTCTCCATTTTGACTAGATCATATCTACTGCAAGCACATTTGGTCTTTTCTTGTTTCCTCATATTCCAATCAAACCATTTCAATAGAAATTAAATCTTGCACCAGCCCCATTACCTCCTCTGGCAGCTCGTATTAAAACAACAAAACATTGAATGATGGATACTTACAAGAAGCATGAACATGAATAGAATGATGTCATCTGGAAAAGCTACTGCTCCCCCCTCCCCAATGAAGCTGACCTTAGACACCAGGATTTTTAATTGTTGCTTTTTTCCCTGGCATCTCTAAAGCTGGAAATATTGACAATAACATAAGCCCACCTATTAGTAGTGGGCATGACTATCAGGAACTCTGTGCCTCTCTGTACTTGGTGAGAACTGGTTTATCAGATGCTCTCTTCTCTCTGATGAACAGTAATAAACTGACTGTCCAGAGAAAAAAAAGAGACAACCAATATCATCATAGCATCCTCAGATGATTCCCTCCTCACAAGAAGGTAATAGCTGGCGGCTGAAAAAGGAAGGAAACAAGAGGCAATAAAAAACATTCCTTACCAGCAGGACAAGGAAGAGTAAGGATCAGAGGAACAGATTTTCAGAATGCCCTTGAGCCAGCATCTTTGTCACACAGCTACCTATCACACTGGTAACCAGATAGTTAAGCTACAGAACTTAGCTGTTTTGAACTATTTTTGACTTTTCTCATTGACAGATGGAAACCTTTTCCATGGTCTTTGACTATTACATGCCCTTATCTTGCCATCACCCACAAATGTTCCACTTCCACATTCCTGCACTCTGAAATTCTCTTACCTAATCGTAATCTGTTGTCTTTCCACCTCTTTCTCTGTCATGCAACCCTAAATCCTGTTCTACATCCTCACCATTACCTCTAATCCTTCAGTTCGTTCCCTAGCCATAGCCTCTGCATTGGCTATATTCCCCCTCCCTTCCCTAATTTGACCCATTGGTAAACCAATTCAACTCTGCACAGTCCTAATCGCTCAAGGTCCTTGACCCCTTGTCCTATCACAGATCTTGCCTTGCTGGGCCTTAAGCTTGGATTACTCCCACCATCAGCTTCCTTTGCTCACATGAGCTGGAGGAAATCATGAAACCACGCTGACTTGGTCCACTAAAATTTATATGATATAATCGCGCCTGGGCTCTCAATGAAGGAGGCAATCCATTTGTGTCTTCCTAATTGATTCACTGTTCACCATAGGTTTTCCAAATCTTTTCACCCTCCTCAAATCTGTCATTCCCTCTTTCTATTCTCTCAATTAAGAACCTTATCTTATATGTCACTGAAAAAAAATTGCATTCCTTCACCAAGAATTCCCTTTTTTCTCCTCCTCCTCATCTCATACCATTCAGATGCCTTCTGTCACTCTCTCCTTCATTCCTGTGTCACATGAAGGTGTCCCTTCTTCTTGCCAGAACAAATCCTTCCAGATGGACAAACGATTTAATTCCATCTAGATTTCTCCAAGAGATTGCCTGCATTCTCTATCATCCCCCCCTTTCTCTGGATTGGGTGATGACCTATCTTTAGCTTTTCCCCTTCTATTGGCTACTTACCTATTGACTACAAAGATGTTCATATCTCCCCTATCCTCAACATCCTTCACTTGATCCATCCATTCCTGTTAGGTCTCACCTCGCCTTTCTCCTCCCTTTTGTGACTATGTTCCCTGAGAAAGCTGGCTTTAATAAATGCCTCCACTTACTTTCCTCTTGCTCTTTTCTTAACTCTATACAGTCTGCCTTCCAACCTTATCTTTATACCAAAACTCATCTCTCCAAAATTACCAATGATCTCTTACAGGACAAATCTAGTGACCTTTTCTCAATCCTCATTTTCTTGACCTCTTTGCAAACTTTGATACTATTGATCGCTCTCATCTCCCTGATATTCTCTTTCCTGCTCCTCTATCCTAATTCCCCTCCTACCTGACTGTTCCCTCTCCATCTCGGTCCCCCTTCAATGGATCTTTATCTAGGTCATGCTTTCTGATGGTGGATATCTTCCCAGGGCTCAGTTCTGGGCCATCTTCTCCTCTCCTGGTATATTCTCTCCCTTGATGATTTCATTACTTCCCATGGATTCAATTAACATGTCTAAACAGATGATTTCAAATTGATTTATCCAGTCCTAACCAGTTCAACATCTCCAACTGCCTATTGGTCATTTACAATTAGACGACACAAGAATCTTATAGGGAAGTTAGGAAGTGGAAACAATTTTGGGAAGGGGGAAAGACAATGAGTTCAATTTCAGATGTATCAAGTTTTACTTTCAATGGCACCACCTCCCAGTCATCCAGGCTTGCAACCTAAATGTCATTCTTGACTCCTGACTCCTCACACATACCCTCCCATCCTATTGTCAAGTTCTGTTAATTTTACCATCATAACATCTCCCCTAAGTGCCCTTTTCTTTCCTCTGACACTGACACTGCTCCATTTTCATTACTATAGGGAACCCCAAAGTGAGGACACTTTACCCATGCAGGTCAGCACCCTCTCTGTACAGTTGTGTTTTAGGATTGCCTAGAGCACGAGAGGATACATGACTTGCCCAGGGCCACACAACCAATATGTGTCAGAGAAGAGGCTGAGTTTGAAGCCAGGTCTCCCTGGATTTGTGCAGGGAGGTAGTTTAAGTATTACTGGCCCCATTTTACAGATTAGAAAACTGAGGCTTGAAGAATTTAAGTCATTTGTCCCTGGTCACAAGAGCCAAGTTTGAATCTCATATCTGCTACTCTATTACCTTTGATAAATTTATTGAATATTCTTTAACATTACAACATAATATACTATAAAGTATCCTAGATTTGGAGTCAGGAGACGGGTTTGGCTCTTTCTTCTTCCGTTCACTACCTGTGTGACTTTGAGCAAGTAACAACCCCTCTGGGACTCAGTTTCTTCATTTGTAAAATGAGGGGGTTTGATTAGATGACCTCCAAGGTTTTTTTCAGCTCCAGATCTATAATCTTTTAGATTCACATCCATAGCCATACCCACACACCCAAACCCACAGCCTCCCCATACATACATATCCCCCACACCCATACTCACCCCCACACCCACATACACACAAGACTCAGAGTTAATGCTCAGCCATTTTATTTCATGGAATAAGAGTCAAATAGGGATACGCACAGTGCTTGGCACATAGATACTTGATAAATGTGTTTTTTATTTGTTCATTCATTCATTCAGGCAGGGTGCTCTGCAAGGGTTTCTCTCCTCTGCCCCCTCACCATATAAAAAGAGAAGAGAGAGAGACAGAATTAGATAATTTTTCATAGAAATAACCAATAACAAGTCAAGAGGTGTTTCTGCAAGGTTAACAAGTGTTTGAATCTTTGTCTCTCTCCTGGCCTTGTGTTCCATTCAACAAAAATCTACCTTCAGTTTTTGTAAATATTATCACCAAAGTGGAGATTCCATTACTTCAATTTGACCTCAAACACTGAAGCTTAGCTTATCCAACATAAAACAAGAAACATTTAGCAAATCATATTGCATATTCTTCACTTCAATGGCAAAGGCCATATTTCACTTTTCTTTTTTTTAATTTCGTATAATGCAGCACACATAGTATGTGCTTGATAAATATTGATTGATTAATTGAGTTCAATTCATTTAAACAAATAACTGTTAAATACCTAAGATATGCAGAACATTCTTAATTAGTGGGGAACACATAATTTAGGTGCGATAAGGTACCTTATATATCTTATAATAAAATAGAAGGGTATCATAGTAATACAAATAATTATTATAATAAAATAATGCCTAATTATGTTTGCCATAAAGATGGAAGAAGAGTACCATATGAAGTCCATAGCAGAAAAGGTCATATAGGAGTTCATTTATCTGGTGGCTTCCACCCAAAGAATAAGAATTAGATATGCTTGATAACTGGAAAAAAATGTATCTAATTTTTTAAAAGCAAAAAAAAAACCCCTCTTCATAAATATAGGTGTTAATATGTGGTCCTTCTTCTAGGGGCTATTATTTATTTTATGCCTTTCTAAGATCTAAGAAATGTAAGCTAATAAATCATAGAAACTTGCCACTGGATGGGATCCTAAAATCAACCTCTACCTAAAGCTCTTCCCTAAATAGGGAACCTTAGGCAAAATTTTCAACAAGGGCTTACTCAACCTCTTAGTAAAGATAAACCCACTATGTTTTATATGAGCTCATTGAAGTTTGGAGCAGTTCTACTTGTTAGGAAGTTTTTCATTACTTGGAGATGAAATCTGTCTCCCTGAAATGTGAGACCTCTTCCTTCTGCAACATGGACACAAGTCTGATTTCTCTCCCACTGGACAGTCCTTCAAATACATGAAGTCAGATACCACGTTCCCGTCAAGTCTACTCATTCCTAATTCTTTCAACCACTCCTTATATTGCATAGTTTCAAGTCATCTCACTATATTTGTCACCCTCTACGTGTTTAGGAATCCTCCAGTTAGTCATATCTTTCCTAAAATGTGGCACTCCCAAATGACCACATTGGATTGTATAGTCATTATTTAGGGCTGGAGGTTGACACCTTAGAGAACATCCAGTCCCATCCCTTAATCTGTCAGATGAGGAAAGAGTCAAAAGAAGTAAATCATTTACCTAAGTTGATATAATAAATAGCACAGATAAGATTGAAGCTCACTTTCTCTGTCAACAAATTGATGATTTCCATTATGCCATGCTACCTCTCAAATAATATTATGGGTGTGGTCTGTCCAGTTAGGAATACAGCATCAGTATCAGGTCCCTGATTCTGGACCCTATGCCCCCATTAATGCAGCCTCAGATAGAATTAGCTTTTTTTTGGCTGCCAAATCATATGGTTGTTTCATTGCAAGCTTGTAGTCTTCTCAAACCCCTGGATCTTTTGTTATGTAAGCTATTGTCTCACAAGATGTCTCCCTTCTTGTGCTGTACAGTTTTTGGTTTGTTTGTTTGTTTTTTTAAGCTACATGTAGAAGTTTATATTTGCCTACATTAAATTCATCTAATTCATCTTGTTGAAATTTTAAGGATCTTGATTCTTTCATCAAAGATAGGTTAGATCCTGCAATGGTGCCTGTGTTTAGTTGTCTAAACTGTTCACAAATGATTGAGAATACCCATTTGGGTGCGATATTTTAAGAAAACCTTGGGTAGAGTAAACCGTCTGTATGTATAGTTTCACCCAAACCCATCAGTGTCAGAACATTTTACTTTTATAATGCAAATTTAACCATAATAAACTAAAATATTAATAATAATAGCAAGGTCATCACCTTAAAGAAGAATGACATCTTTCAGTCAATCACAGACTTAGAATTGGAAGGGGTCTCAGAAGTCACTTAATTCCCCTCGCTACCGAAGCCATAAATTCCATTTTCATTATCCTGTACAAGTGGTCATCTAACCTCTGCTTGAAGACCTTTAGCAACAAGGAACTCATTACTCCTTAATGTAATCCATTCCATTTTGAAATAGTTTTTGTTACTAGGAAATTTTTCTTTAAAGGGTTGAAATAAAATCTACTTTACTATAACTTCTACATTCAAGCCATCAGAAGTCTTAAGGCAAGGGTGGAGAGCCCATCAACAGCAGCTTCTGAAACATAACCCAGACTTGTCAAATAACAAATAAAGCATAAATGAGAGCCAACCTCCACCAGCCCTGTGTAGCTTCACCAAAACTCATTAGCAACTGGCAATGGCACAAGCCTGAGGTGCCAGCAATGGATCAACTGTGGAAACAATGAAGCTTTTTTCTTTCAGGTCAGGAAGACACAACTAAATTGCCATTGCAAATGAACTTGCTTCCTAAACCACAAAGTCAAATCAGGAAATACTGAGACATTGCAGCCAATGGCAGCCAAGTCTAGCATAAGCCAGACTTATGTCACTTGTGATTTTTGTCCCTGTGAATAGCAGCTGCCTAGTTTATTATAACAGCCTCTTAATAATTCTTTCTGCCTCCATTCTTCCCCCTGTTCCCTGTATATAATCCATCTTTCACATGGATTGAGTAGACTAGTTTTCTTTATGTATGGATATGACCATGCCATTCCTCTATTGGAGTCCTTCAATGGCTTAATCATGCTGTCCAGACATCTTAGTTGAAGCCATTCACAAACTGATGTTACCCTACTTTTCCACACTTATCTCAAACTACCCCTCTCCACGTTGATTCCATAGTACAACCAAACTCATCTATCTACTGTCCCTTATAAATGGTCTTTCATTTTGTCGTCTCTGTTTCTTTCCTTTTCCCGTGCTGTCACATAGGTCTGGAAAGCACTTCTCACACCTGCTCCCAAAGCTGCTGGGTTCTTACCCACCATTTACAGTCTGAGTCAAATGTTACTTCCTCCATAAAATCTTCCCTAATGTTCTAGCTGGTAATGATGTCCTTCCAATCTCACCCAACCCTCAAACTTCATGTTGTTCTGCATTGTGTGCAGTACTTTGTACTATGAATTATTCTGTTTATGTATACCTCATATTGTCCTACTAGACAACCGAGTTTATGTGGATAAGATCCAGATTCTATCTAAGCTTTGCACCTTTCTGTATACTTAGCATAGTTTACTATGTATATAAGTAACTCATAAACACTTATTGTTCATTTTTAAGTAGTTTAATGAATTAATTAAATATCCTAGTGTCATTGTGACCTCATACTTTTTATTACTATTGTTCTCCTGGAACAGGGAAATGCCACAGCATTAATATAGTTGGGCCAGTTTGCTCAGGAAGGGTAGATAGTAAAGGTGGCATGGCCTGGGGCATGACTGGGCCACAGATATAACATGGAAAAGAAGAGATACATAAGTGAGAAGTAGGGGAACTGACTTCCATATACACTTCAATCTAGTGACATTGACCTCCTTGTTGTTTCATGAACAAGACACGCCATCTCTTGGCTCCAGGAATTTTCGCTAGCTGTCCCCCATACCTGGAATGCTCTCCCTCCCCATCTCTACCTCCTGCTTCCCTGGATTCCTTCAAGTGCCAACTAAAATTCCACCTTCAACAGGAAATCTTTCCCAATCCCTCTATTGATTATTTCCAATTTATCCAAATACCTTGAGAATCATTGTGAGCTCCTACTTTGTAAAGTGATGCAAAGAGCATTCCCAAGGTATTCCTTTCCAGAAGTGTTTGGAAGTTCTACAGTCACATTACTCCACACAGGAAGTATGTTTTTTTTCTTCTTATGGCCACATACTAGAACAACTGCAGGGTATTGTTTGGGAGGAGACATGGGGTTCCTTCTCTTCCCATAAGCCTTGTTGCTCTGCTACCATGTACTTCTGAGCAAGACATGTGGCCACCATAACTCCAGTACAGTGTGTGTGTACAAATATATGTGTGTATGTGTGTGTGTCTATGTGTGTGTGTGTGTATGTATATATGTATATATATACACATACATGTATACATATATGTATATGCACACATATAGTAGGTTCAATAACTGTTTATTAAGGAGCTGATTGATTTTAAGAAATTATTCAGAAATTATATTAATGTATATCTCATAGCCATAGACAATGTATACACATAAATGTATATACATATAAAATATATATAATACACAATAAATATATATAATACGTACACTATACTGTGTTTTTGTAGCTTTTTAAAGCTATATTAATATATACATATAGAAAAATATAAATAATTTTTGCCTCAAAACATTTTGGTCACATTAAAGAGAGACTAGACTTCTTTGCATGACCCCAGAGGGCAAAACTAGGAATGACATGTGGAAATTGCAAAGAGGCATATTTAGACTTGAGGTGAGGAAAAACTTCTTAAAAATTAGAGCTATTCCAAAGTGGTATGGGCTATCTCACGAAGTGCCCCCCCCATATCTTTATCAAAGGTCTTCCAGCCAAGGTATAATGACTATTCATCAGGTAGGTTGGAGAGGTGGAATTGCTGTGATATGCATGGAAGTAGATGGCCCCTGAGGTGATTTCTTATTCCAGGATTCTGGGAAATCCCTTAAAATCTCTGGGCCTCAATTTTCTCATTTCCAGATTGAGGGAAGGTTTTGGATGGGGAGATCTGTGATGTCACTTCCAGTTCTAAATCCACATCCAAATGTACATTTTATGGTCCCTAGAAATCCTTTAGAGCCAAGTGTTAGAGATGATCTTCCTGTGATGCCCAAGTACTGTGTGTGAATCTAGAAACCTACTTTTCCCAATCAAGATCCCTATCTACTGGAAAAAAAAAACATAAAAGCCTTTGAAATGGGATGATTTCAGCTTCAAATGCAGTATAAACTGCCTGTGTGTATTTACTAATAAGTGCCCTTCCAGCCCTCAATTTTCTGTTTTCACATCACTATGTACTAGGTTCTGTGAGCAATTTTTGTTTTTCACCAGACCGCACATTTTTATTTAGAACTTTGTCTGGACTAAACTCCAGAAAACTATCTGTAGTAGTTGAAATCTACCAAAAGACTGGACTTGATACATTTAAGAAGAATGTGCCAACATGTTGTTAAAGCAAACATATATTTCTGAGCTCATTATCTGGTTAAGGGATGGAAACCAAGTAAGATGTCAAGTAAACTTCATATTGTGATTACTTGGAGCACCTGATCCCATCCACCATCCTGAACACCTTTAGGTTGTTCAACAAGTGCAGAATTGGATGACTCTTCAGCGCTTTCTGCTTTTTATGGCAGAGCTCCTATGCTCCAAATCAGCTGCTTCTCCCCAGAGGTTTCTCCACAGAACCACTTAGATTTACATTAAAAGTGGTTTAGCTTACATACACTATGTTGTTTGACAAGAAAGATAGATGTTCAATTATAATTAAGTTTCTCTGTAAATGACATCATTCAAAGAGGCATGAGAGCTTCCATATAACCTTTCTGCTGTTTCTCTTGTAAGATAATCTAGGTTATATGCAGACTCAGGTGATTTTTCTTTGGGCTCTCTTTAATGGAAAGATTAGAATTCTTTGAATGCAACTCAAGTACATCTGAAATCTTCTGTATAAGTGGAGGGCAAGTTGCGGGAGGAAAAGAATAGTTGTTATTTAACTTCTCAGCTAGCTTTGGTAATTTCCCTTTGGGGGATAGTTAGAGTACATGAAGATATCCAAGGTGAGCAAGCTGAGGAAGAGAATATTAAAGTTAGCAAGCTGTATAATTTTCTCAGCTCTTTTATTCTTTCTCCATCAGAATAGAGCATGCCTTGAACATAAGCTATGTAGCATGTTGGACCTGGAACCAGGAAGATCTGGGTTCATATGCTGCCTCGGGCAGGTACTTACTAGCTGTGTGACTCTGGCAGTCAATTAACCAACCTCTCTAAGTTTCAGTATGCTCACCTGGAAAATGAACTCTTGAAGTCTTCCCAACTCTAAGTCTGTGCTCTGTGATGTATAGTCCAGGCCTTCATCCTTCTTTCACCAGATTTTGCAAGGATTCAATTCAATTCAATATTTATTTATTGCCTATTATCTGTTAAATATGGTTCCAGGGTCTATGATTACAAAGACAAAATAAAACAATCTCCATCCTTAAAGGACTTATAGTCTATTAGGAGGAAATGACATATGTGGAGAAAATTGGTGCAGGCTTACTATAAATGATATAATAGTTTGTATATGTAATTTATACTATATATAAATAACATAATAATCACACTTCATTTTATATGTTCTTATTTTTTCTTTGGCACACTTTATTCTCCCCAATTAAATTGTAGAGTATAGCTCTTCCACCATTTTTCATTCAACATTAACTCAAAGATATTACATACTATACACACACACACACACACATATATGTATTGTAATCACTATCCCAAGAGATTCAAAAGAGTATAAGATGGCTTCCCCTGTCCCTGAGAAGAAGAAGAATAGGGAGAAGACTAGAATATATGAAGTTCCAAAAGGCACTGTGGTATAGCTGAAAGTGTGTAGGATCAAAAATCACAAGGTATGGGTTTGAATTCTGACTCTTACACTTACAATCTTTGAAAACTCCAATTTCCTCATCTATAAAATGAGAACAACAACATAATTTTGACCATTGCTAACAAATAACATTTATTCACTTTAGCTTCATTATCATTGTGTGAAATAGACCAGTATCATTAGCCTTATTTTAGACTGGAATAACATAACCAAAGGAAAAAAAATCAACGTGATTACAAATAAACCTGCAGATAATGGCAAGCATGCTTGACAGACATCTGTTGATTGAATTTAACATATATTGAACTCAGTAGACATGCCTTAAGTGCCTGCCTTACGAGAGGAAATATAGCAGGGGAAGTCAGGAAGACCTGTCTTCAAGAAATGCCTTTGATGCTAAGACATGTGACCACAAACAAAGCTCTTAACCTCTCTGAGACTCCAGCAACTCTCTAGAGGTATATCTAAATGCACACATGGGCATATAGGTATAGATATATCTTTATGTACATGTATATACACATACATATAGAGATAGATATATGCATGTAGATATAAACATATATTTATGTACACACATATATACATGCATACAGATATAGATATATGCATATATATGCGTATATATGTATATGTGTGTATATATGTATATGTATATGTGTGTGTATTCATATACGAAAAAGAGCTATTCTAGAACGGACATCCTCCAGCAGTCAAAGGATATGAACAAGAAGTTTTCAAAAGAGGAAATGCAAACTATCAACAACCATCTGAAAGAATGTTCAAAATCACTAATAAAGAGGAATGTAAATTAATATAACTATGAGGTTTTACTTTACACCATCAGATTGGCAAAGATCAAGAAAGACAAAAATGATTAACATGGAAGGAACTGTAGGAAAAATAAGTATGGTAATACATTGATGGCAGAGTTATAAAATTTTACTATTCTAGACTAATACTAAAATTAGCAGCGATAACACACACTACATAAAGGCTTCATATCTCAGATACATAGAAAACTTTGTCAGATTTATAAAAAAAACAAATATGAGCCATTCTCCAATTAATAAATGGTCAAAGGATATAAACAGACAGTTTTGGGAAGAAGTCAAAGCTATACATATAGTCATATGACAAAATGCTCTAAACCATTATTGACTAGAGAAATGCAAATTAAAACCATTCTAAGGAACTGTCTCACACCTATCAGATTGACAGAAATACTGGAAGAAAATGACAAATTCGGAGGGAACATGGAAAAATTGGAACACCAATACCCTGTTGGTGGAAGTGTAAACTGATCCAACCATGTTGGAGAGCAATTTGGAATTATGCCCAAAGAGTTATAAAACTGTGCATACCCTTTGACCTACCAATACCATTATTAGCTCCATTTCCCAAGGTGATCAGGGAAAAAGGAAAAGAATCTATATGTTCTAAAATATTTATAGCAACTCTCTTTGTGGCAGCAAAAAATCTAGAAATAAAGAGGATGCCTATCAATTGGTGAGTGGCTGAACAAGTTGTGGTGTATGATTGTGATGGAATACTATTGTGCTATAAGAAATGATGAGGAGACTGATTTTAGAAAAAGAAATGGAAAGACTCACATGAAATAATGCAGAGTAAAACAAGCAAAACCAAGAAAATGTTGTATACAGCAATAGCAATATTGTTCAAAGGGTATCTATGAATGACTAAGCTATTCTGAGTAATATGATCATTCATATCAACTATGAAGGACTTATGAAAGAAGATGCTATCTGTCTCCACAGAAAGAACTGATATGTGGAACTATGCATTGTATGGTTCCATAAATATATCTATATCAAATGATGGCCTTCTTTAACACAGGATTGGGAGGGAGGGAGGGAGACAAGTCAAAACTCAAAATGTACCCCAAAAAATGAAATATTTTTTCACAAAAAGAAAAAAGAAACATGCTAATTCATTGCTGGTAGAGTTAAGTAATAGTATTTTAAAATAATGCTAAAAAGTCAGTAATTATATACACCCCTTAACTTAGACCTGCTGATGTATTTGCCTTTTTCTTTTGCTCTCTAGAAATTACATAGATGCATAGATGTACACATATGTAAGAAATATGCACACATACACATATCTATCAAACATGTGCATTGTTGTATGTACTGCATACATGTGTGCATGTGTAAAATATATACCATATAATTTTACATGTTAATTACATTACATATTATGTGCGCATGTATAATAATAATATTTTAATCTGAATAAATCTGTGATTCAGGGATGTAGGAAGTTCCTTATAAGGAACTTCATTGATCCCTGCAGGCTGGCACTTTCTCCACAACCTACAGTAAGAGTCACCGTGACTCTGGAAGATTAAATCATTTGCCCAGGGCCTCATAGCCAGTAAGTGGCACAGTTAGAATTCAATCCCAGGAATTCATGACTCTGAAATCAACTCTGTGTCATCACACTATGCTGCCCCCCCTAAAAAAAGTGCCTTAATTTTTAATTAATTTAAAAAGAAGTCCTTCTTCTGAAATTTTCTATGACTCAGCGTTCTGAGGAGCCTGAACTATACAATTTATCTAATATTTACTGTTACTTCATTAGAGACTTCATTTTAACTTGAACTCAAAAGACAAACATCGTCAAAGAAAATCAAGGAGAGAGAAGGAGGAAATATGTTTTCCCTCATTAAAAAAGGAAATAATTTTAATGGGATTCCAAATTGGTTTGTACACATACTTAATTTATTTCCCTAAAGATTCTAATATTTTCTTCTAATCCTGATGAGTTTCCTAGGAGGGAAAAAATGCACATCTGATTTCCAATGATAATTTATTTAATTCTGCTATTTTTTTTTAATTTTCCTAGAATCTATGTCCTCTGTTCCTTGACCTACACTACTTATGTGTATCCAAACAGCAGATACTGCTGTGAGATGATGCTCAAAACCCAGTTCATCTGTCATTTTCCATGAATCGTAATGTAGTCTGGGAACTTTGGGGTGCTTTGTTGACATATATTTAACTTTTGCTTTGCACATCAGGAGTAATATGTCCCTATGGAAGTATTTTACATCTCTCTGGCTATTATGGATGAGAGTATGTGTTTAATCCAAGTTTCAAACTCTCTAAAACGCCGTAGGTTTAGAGTTTCAAACCAGCTTGAGTCTTTCGGTGTTCGGCTTTGTTGTTCTTGGCAAGGCTCAAAAAGCTTGAAAGGGCTCAAAAGATTTCTTGGACATAGCGCTTAAGAAGAAAAAAAGTATTTTGATGAGTAAAGCATAAATGAACCTGAAACATATGGATTAAATTTCCCTCAAAATGCACATGGGTTTAACAATTAATGGAAAAAAGTGCTTCGAACATGCACTTCGGGTTTTATCAAACCCCAAATATTTGAAAACTAGTTTAATATGTTGAGGAAACCCAAACTCTCACTTGCTTCACCCACTCCAATCTCTATTGATATTGAATGAGAAGCAGGACGATTTAGGTACACAAATAGAAAAATAGAAACAGAACGCTTTCAAAATTATGTGAATCTATGAGAACAACAACATAATAAAGTTCATCTCTGTTCATATTTGTTTTCTTAAATTCTTCTATTGAGAATTTCTAACAATATCTTAACTACGTTCTAACTCAGGATGTTAAGAGTTCTGACTGAATTTATTGATTGTGGCTGAAAAATGGGAAAAAAAATGAATGAAATCCCTTGAGATGCATGTATGTCACGAACTTTCCTAAGTTATTTGCAAATGCTTTTGCCAGCATCAATAAATCTTTGAAATTTCAGGATGGACTGTACTAATTAAGGAATAGTTCTGTGAATTAAAAAGTTCTTGGAAGCTATGTCTTTTAGTTCACAGTATTTTTGCTATATGCCTGAGCAAAATTTCTAATTTAGAAGTATCTACCAGCAGAGAAAACAGAAATTCAAACTAATTTTAACAATTTCCTTAGTATATCCCTTAAAATGAGTATTTAGTATGACTATTTAGTGTGTTTGTATCCATTCCTTTTACACATATCCACCCCAAATTCAACCACACATCTAATATATTTATTTCATTGGGTACTTGAATCCTCTCTAAACCTTGAAACTATTAAAAGTAAAAATAGCATTTCAGTATCTTTACTTATTCTTGTGAACTACCTTAGAAAGAAAGACAGCCAGATGACACAGTGGAGAGAGCACCAGGCCTGGTGTGAGGATGATGGGAATTTAAATCCAGCCTTAGACACTTCCTAGCCATGTGACCCTAGGCAAGTCATGTAAGCCTGCTTCCCTCAGCTTCTGCATCTGTAAAATGGGTCAAAAGAAAATGTGAAACCACTTCAGTATCTTTGCCAAGAAAACCCAAAATGGGGTCATGAAGTCAGACATGACTGAAACAACTGAAGAACAATAAAACCGTAAAAAGAAGTGAGAGATAGGTGGAGCTGGGGATTGGATATGCAACTTATTTTTCAGAAAGTAGAGAGAAATAAGATGTAGAATTTGGTGAAGCATTAGTAGAGCAAGGTTAGGTCAATGACATGAAATCAGAAGAAAAATCCTTTTAAAGTTAGTTTTTGGCATTTGCAAATCCATGTAGTTGACTTTTGTTCATGTGGTTTCAACTGTGTATCAAAGGGGAAAGATGTCTCATCAACCATTAACAATAAACGACAACAAAAGACATAGAGAAGAACCTTTAACTTTGTCAAAATTAATCTTACAGGCAGAATTTTCTGAAGACAGAGCCTTAGAGGCATGAGGAAAGAAAAAAAAAAAGAGAGGAGAGGCCTTCTCAATAGGCATAACTGTCATTTACCCTGAAGTCACAATGTTGGGTGAAAGTAGAATGTTGGCATGTGAGGTCTCAATCTGCTCCCTCTCTTACCCATGGGCTAGAATGCCAACTTCCATAAAGTCACAGAGAGCATCTTCAGTGTGTTTACATGGATACTGGATCAGTGACTAAAGTCATTGCAGGGGCACAGATGGGGTCTCCATGTAATTACATGATTCCTGCTCTACCCTGATCACAGAGTGGTTTGCACATACCAAGAGGTGCATTAGAACTAGAAAGATTATAAGATCTTAAGTATACATACAGAAAAAGTTCTAAGTGGCACCTATACCCACTGTTGGCAACCCATTTCTTCCCAAAATCTACGTATAGATTTGGTTCTAAAAGAGGATATCAGAGTGGCCTCCTCCCTCAAGTTCATTCAGAGAGATCCCCAAGTGGCAGGGAAAAAAAAGTAAGTTAATGCCATATTTGATGGCATAAAATGTTTTGATTAGGAATTATTTATGTTTAATGAAGTACGTTGTTGATAATTTGATCATTCATTTGTTCTTTTAAAATCATATTTTCCATGTATTTATATATTTGTTATTATATATTGCATAATATATTCTGAATATTCCGTGTAACCCCAAGATATTGATTTTTCTCTATCCAGGTTTAAAGAAACAAATTTAATGAAAAAATAAAAAAAGAAAGAAAATCTAGTTCACAGAAATGCACATATCAGTCATCAAGACAAAACTTTGACTTCAGGGTTAGTCTAATGTTCCACGTGTATGTGTGCATGTGTATGTGTGTGTAAATAGACAGTGAAACATACCACAAGTATTTAATTCGCATGTGAGGGAGAATCATAACAGTAAAGAAAAGTCTAAGTCTTCCAACCCCTGAAGAAACATAATCCTGAGTTTATATCAGATGGTTTATGGGAGTTTATTGGAATATACAACAGGGTTCATGTAGTGTGTCACAAGGTGAAGCCTGTTCACTGGTGATTTACAAGCCGCATGTGCCGGTGTTACGGTAATTTATAGAACACAGATGGTCGTGGAGTGCCCCTGCTGACTTGGAGCTGAATAGGAACCTAAACCCCGAGTGTCATCTGCTGTGGGTACCTCAGGTTCACTTCTCCAAATTACACACTGACATATTTCTCTTCTGATCTGGAAGATTCCAAAAACCCTTACCTTATGACAAATAGAGTCCTGAAACTGTTCTGCTTTGGCAGAACAGCCAAAGTGCCAAGTGATTCAGACTAAGAAAAGGCAAAATTTTCACCCTACCCAAAAGTGAAGTGACTTACATTCTAAAAATAGATGGGTTTCATAAATACTTGAAATATAAAGCAAGAAACAAAATGCCAGTATCTTCTATAGATTTTATAAAAGGATTCCATTGAATCTTTCATTTCAAAATATACATACATCTCTGCTAAGAATGCTTCCTTAAAATAAAATTATTATGATCAATGTTTATATTATATAATTATCATAATAATTATATTGTGTTATAAAAATAATAATATAACAATAATAAAATCTTAATGATTTCAAAGCACACTCTTCATTTAGTTCCTAAATCACTTCGTTGACTAGCTTCTGATGTCGAGTTCCAGGAATAGTTTCTGATATAAAGTTCCCTGGCCACCTTCAACTGTGTTATCTAACTGCTTCTTTAATACAAAACCTCTTTATAACATTCAAAGGGCTGGCAACATTCAGAAAGATGGCATAATAATGGAAGGTAAATGTTTAAAGGCTATTTTTTATTTTTTATTAATGGAAATAGATTGACTTTTTTCCCAAAACAGATTGGCCTACCAGTGCTTTTTAATTCACAAATTAAGGTGCCCATATTAGTTTTGATGTAGCTTTCAGTACAGCTGTTTGAAGTGCCTACCACTCTTCACTCTGGCGCTAACTTATTTCATAGCGTGTTTGAAATGTTGTTGGGCAGAGGGCAGCAAGGGAAGAAAGAATCCTTGAAGTTCAAAAAGTATGGCTCAAGGATCTCCTTTCAATTCCTTTCCTAAGAAATAGACTTGAACAATCAGACAATTGCAAACACATGCAGTAATAATACATTCCAGTGCCCTTCAACTGGTTATTTCAATACCCACCACATTCTCCAATCCAATGCAACAAACATTTGTTAAATCTACTACGTAGCCAGGTATGGTGGTGCTAAGAGCCTACTATGCACCCAGGTGTGGTAACAAGCACCTGTTGTTTTTCTTGCTGCTGGGGGAGGTAGAGGCTAATCCTGATAAACTGCTTGAGATCTAAGGTTCTCAGTGTGGTACAGCTAAAGCTGATGAGGATGTCTACACTAAGTCCAGCATCAATATAGTGACAGCCCCTCCCTTCACTGCCATTGCAGAGGGACACTGAGCAAACTAAACAGGAATGAACCAGCCCAAGCTGGAAAACCATAGCAGGTCACAGCTTCCCTGCCAATCAGTAGCTGGATTGGGCCATGGCACTTCCAGCTTAGGTGAAATTGGGAGACACAGCCTAAAAATAAGCAAATAGACAAATGAATGAATGAGTAAAAAAAACTAAATGAATGGATGGATAAATAGATTTTTTTTAAAAAAAGCTTACTATGTTCAAAACAGTGTGCTAAGCACTTACAAGAGCAAGAGCTCCTCAAGGAGCTCATGTTCTTGGGGGGAGGGGTTCAGGGAAGAGATACCAGATGAAGGAGAGAACACTAGCAACCAGGGAAATCAGACAGGCTTCCTGAAGGAGGTGACCATGAGTTGAGCCTTGAAGAAATCCAGGGACTCTGGGAAGAGGAAGTACATTCTACACATGGGACTGAGTCTATGTAGACTTGGTATGGTACCTTTTTTCGCCCCTGCACAAAGATGGGGAGGGAGACAGAAGAGGATGATGAAAAAATAAAAAGAGAAAGAGAGAGAGAGAGAGAGAGAGAGAGAGAGAGAGAGAGAGAGAGAGAGAGAGACTGTGTCCCTGACATTCCATGGCTCACAGTACGCGCGCACGCGCGCACACACACACACACACACACACACACACACACATACACCTCTTAACCTTTATTATTCTTTTCTCTCTTCTCCTGAAAATGAACTAACTCAAAAAATTCCAGGACTGAGGGAGTTAAAGACCACAGCAACAAAGTTAACTTTTCCCTTAAATGGTTTATGTTAAATTTCAAAAATAAATAAATAAAATAAGTTGTTTTCTTATTAAGCAAAGGGGGAAAAAAATCTGAGAGGAGAACCAGAAGGAGAGCTGTAATGGAAATAAAATTGACAGCCTCTCAAAACTCAGGTGGCACTTTCCTTTTCCAGTTAATTACGGTTTTAATTACGCGGCTTCTTGTGACTCCTTGATACCTAATAAACCAGACTCAGTGGGGCAGCCAAGTTGGGTTTTGCTTGAACTGCAGGTGTAAGACTCAGCGTGGAAACATAAATCAACTTCTTAAACATGTTCCCAGGGTGTGTTCAAGCTTTTTCTTCCTGTTTGCTTGTAAAATCACATCTTTTCACCATTGTTGGTACAGAAATGATTGAAGTGGCTATGTGTTGAATAATAGCTTTGTGTCTTTGGCTCACTTGGCGTGGTATAAAGCATTTTGCCGCCAATGAAATAGAATAGCAGAACACAAGATGTTTTTCCTTAGGTCTTATGAATAATATATGCTTCTAGATATTGACCATTTCATTTAGGAAAATAAATACCTGTTAGGGAACACAAAAATGAAGGCTCTGGGAATACACTCAGATTTCTGGCTTGAGCATTTTGAAATCTTAAGAATATGGGAGCTACATTTATTCCCCACAAGTCTTGCGTGAGGTCGAGCCAGTGCAAACGTGGTAGAATGTATGCCGACTTTGTCCACATGGTGGCAAGGGGGATGGGGGGGGAGGGGGGAGGCTGTTTCGACAGAAGGAAGGCAAGGGAAAATGCATTCCCAGGTCCTCATTGGCTGAAAAGCCAGAAGCCTCTGGTGGCCTTATGAGCAGCTTGTAACTCAGACTCAGCCACAGGAAAATCTGCAGTTGATCAACTCTGCCATAATCAGTAAGTGTCACTATGGTAAATGCGGCTTTCAATAGAAGGTTTTGCAGTGCGCAGTGATAATTCTGCTGGTTCTCCCTCCTCCCCTCCTCACATCTATAAAGAGAAAGTCCCACATATGGCATTTGCATGTTATCACAAAATATGAGATATCAGGTAAAATAAATTACGTGTGAAGGGGGTTTTGCCCATAATTTCTGGTAATTTCAAAAACATGAAAATAGCTTTTGAAGTAATAAAGAGAGCCTCCATCCCTTAGGGAAACTTCAAAACCCAACACGTGCTGTATAAACAGAAATGCCGTTATCTTGCGTGTGCCCTTCCTCATTTTTCCTTGAAACCCCAGCTAATTGACAACAATAGATGTGTTCTAACAGGAGGTTTCTTTTTCAAAGCTCAATGATTTGCATTCCTGCTCATTAAAAGTAAAATTCTGTTTAAGGAGGAAGGTGGGGGTAAGCATGTGGGAGAGGTTGAGGGAGCAGGTCATAGAATATGAACCTTGGTTGACATTTTTCCCAAAAAAAAGATCTAGAGGGTTTGTTTGGTTTGGTTTGGTTTGGTTTGGGGGTTTTTTGTTTTGTTTTGTTTTGTTTTGTTTTGGTGATCTATGCTGCTTTTCTGACACCTCGTTAGTGAAACTGGTCATTAATGGGAAAAATGCAGAATCTCATTTCTAACATTTCCCTTTTATTTTTCTCCTCGTCTTGACATTTCATACTACTCAGCCCATTCCTGTAGGTCTCAAGGATCAGGCCCATTGGTCTGGAATGGAATTTATAGAATGGAATGGAATTTGTGGAAAACCAAATGGTATGTGGTAAATAGATGAACATCCTAGCTCCTCCCTTCCAGACTTCCCGATAACTCAGAAATAGATATTTAGAATGGTAAGGATGAACTTTTCAAACTTCTGGCCATATGGATGAGTTTTATTTTGTTTTGTCTGTAAGTATTAACAATCAATAAATGGAGATCATCCTTCCTAACACTCCCCCCAAAAGAAAAGCATTGCTTCTTTCCTTATGTGAAAGCAGTTTAAAAGGCTAAGATGGCAAGTTTTGCACAAATGGTGTAGTTCAGTTCTGTTTAATCTAACAAGATAAAAGTGCTAGAGAGAGAGTCAGTACCTCCAGTCTTTCCTACTTATGTGGCCTTAGGCAAGGTGCTTACCTTCTCTGGGGATCCACTTTCTTCATTTCTAAAATGAAAGGATTAGACAAGATGGCGTCAGGGGTACTTTCCAGCACTACCTCTTTGTTGCTGTTATTCTTCCATGGGTTCCATGGCTGGAGTAAGAAATGGTGGAAATTTCAGGTACTACAGTAGGTGAGTGGGGGAGATATTGGGAGACAGCAGGTCCTGTCTGGGTTAAATTATACCATCTAGCTGGCAGCCATATTTACTGCATTCAGAGATTTTGAATGCTAAAATACTAAAATTCACCTTTTCATGCAGTGAAAAAAATCACTTCAAACTTATGAAAACATCTAGAACTATTCTGAAGAGATGGAAAATAACTAACTATAGATAAGGCATATTTGTGTAGCTTTAAGGTAATAGAAGTAACCTTTGTTAAAGCTAAGCACATAAACAATAGACAAAATCAGCTGAATTTGGTTTTCATTTATTGAGTTTCTTCATATTTATTTAATTGGTTTAGACTTCTAATTGCAGCTCACTCTTCCGTTTTTTGGTCTTTTCATCTACTTGGCTCGTAACTTTTTTTTTTCTAAACAATTTGGCCCCTTTTTCTGGTTTGTTTTCTTTTCATGATACCTTAAAAAAAATGATCATGTTAGCACCAAAGGTGGGGAGTTAAGTCCAACATACTTTTCAGTATAAAATATAAAGTTGCAGTTATACTTAGGAGACTTAGTTAGCTGCAACTGCTTAAGCCAAATAATTTTATTCTCCTAACTAAAGCACTGTGGAAGAATCTTGCTGGCAATTAATTAATTGATTGATTAATTAATTGTGTCATGAGAATTGAAAATAATAATTCAGCTTCTCATTCATCCATGAATGTTTAAAGCCATAATTTTTATAAGTAAATTTTTGTTAAGTAACTCTCAGATATTTCAAGGACAAGCAAAAATATTAATTAGCATACTTTAAGGCAGATTATAAGGAAAAATTAAAAGGCAAATTATTGCCCAACTTGAATTCTTGAGTAAAATGAAAGTCATAGTCTGGACTTGTCCTAAATATGTATGTGCAAATGAATAATTGAAGTGGAGAAATATATATATGTATATAATACATGTATATATTAACATATATGCATACATATGTTATGAAATGTAGGCATGTGTGTATACATGTCTATAGATGCCTATGTATACACACCCACATATTAAATATAGACATGTATCTATAGATATGTATATAGACATGTATATATGTATGTATAAATGTATATATTTTTAACACTCATTAAATGTAAAGTACAGCAAAATGAACTATTCACAATTGCAGTGAAGTAGTGGGAACTTGACCAGGGTAAACAATAGAAGAAATTGAGCTAGTTAAACAAATGCAGGAGGTACAGAGCTCGAGACTTTTAAAAAGAGTTTAAGAAACGTGATGGTGTGGAAGATATTGGGGAAAAGGATTAAAGTCCAGGGAAAAGCGTATAAAAATATTATATGATGAGCATGTGGGAACACCATGGAAGTTTGCTCATGGTAACATCAAAAAAGGATGAAAAGCTTTGGGATTAGGAGAAGAAAAAAAGATTTATTTTCCTGATCAAACTAGAATAAACCTGTTTCAGTCCAAAAGGAAGAATCTCATTATATGAAAGTCAGAAGTTCTAAAAGATTAAAAGCCAACTCTCTCTCTTACATTTGTATAGTGCCTGCTACATATCAGACGCTGCACAAAATAATTTACAATTATGATCTCGTTTGATCTTCATAACAATCTTGAAAAGTAAGTGCTATGATTATACCCATTTTATAGATGAAGAAACTGAGACAAACAGGTTAAGTGACTTGCCCAAGATCCCACAGCTAGCAAATGCCTGAGGCCAGATTTGAATTCAAGCATTCCTGACTCACGTCTTGGCTCTCTATCCACTGAGCCACCTAGCTACCTCCTCTGCCTACCTTCTTTGAGCCTTATAACAATCCTGTGAGGTAGGTGCAATAGCTGTTACTATCTCCATTTTACATAGGAGGAAACTGAAGGTGAGATTACTTGTCCATAATTACCTTGTCAGTAAATGTAGGAGGCCAGATTTGAACCTGTGCCTTCCAGGCTCTAAGCCCAGGACCCTCCTCAATATTCTATGGAAGCTAAAATGGGCCTATCCTTCAAGAGATTCTGTTTTGGAGACAAAGTAGTATCAGTCAGTCAACAAGCATTTATTAAGCACCAACTATATGCCAGGCATTTTGCTAGAAGCCCTGAGTTCTATCGCTTTTTTTGAAAGTACTAGATATGGGACTATAGAACCAAGTAAGGCATCAATAAAACAAGGGGGGGGGGATACTTGCATTCCCAACTTCATAATATCCTCATTAGTATCAGATGAGATCACGGCCTTAAACACTGTTAAGTGAAGCAGTTTAAGGTGCCACTATTAGTGATGATAAAAGAAGGACAGGAGGAAAAGATCTTGGCTTCACCTGAGGGGGGAACTTAGTATGTTACTAACCTTGTGCATGGAACTATCTTCAAATATCCCTAAATATGTTGCATAATAGCTTCATGTTTTCTTTTCCTTTGAAGTTTACTATTTAAATTTGTCCTGTAGCCCATCATACACACTCCCAGGACCTGGAGAAAGGAGCAATGAGACCTTAAAGTCAGAAAAAGGTAATTGGCTAGTAGTAGTCTTCGTACACCTGAATGGCAGCAGGAAAGGTGGATCTAAACAGATTTAGCTCTCCGCTTCTGAATCTTCAAAAGCATTAATATTTCAAGTGGCCGGTAGTCCAAAGTTCCAGGACAGACATGAATTATTTTGCTTACTGACCCAGGGTTGGGTGCTATCACCCTCAATGTTTCCTACTTTCTGTACAGCAAAGCAGGAAATGGGAAGATGTAGAGAAAATCTACAGGAACAAATCACAATAGAAATATCTGTCTTTCTTCTGCTACTATAGATTTCTACAATAAAATCCTATCAAATGAAGTCATAGATGTAAACTTTTTGCACAACTTAAAAAAGTGCAGACATCAGCTATTGTTGTTGTTTGTAGAAGCTTGAACAGATTTTTTTTCATTTAACTACAAATATAGTAAGATTATTTGTGTGTGTTCTCTCTCTCCTACTGCTTTATAAGCTCCATCAGGAACCATGTTTTACGTATCCCAGAGCAGTGTATTATACATGGCAAGAGCCAAAATGTTGGTGGAATTGAATTGACTCAAGCCCCCCTGAAGAATAGATCAGAGTCAGTATTACTCAGATTATTACCATCCTGAAGATATGAAAACCCAAGTGGAAAATGGAAAAGTTATAGTGTAAACTATGAGCAGATATGACTAGGAACCAAGACTTGTGTTTCCTAATCCACCAGCCCATGGTTCTAACTGCTAGACTGCTTCATCCATAAAGGAGCAGAGTAACAGTGTCTAGAAGAAGGAGCTATAGGCCACTGGCAGTAAATTAATATGCCCCAAAGGTATATGGATATAGTATAAAGACGAGTGATAACCCAGAACATATCATTGAATAATAACCCTAAAAAATTAGAAACTAAAATTGTGCCCATCAACTAGGTAATGACTGAACAAATTGTGATATTTGAATGTAACAGAATACTATTTTATTCATTTTGGGCAGCTAAGTGGAGCAGTGGATAAAGCACTGGGCTTGGAGTCAGAAAGAGTTGAATTCAAATTCAGCCTCAGACACTTACTAGCTGTGTGACCCTGGGCAAGTCATTTAACCTATGTTTGTCTTAGTTTCCTCATCTGTAAAATGAGCTGGAGAAGGAAATGGCAAACCACTCCAGTATCTTTGCAAAGAAAACCTCAAATGAGGTCACAAAGATTTAGACATGACTAGAAAATGACTGAACAACAATAAAAAAGTGATGAAGGGGATAGTTTCGGAAAAACCTGAGGAGACTAGTTTGAATTGAAGAAGACTGAGGTGAATAGAATCAAGAAAATGACCTATACAATAACAACATTATGAAAACAAACAAGTTTGAGAAACTTTTAAAATTCTGATAAATACAACGACTCACCACAATTCCAGAGGCTCCATGATGAAACATGCTTCCTGCCTCTTGATGTTGAGATGATGAACTCAAGCTTCAGATTGAGACTTTTTTTACATGGTCAATGATCTTCTTTTGCCTCCTTATGCGTATTTATTTCAAGGGTTTGTTTTACTTTTTTCTTTTCCCAGTGGGGAGAGGATATAGGGAAGTACATTAAAAATAAAATGTAAAAGAATAGTAGCGCACACTCAAAAAAGTGCTTTCCTCACAAAAATCCTATGAGTCAGAGTGTGCAATTATAATTATCCCCTTTTTACAGATGAAGAAAATGAGTCTTACACCTGGTAAATAATTCCTCTAGGATTATCATGCATAAGTCTGAATTTGAACCTTGGTTTCCTGACTGCCACTCCAGTATTTTTCATGAAAACAAATTAATTCACACAATTTTTTTTTGTTTTATTTTCATTTTTACACTTCAGGCCACTATTCACTAGCAGTTTGTCAGAATTATATTTCAATAAAATTATTGATTTAGAAGTTTATGTAAACTGGAGGGCTTGATGCTGATTCCTGGGCAAGAAGACACCAGAGCACAATAACATCTAAAAGCCCCACACTATTACTAGCATAAAGGTTTCACTTCTTTGTTTTAGAGGCAGCTAGTTCTAAGTGCCTTCCTCTTTGGTTAAATTACCACCCCACCAGTCACACACTCCACAGCAGTGTACCCAAATTATCCTTCCAACTTTGAGCCCAACAAAACAAATGTACTTTACCTTTTATAGATAGGGTTATGAAGAGGTATTATAGCTTCTTTAAAAAAAAAAAAGCATATTAGAACAATTAACTAAACACCAATAGATCGGGGACTTGGAACTCTTCAAGATCTAAAGGATAAAGAAAACCAGATCTCCGCAGAGATTTTGTTACTATGTATAGTAGTAATACCGCTGCTTAAAAATAAGGAAAGTATTTACAGTAAAGACAAGGAAGGGAAAAGATCTAAAGAATTTGGCAGGCATTGATAACAATCATTTTGAAAAAGCCCTGGAACATTTAAAGAGAATTATAAAGGATTTTGTCAGAATCAAAGGGAGAGAAAACTCCATAGTTGGAGATGTATTTGGGGGATCTACAAACCGATTACATCAGATTGAACAGAACAGCCTTGGTTGGGCAATCTGAGGGAAAGAAAAGCATTGGTCCATTTAAGGCCATTTTTCCTCTCATCCTTCTGTGTGCTTTCATCAGCTTGGTGGCAAAGGAAATTATTTGGTGCCACAAAGCATGAACTGCTTAGAGATCCTCTCAGATGTGCAGTGTCCAAATGGAAACAGGGACAAGTGCCAAGGAATCCTAAAAGTTTCAGTGCTTTGCTGAATGAACTGAAGTCATCGGGGTTGGGGAACAGGAAAGAAGTAAAGGGACATGTATGCCTCCAGTGAAACTTGATGACTTTTTCACGATCTATTACAGAACGGCTGATTAGCTACATGCCATGACAATAGACTGGGCTGGAACCTTTCTGCTCCTGTCTTATAATAGTCAAAAAAAGAAATATGGAGGAAACTGAGGTTATGTGTTTTATTTGACAAAGCAAGAGTTTGGAGGGGCAGGATTTTTTATTTTCAGCAATAGCTCGACCAAGGATTTATTTCCTATTCTTTACTAACATTATATTTTCAAAATTTAAAAGAAGTTTTTTGTGCTGTGGTTTGACCTGGTGCAATTTAAGAGACAGGGTTGCAATCATGAGGCTAATGAGAGGAAAAATGCCCCATTGACTTCACTCAGTTCACAACATGGCAATCTGTCCATGAAGCAAATCTTTGTTCAACTCCTGCCCCAAGTTTGATTCATAGTAATTCTACTGTTGAGGTGATTTTAGAAATAACTTAATGGATGTATTGAAACCTGGGGAAACTGTACTAAACTGTTTGGCTCAGGACCCAGGGTGAAAGAGGTACTCAAGGAGGTGGGTTTTGAAATGCTGAAGGGTCTGCCATTCTAGGATAGTGCTGGAGCAAGTTAGAACCCATTTATTCAACCCGATTTCTACAATCTTCACAAACACAGAGCACACTGCTTCTGCAGCACAGAAGGTACATATAAATATATTATGTTACAATAAATAAGTAATATAATTAAGAGTAATCTTTTCCATATCCCAAATTCAGCACTAAAATTAAACAAGCCCTCACACATTCCAGAGACAATAACTGAGGAAGGGAGAGGGAGAAACAGATGAAAACAATATAAAAGACATGCAAAACTGCTATTAGCTTGGGAGAGATAAAAGAATTTCAAAATTATAGCTTTTGGTAATGTTTAAGTTGAGAGTGTAGTAATCTGGGTGCAAATTGTACTTGAGGGTTTTTCTTTGTAAAAGAAAATAGATTGGAGAGAGGGGAAATTGGAGTTATTAAGTCTGCCACCAGGAAAACAAAACTTCAGAGGCCAAGTCCAGCATTTAAAGATATATTCGTATGTACAATCACGTAGCCACACGTTGGCCATCATACCTAGCATTGTGCCCTACATGTCGTAGGTGTTCAACCTATGTTTGCAGATGTCAATGATACAAGGGAAATTGAGAATAGCATAACTGCCTTTTACAGTGAAGGATATTCATAAGAAACACCTCTCTTTCTGTGTATTTTCAAGACATATTTCCCTGTCAAAAGCAGGATAGTCTATTGGCCTTGAGGCCAGTGAGATTTGAGTTATTCTATTTCAGACACATACTGACTGTGTGATTCAAGATAAGTAACTTGACTTCTCAGTACCTTAGACTCAATGTGAAATACCATAGCTTGCCAAATACATCACAACTGGGAAATATTTAATAAAATAGATAAAAATAAAATGGAATATAGATGATGTTAATGTGTGGTTTTCTAAGTCAGTATGTGGCCACTGGGATCCTACTATCTGGTTTACTGCTTCCACTTCAGTCTGACAGCTACTGCCATAGACAAAACTCTAGAGAAGATTGTGACCTACATTGGTACAGGAAGTTTCCAGACCCTAGAGTTCCTTATGGCAAGCAAATAAAAGACCCCAATTCCTATACCCTACTTAATTCTCAGAAACTTCATCGTCATGGAGAAGAAGAATGCAGGAGGTGTGAAGGTACATTCAAAGATTTTATTCCTTTTCCCAAATGTAGCTTATGGAGTCACTTCCTCACTCTCTCCCCCTTCAGCCAAAGACTGCTGGTAGTTCTCCAGCCCACTCAGAATACATGAGACTTTTAGAAAGGAGGATGCATTCCAATGGCATAAGGAAGTACAAAAAATGATTTCAGCAGCTTCTACCAGCCTTGGAATGCTAGAGGAGGGGGACTGTTTAAGCAGGACAAAAAGCTAAATAGTATGTGCTCTTTTTAAATCAATAAGCCAAAAAGTCTTTGCTAAGGAACTACTGGATTATACTATGCTTTGGAGACACAGACAAAAATGAAATTTCTCCTACCCTCACGGAGGTTGAATTCTCTAGGGGGTTATATGGTGACTATAGATATTATATGCTTCATACAAATGCACACAAAATGAAGTTGTTGTTGTTGTTGTTGTTGTTGTTGTTGTTGTTGTTGTTGTTTGTTGTTTGTTGTTTTTACAATTGTAGCAGTCATGCTTGACGTTTTGTGACTCCATTTGGGCTTTTCTTAGCAAAGATACTGATTTGCCATTTCCTTCTCCAGCTCTTTTTACAGATGAGGCAACTGAGGCAAACAAATATTCAGTAACTTGCCCAGTGTCACACAGCTTAAGGGTCTGAGGATGGATTTGAAATCAGGTTTTCCTGACTCTAGGCTCAGTGCTCTACCCACTGTGCTACCTAGCTAATGAAGACTCACAGACAATAAATGGCTTGCCCAAAGTAATATGGGAAGTAAGTGGTAGAACCAGAATTTGAACCCAGACCTTCTGACTCAAATTCTGATGCTCTTTCTACTTTATCATGAGATGTAACAATCGCATTTCCAATTGGGCCCAGAGTCCATCACCAAGAGTCTATAATTAAGAGAGGATCACAGATTCTTCTATAGCCATTGACACTCTTGGTCCAGTGCTGAGAAGAAGCTAGCCTTCATTCAGCTAACTTTCCCCCATGACAGCCCAACTTTGTGAAGATAAGCTTCAGTACCATACGATCTGTTAATTGCATTATAACCTTGTATGAACATGAACTCTTACTTATTTTAAAGGTATATGAATGCATAAAGTAATTAGGAGAAAAGAGTTATGCACCAGAATGGTGTATACTTTCATCTACTTTGCCCAGGAAAGTTTGGTAAATCTGAATTTCAAGGTAGTATTATCAAGTTTGCTGGGTGAACATAGGGAATGGGGTTTGAATCCTCAAACCTTACCTTCACAGGAAGTCCTCCACCCCTGGCATCTTTTAGAGTTGGCCAACAGAGGACCAAATGCATACCCACACATACACAAGTCTTTGTAAAGGACAGAGGTATTTAATGAGAAACAGTACAAGCAAGTTCATGTACTTTGGGAAAATTTTCTCACTTAATATAAATATTAAAATGTTATTTTAACAATTTACAACTTTAATTTTTCAACACTAACCCTCAAAGTCCATGAGGTTGTGATAGACCATCATCTTACCCAAATCTATTATCAGAGGCCAAGTCTAGGAATGCTGAGTCATGCCAGTGGCCAAGAAAGAATTCAGGAGAGTGTACAAGAAGGCTTCCAGGCTTCTTTTTCTCTAGTGGCCACCATAAGTAAAAGAATAGGCACAAAGAACAGAGCCTGTAGGACAAAAAGTGTCCCAGGGACCACTGGGCTCTCTGTCCCTGAGGCTGCTCTAGAATTTTCCCACTAGAGGAAAGTCCACCAAATTTACCATATTTTTACTAACATCTCTATAATAGATTCATGTGTTCTTCTACTCTTCTTTGCCTTTGGAGGTAAAATCTACTCTAAGCTGTATCATAGAGCTAATGGATCACCATTTTCCCTTTTGGACCAACTATATTTGCAAAAGTTAATCAGGAAGTTCTTGCTCTCTCTGGAAATAATCTCTTCAATCTAACTGCCATGTTTGTTGTGTGCCCTTTTCTTTGCTATGCTTTTCTACTAGAAGCAGAATTTATAGTAACCTTAGTGATCAATAGAGGTCCAAGAAAGGTTACATAATACCATGTTGCCATATACTGAAATAAATAAGCACGCAAACAGAGCAACAGAGTTGTACTGTATGTAACAAGTTGGATGTACAGCAGACTTGGAGTCCTAGCCCAACATAGACTGCTAGTCATTTATAGTTCCTGTCCATACTAGCCATATTTTCAGCCTTGATTTTTTTTTCTATCAGCCCTAGTGATTTTAAAATGGGAACTCTATTTGGATCTTCCCCAAATCTATGGATCTGCTCTATAGCAAAAGAGTTCAATGTCCCTTGATTTTCTGGTCCCAAGGTGCAGGCTTTAGTTACAACCGTAGCTCTCAAACTTTTTGGTCTTAAGATCCCTTTACGTCATTGAAAATTGTTGAGGACCCACCCGCAAAGAACTTTTGTTTATGTGGGTTATATCTATTGATATTTACCATGTTATATTTTGGAAAGTCTCAGTATTATTACGAGTATACTTGTCATCTCTCAGACAGTCTGAAAGGACTCCAGGACTCCCAAGGGTTCCTCGAGCACACTTTGAGAACCACTGAGTGAAAAGGTAACAAGGAATCACTCTCCCTTGATGGGGTGGGGATCAGGAAAAGTCTCTGCATTAGGGTTTCTAAGAGATAAGTCAAAGACTCTGACGCATCAACCTGTTTTTATCTGCATTGGCCACAATATATAAAGTCAATGGAAGGTATTGGAACAATAATGTAGGAAAAGAGGAAAATGTGACTGATTACTATGGAGAAAAAAGTGGAGAGTCTGGTTTGACACGTTCAAATACTTAGAGATGACAACTCAATTCCAATTTACTTTGCCCATGTAGAACCAAGTTCTATGGAAGTTTTTCACTGGAACAGAAGACAAAAACCATTCTTTTAGTAATGGTGAACCTATGTTCATTAACATTTATACAGACACTACTTTTAAAAAATTATAATCTAGATATCCTCTTTCAGCCTTTTAGATAAGCTTAAGTGATTGCTTTCCTCTCCCAAGCATATTTCTTAAGAAAATTAGATAATTAATTACAGAAATATTACAAATTAGCTTATTTTCTAATTTTACTTTTATTTTCTTGCATTGTAATGGTTTTTAAAAATATGAAAGATGTGCATTTTAATTTATAACTACATAGTCATATAGCCAAGCAATCATAACATGCTACATTAAAATAAGTACTTTAAAATTCACTTGTATTTACAAAGCAATCAAAAAAGAATAGGGAATGTGCATACAAAGTTAAAACTCAATCTTTAATTTGCTGCCAATGCACTGAAAATCATATGACAGAAATATGATGATTTCCAGGTCCCTCACTCTCATGGTCCTTCCCTGGAATCACTTGAGTCTGTCAATATCATTAAAATACGTCATGAAAAATGAAACATTATTCTAGGTGTGCTCTTATCACATAGTATATCTATCTAAACACTCTACTTCTATTCATGCAGTCTATGTTTGTGACCTCTTTCATAGCATTAAATTTTTGAATACTTGTTGAATTTGTGGTGAACTAAAAGCCCTGAGTTTTTTTCCCACAAAATGGGAAATCAAACCTATGAAATCAAACCAGATTTACTCAATGTATACATGTGTGTGCATTTGTTTTTAATTCAAAATTCAGGGTTCTACCTTTATCCCCATTGTATTTTATCTTGTTGGATTCAACTCATTATTGTAGCATATCATACATTTGGAATTTTGATTCTGTCAAGCTAATACATCATATTAGCTATTCCTCCCAGCTCTGTGTCATCTACAAATTTAATAAGCCCACCTACTATGTCTTCATCCAAGTCATCAATAAAAAAAAAATGAACAGGTCGAATACAACATATGCCATTAAGTGACCTCCCCTAGGTTGACATCAATCTATTACAATTGTTCAACCAACTACAAATTCACATAACTATATTATCATCCAGATCTCATTCTTATATCTTATACACATGACTATCCAGAAACATTCTCTCAAATACAGGATGAAGTCAAAGAAGATATACTATATCAACATAGGACATTCTCTCATTCAGAAGTAGTAACTCTCACACAAGGAAGAAATTAGAATTTCAATTAACAAGCAAGATACATATATTTGAAAAAATGCACAAGAGTGCAACCAAGCAAAATTTTTAATATAGTTATAAGTGCAGTACCCTAAAATGGAAAGACCATTGGACTTAGATTTGAAAAGCTTGGGTATGGTGTGGCTTTTATGCTGGGCTTTTTGTAGATTCCTGAATCTATGTCCAGTCTTTCCTTAGACCCCGATATAGAAATTATCTTGTGCTATTCTCAGAACAATGATAAAAAAAGATGGGAAATCCTAAACCCTCTAGACTCTTCAAAGTTCACAAGTATTCCTTCTACCAAGGGGTGAGTAGGCTTAGGGTAAGCAAGATGTACTCTTTTCCTCACCCTACCCTAAACAAAGCAAGACAAAGCAACAAGCACTATTAAGCAATTAGTATGTGCCATTTACTATTCTAAGTGCTGGAGATACAAATAACGTGCAAAAAAAAACCATAGTACTTGCATTCAAGAAGTTTACATTCTTATGAGGAAGACAATGCAAAAAACAAGAGCTGAGTAGTGGCTACCTGAGTGGAAGGTAACTTAAGGGGGTACAGTGTGAAGTCCAGAGAGGCAGAAATACAAAAGGGAAAGGAATGAAGTGTGACAGACCAGAAGTCATAGTGGTGAAGTCTAGAAAATCAGAAAAATCACCAGAAGGGGAATGAAGCACAATTGTCCTGAGCCCATTCTTAGAACTGAGGCCCTGGAAGACACTTACCCAGAGGAGAATGGGATCAGCATGAAGAGGGTTATTCCAGGGTGAAAAAAAGAGCTGGGTGGTGGTGGAAAAGTCCAGAGTCAGAAGTATAGTTGTGAGAGAATGAAAGGACAATCTTGGAATTGGGAGAGGGAGACAGGGATTCCTAGCCAGTGTAAAGGCATAGAAGTAGAAGATGCAGCATGTGCAAGGAATGGCAAGTAGGCCAGGATGGCATGGAGGGGAGTTATGTGTTGAGAGACTCAAAAGACAGAAAGAGGCCATGTTGGGAAGAGCTTAAATGCCAATCAGAGGAGTTGATATTTGATACTAGAGCTAATGGTGGTTTTTCTCTTTGGTCTTTGTGCAAGACATCCTTCAAAATAGTGGTGAACCCTTTTGGTGAACATATGTCTCCATCTTTGATTCTTTGCTTGATGTTATTTTCATTGGATCATTGGACAAAATTATTTCTCTGATTTGATATGTCATAAATATTGTATAATCCCAACAAACACAGGAGAAATCATGATGGAGGAAAACTTTTTAAATTTCTATTCATTGGGAAAGCTAGGGGGTATAGTGGCTAGAGCACTGGCCCGGGCGTCAGGACGACTTGAGTTCAAATTCAGCCTCAGACATTTGACACTTCCCAGCTGTGTGATGCTGGGCAAGTCAGTTAACCCCATTGTTTAGCCAAAAAAAAAATTATTTATTTTAAATTTATGGAATAAATCAAGCATTTCCATATTGTAGTATAATAAAAAAAAATGATTGCACATGAAACTGTAAATCTATTACATACAACTTGCTATTCCCTTTAAATACATAATAAAGCTATTGTGTAAATTTCTTTTTTTTCCTTTTTTTCTCCCCCCCCCCAGAGGTGGCTACCATTAGACAAAAGGATATATGTGTATGTGTGTTGGTGTGTGCATATATATGTAAAATTATTCTATACATACTTATCCAATTTATTCTCTGGTAGGTAGAGAAATAGAGATAATATGTGTGTACTCTGATATACGCACACATGTTTATGCACATGTTTGCATGTACATGTATACATGCATGGATATGTTTATATGTTTGTTTATATGTGTAAGTCAATAAATGGAGATGCAAAAGAGTTTCATATTCTCTATATCTGTTCATTAATTGTATTCAATATCATAACTGAACAAACACTTTATTAAGTGCCTACTTTATGCCAGACACTGTGATAGGTAGTAAAGAAATGAAGATAAGAACAAAGTAGTTCCTGTTTTGAAGGAACTTACAATCTATTTTTTGGGAGAGGGGAGGAAGCGGTATGTACACAGGTTAATAAATATAAGATATACACTGCAGCTAAGTGGCACAGTGGCACTGGGCATCTTGAAGTTTGGCTTCAGACACTTACTAGGTATGCAACCCTGGGCAACTCTTAATCACTATTTGCCCCAGTTTCCTACATCAGTAAAATGGGGAAAGTAAAAGCACCTACCTTCTAGGGTTATTATGAGGATCAAGTGAAATAATATTTGTAAAACACTCAGTAATTTGTAAAATATTGTAAAATAATGCCTGGCACATATTAGATCTGTATAAATGTTAGTTCCTACTACTACCACTACTACTACTACTACTACTACTACTACTACTACTACTCTACTCCTTTGGAGTTGTCTTCTCTTTGTGATATCTTGAAAATCAATCCCTGTATGCCTATACAATTGTGCCATTGTCAACATGATTTTCTTTTCTGTGTCAACTATATTTGCTCTTCCCAATTTCACATTCTTAAGTGCTATGGTTACTTCCTCATGTATCAGTCTTGAGTACTTTGATAATGGCATTCAAATTAGGTGATTCCACCACTGTTGAAGGTGAGACTCAATTGCTATTGGAATGTTGGAAAATGTTCCATTTTACATGTGTCTAGTGATCTCCTTCCAGGTTCATTTACAAAACCTTTCTTGCTGATCTGGCTTAATTGAATCTCAGGCCAACTATACTGCAGTCTTATTTTCCCCTCAACTATAGTTATAGTTGTTGCTGTTCTTATTTTGTTTTATGAAGGGTTCTTTTTTTTTTTACTGTGAATAAAATGAATGAGTAAGCACTTGCAATGTGCCAAAAACTGTGCTAGGCACTAGAATTTAAATGCAAAAGTGAAGATGATGTGTCTTTAAGGAATTTGCATCCTACTGGGGGAAACATTCCATCCAGAAACAATGGTGGAGTTAATTTGATCATGCTTCATGGCTCTACAATTGGAAGAGGAGAAGGGGAACGTGGTAGGTAGCAGGTCTATGCAGGAACTGGCTCAAGAATAGAGTGTCTACTGAAGCATGATGTCTGGAGCTTTCCTGAAGTAATGGCCCTAGAGAGGCAGTCATCAATCAGGACAGTGGAGTAACAGGGCAGAAGCTCCTTGAGGAAAGGTCTCTGGTGTGGGCAGCAAGGCAAATGTTGAGACTATGAAGGAGATGGCCAACTATTAATTGCTGTTTGTCCTTCATTCTCAAAGAGGACCATGACATCAAGAAGGTGAAGCCATGACATACAAGTCAATTGGACTTAAGTGAGGGAGGGCTGTGCAAAGGCATCAGGCTCACACTCTCCTCTGGAGCCATCTGGATCCAGTGGCTAGATATGGATCAAGACAACTGGAGATGGCCAGGGATTCAATAGGATACCTTGGCCTTTTTAAGCTAAGGTCTTTCCCAGTTCTTAGTCTGACTGAGGCAACACCTATTTGGTGATTAAGGCTAGGTAAAAAATAAGGCAAAGAATGGCCTCTTTTACCTAGTCCAAAAGACACAAAACAAAAACAAAATCAATCTGGGAGGGGAAGATCTTCAGAGTTACTAGCCAAAGCAGAAACAATTGCTATTTACACTCACTCTGAGTCATCATAGCCCAAAAATGCCCAAGTGAGGCTTGAGCTGGGACCTGTTTTCCTCCAGTCATGGCTAACTAGTAGGCTTATGTCAAAGGCCACCTCTCCTATGAAGTTTTCTTTGAAGATAATAACCCATAATGATTTCTACTTTTCAAATAATAATAACAACTTACCTTTATAAGACGATTTTAACTTTAGGATAGCACTTTCCTCATAGCAACCCAGTAAATCAGTAGTACAATTACAATTAGCCCCACTTTACAGATGAGGAAATTAAGGTTTAGAAAGATCAAAAGACTTGCCTTTCATAACACAATATGAGCCAGGAATTAGAGCAAGCATTCGAAAAAAAAAAATGACCCAATCCTTGAGGGCTCTCTCAAGAGCCCCAAGAGAATATAACAGTCATGGTCCAGACACCCAGCTCATTCATGAGAGTGAGAGTTGAAAAAGCAACTTCAAAATATGTGCAATGAAAATCTACTACATAGAAAAAGAAAATAGATGAATGATGCACATTATCCATATTGCCATCTTTCTTCTAGCAGGAGAGGCACTCTTTTTCCCATTGCTCAGGATCAAATAGTTAATAGTTGATGGGTTGGCAACAACAACTCTGTAGGTCAGTGCTCTCTCAGTTTCACTTTCAAGAGAGGGAAGTTTATTGAATGACTGCAAAAAACCTAACTAGTTCCCTTTCAGGTATACAAGAAAATGAAAAGCTCTATTCCAACTTGCATATATAAAATTTTCCTTTGTTTTTCCTTTTGGAAATAATAGAGAATTATCCTATTCCTCCAAGCAATAAACAATAGGAAATGATTCATTTTAAGAATGGAAATATTTTAGGAAATTGCTTTAAGCATTCTATTGAAAGCAAATGCCAAAACAACTCATCTCTTCTACTTATGGTCTAGAATGTTAACTGACTCAATGCCTTTACTAACTCAAAGAGGAGTGAGGCCTCCCTGGCCTATTGCTGCCTATTCCTGACCCAGTCATGATGGACAAGTTAAAAAAATGGAGTGGTAACCAGAAGTCAGGGGAATGCAATTCTAGGGAAAAGGAGAATTAAGGGCAAAAAGTTAGAAAGAATGAGGAATATTTTACCCCTGAAAAAAGGAAGGTGAAGACATTTACAAAATGGAACAGCATCCAAGAAAGATGGATTTGTCTGTAAGATCTAAAGACAGATAAGGATTTGTACTTGAGATATGTTTATCCTCTTGGTCTGAATGGGAAGCTATAAGCATTCCTTTTTTCACACCATATGGGAATTTTTAAATTTGGGGGGTCATGTTCCATTGTTCTCATCATTTTCAGAATCATAATTGGAAGTTAAAGCTACTAAAAGAAGTACAAGTAATGACTTATGCAGGAATACAAAGGTTTAAAATAGGCAATTCCGCTTCACAGTAAGGCTTGAATTTAATTTATATATGTTTTATAAACATTTATGTATAATATGAGTGTGTGTATACATATCTACAAACATGTTGAATGATTTTTGCTTATTATTGAAGTAATCATTTTGGTAGATCAATTAAAAGAACAGGTCTCTTACAAATATTTCAAAAATGCTGATGATTTTGTACTTGTAAGAAGTAGGATTTTATTAGGTTGTTGAACTCTAGATTTTTGTGGTTCGTCCTTCATTTTTGAAGAAGACCAATAACGTGACAAATGGTGTCTTAACTTGCTTATGAATTGGATTTAGGTGAGGCAGAATTGCACAAATTGTCAGCCTCAATCTCTCTCTGAAGTTTAAAGTCCAATGGCAAGACAAAAGTCAGGACAACTGGCAACGGCCGAGGATGCGGTGGATGACTTTGGCATCTTCCGTGTCTGACCAAGCTCTAAGCGCCCCACAGTGCCTGCTTCAGTCACCTTCATGGCCACCAGAACAAATAGTTCTCATCTGCCCATTCCACTGGGAAAAGTCTAGACATTCTTGGAGTTGCGTCCTCCTAATTTACCCACAGGTTTGAGGCCTGTTGGTTACCCTCAACCTTGTTTAGCTCATTTACTGAGATGGTTTTACTGGGGTGTGACTGCTGTACATGCTATGGTTTCTTGGTATCTACACAGAACATAGCAGAAAATGGACTTACTTGGTTTAGCCCAAGGTCAGTTTGCAACGGTTACTGCCTGATCTATCCTTCTTCATTTGCTATATTTTTCTAATCTATTGCACATGCAACTAGAGCCTCAGCAATGAGAGCACTGCAAAAATCAAAATAAATAATAAATTTAAGCTACATGATATTCTATAAATGATGTAGCTCACAAAACAATGCTTTGAAAAGTGATAGTGAAATCATTAGATCCCTGTAGTCACAAAACAACTGATTTTAAGTTTTTGGTTCAATTCAATATTAAGCACCTATGATTAACACATATGGAAGAAACTTGGCATAGTAGGTAGAGTTCTGTACCTGAAGTCAGGAGACAATGGGTTCAAATCCAAGAAATTACATTTATTAGGTAAGTGACCTTAAGCATCACTTAACTTTTATATGCCTCCAGACAATTCCCTAGGATTTACTTACTAAGTTGAAGATGGTATGAGGATGGGAGAACTTTCTGATATTCACCGAATCACAGATTCTTCCACTATTCACATATGGACAAATAATAATAACATATTTATACTATGCTTCAGAATTTAAAAAAATATTTTATGCAACAGTACTATCAGGTAGTCAGTGCATCATTATACTCATTTTACAAATACAGAAGCTATAAGATGAGAGATTAAATGATTTCCCCTAATCAGTTCACTAATAAGTAGAACAATTGTGGCTTGAACCCAATTTTTCATTATCTTAATCCAAAGCTCTTTCCATTACAACATTCCATCTTAAATTTGCATCTCCAATACATTACAATATTCCATCCTAAAATAACAAGTAAAAAAAAAGCAAGTAAAAAAATCAATGGCACTTTTTGAAACATTCACTAATGTTACTTTTATTTGATTTGACTTAATTAGTTACTTTTAATTGATCCCCAAAAATAATTTAAATAAGAAGCAAAAAAGGTATCAAATAATTCAAAATATTGCCCATTTTACACTTTGTAAGTCATGCTCATATCCCATCTAAAATAATAGTTATAGATAATAGGCAAAATAGACACTTCAAAAGTATGGTTTATTTTCTAAATAAACAGTCAGTCAATAAATGTTTATAAAGCACCTGCTCTGTACCAGGCACTATGCTAAGTACTAAAGATACAAAGAGAAGCAAAAGATAGTTTACATTTATAAACAGCTCTGCACAGTGGTCCAGTATGAGAGAGACAGTGTAAAGTATTATATATTCATACACACACACAAACACACACACACATATATATACTTATGTGTATCATGTGTATATAGGATTTCACTCTGTCTCTACATGTGTGTGTATGTATTTGTATATGTGTGTATGCTTATGTGTGTGTTTGTGTATGCATATATGCATATATATTTCATTTTCCCTCAACTTTTACTTTCTATTGCTATGATGTTGGGGTTGTAATAAATTCCTTGACTGAAGTTAAACAAATTGACTAAAAAGACCCTCTGTTGTACTACCCATCACGTGGTCATGTAGACAGGCATATGTTACATATGCGACAACTATTTGACAGGTGGACATTTTTGTCTTCAAATTATTATATTCACATTGTATAGACAGTCTATTTTTTCCAGATTCCATTATCCTAAGGGCACTCTTAAGAATGAACATGGATCTCCTTAACATGGCTGCTTTCTTTACTAGCACAAATTATGATCCCTCCATACCTTTCTACCTTAGGAAATTTTATCCACATTCTGTAAATTTCCCCCAAAGGATCTACCCAACACACTAGCAATCATCTTTTATTTCCTTTTCTTTTATTTTTTAAAAACTATCTACAGGATACCAATGTAACACTTTGGTTGTCTGGTGTTTCTCTTTCTTGCTATGGGATCAACTTCTCTCCTATGGTGAGCACACATATTCTTCTGTTGCTTTCTACTGTATTTGGCTAATAGATCTTTCATCTCTACATTTGACAACTTGGAGTGCCAACTTCCAGATCAGCAAAAATCTAGAAAGATTTGTGAAGAATTTTGTACTTCATACAATTTTAAATATGGTTTCTGAAAGAATACAGAAGTTAGCTTAGTGGCCTTATTCTAGGCAACATAAGAATAAGCTCCTTGAGGGCTCATTCAGGGAAAGAAGGGAAAAAAAAGAATAGGTAGAAAAATTAGAAGTATTATAGGACAAAGCAGATTGTTAGATGGAAATTAGAGTGAATATGGTTACAGGGGTTCAAAATGAGGACAACAAGAGATGAACATGACTGATTGCATGAATAGGTCATCTTACATTCATTGAAGGGAAATGAGATTGAAATAAGTTTATTGTGTCCGTCTTCCTTAGCAGTCTGAAAATTAGGGGGCTTTAAAGTACTGATGCAAAGAGAATAGTCTTACTCATAAAAACTCAGTACTTTACCACCAAAAAAGTTCCAGACTGACAACTTTAAATAACTAACCCTAACTAGCCTAACTTGAGCTAATTCATTGACTTATCTGTACTTCATGTTTTTTTTTTTTTCCTTCCTTGGTCTGAGGCAGCTGAAGTGACATAATGGGTGAAGAAATGGACTGAGAATCAGAAAGACCTGAATTCAAATCCTTACTTCCACACTTATTACCTATGTGACCTTGGGCAAGTCCTTTCACTTCTTCCAGTCTCACTTTCCTACTCTGAAAATGGGGATAATAATAGCATCTTACCCAGAAAGTTGTTGGGAGAATCAAATGAGATACTATATCTAAAGCACTTTGCAAACCTTAAAGTGCTATATAAATGTTAGCTACTATAATATGGCCAAGATCAAAAACCCAAACTCTACCAAAAGGGCATGTTGAACCTAGTCAAGACTTTAAATATTAAATTATTGGGAGCATATTTTTGTATAGGCTGACTTTTGAAAAGTTATGTAAACCTGGGCTCCATCAAATGAAATTTACTATTAGTCTTTAATGCTGTTTGGGAAAGATTTTGCATTCTCAAACCAATGGCTAGATTCTGTTCATTTACATAAAAAGAATGATGAGGAGAGTCTTAGAATAATAGATTTAGAGCTGGAAGGGACCTACAACACCTTCTAGTCTAACTCTCTCAACTTACAACTGAGGAAACTGAGACCAGAAAGTTGCCCAGGCTGGCACAGAAAGTAGCAGCAGTAAGACATAAGCCTCACTTCACTTTCACATGCACTATTCTTTCCACTGCACCATGATACTACCTCATACTGACAGTATAGCAACTGGGGACAAATAGAAGGCCATGAAGATTTCCAAAACAGGGATAATTTGGAGGAAAGCCAATATGAGCCAAAATTCAGATCCTTTGAAAAGTCTCAGCGGGGCAGCTAGGTGGTACAGTGGATAGAGCCCTGGCCCTGGATTCAGGAGGACCTGAGTTCAAATTCGGCCTTGGACACATAACAGTTACTAGCTGCGTGACCCTGGGCAAGTCACTTAACCCCATTGCCTATCCAAAAAAACAAACAAACAAACAAACGGAAAAGTCTCAGCCCTGATACCCACTTTGGGATTTAATTTGAAGCGGCATGTTGTTCAACTTTCATTCCGTGGTGGTTCTAAACACAAAGCCATAATTACAAACTTTAAAGACAGCAAAAGAAAAATCAATAAAAATCTGAAAAATTGAAAACAAATTACTCTAGTATTTATATAACACTTTTAAGTTTTATTAAGGACTATGTGAATATAATCACATTTTTTTCCTTTCTGGGAGGTAGGTGCTATTATCCTCATTTTACAGTTGAGGAAACTGAGGCAAACAGAGGCTAAGTGACTTGACCAGTATTACTGAGCTAATAAGTGTCTGAGGCATTATTTCAACTCAGATTTTCCTAATTCCACGTCCAACACTTTCTCCACCACACCACCTCGCTGTCTCTGAATGCTGTTAAACATCATTGTTTCCAAGCTCTGTGGTTGTTATTGTAATTTCATATAACCAATTTGTCCACTCAATAACTGAAATGTGGACATGTTGAGACATAGATGATTTTAATGAGTTTACAACTCCTTGGCGTCTAGCAATTTTCATGGCAACTCCAAACAAATCAATCACAGTCATTTTTTTTTCAAAAACAAGAAAAAAATTATTTATTGACCTTAAGCTCCAAAATGAAAAAAATTCAGTCTTGAAGTATTAAAATGAGTCAAGGCTGCCAAACTAGTTCACCATGAGGTAATTGGGACCAGTGGGCATAACCAACAATGCCTCATATTTTCTATTTCAGCAATATAGTGGTAAATTTCATTTGTCTTTCTCTTTATTAGTACTATAGGGTGTAAATACCAACATGGGTCAGAATGCTTAAAGTGAAGCTATCCTTAGAAAACTCAACTTTTCAAATTATTACATGTTAATTATTCAGTCAAAATTTGTTGCTTAAAAAAAGTTGCTTAAATAGGTAACACATACTATGAAAATCATAGCTCCTATAAACGATTTAAATGGAGCACATGGAGAAGAGTTGCATAGGATGGACAGGAATGAATGAGCTATGATCTTCATCACTAGCAGAAATACACACAATGAGGAGCTCACAGAGCTATCAAAACATTTACTTGGGAAATTGTAAGTGGACTTTTAAGTCATATAATTTTCAACCTAGAAGGGACTTAAAGATCATCTAAATGACTTTATTTTGCATTGGGGTTCAAAAAGATTTATTTCAAAAGTTCAAAATAAGGGAGGCACGATTAGACATCAGTTTGCCTGAAAAATGTCTGGGGATTAGTAACTTCCAGCTTGGTAGGAGCCAATGGTGTGAATCCAAGAAGGTGATCTTAACCTGCATTTTGAGACACACAGCTTTGCAGGACCAAGAGGTGAAGGAAACGATGATGTTTTGTATTCAGTTGTAGCCATCACACTTTAGGAAGCCATTTTTAAGCTAAACATGTCCAAAGGAGAGCAACAAGAATTATGAAATAACTTGAGTCCATGCCATATAATAATAATTACGATAATAATAAACATGTATACATGGCTTTAAGTTTTGCAAAGTATTTTACAAGTATTATATTATTTTATCCCCACCACAACTCTGCGAGGTAGGTGCTATTATTATTCCCATTTTACAGATGAGGAAACCAAGGCAGGCACCAGTTAAGTGACTCCCTCAGGCTCACACAGCTAGTAAGTATATGAGGTTGGATATGAACTCAGGTCTCCCTGACTCCAGGTCTAGAGCTCTACTTACTGTACCAGCTAGCTGCCTATGAGGATCAGTTAAAGTGACTGGGAATGTTTAACCTAAAGAAGTGAAGACATGAGGGGAAAATGTCTTCAAGAACTGGGAGAGCTTTCATGTAGAAAGTGAATTGGATTTGTTCCATTTGGCCTTCAAAGGGCAGAAGCAGGAACAACAGATAAAAGCTGTGAAAAAGAAAATTTGGGTCAATAACCAAAAAGATTTCTAACAATTAGAACTACCCAAATGGTAACAAGCTGCCTTGTGAGCTAGTGGGTTTCCCCTCATTGCAGGCTTCCAAGGCCTCAGATGACCATTTTTCTGGTATATCATCATGGAGAATCTTCAGGGCGATTGTGGTGATGGAGGACTGCATGATGGTGATGGCTGTATAAATGGAGATATACCTATTCATCTATCTATCTATCTATCTATACACACATATGTCTACAGACATATGTGTGTATAGATAGATAGATAGATAGATAGATAGATAGATAGATAGGTATATGCATATATATGTATATGTGTATAGATAGATAGATATATAGGTATATGTGTATATATGTGTATTTTATATATATATATACATATACATATATATATATATGTGTATGTGTGTGTGTGTGTATGCATACACACACATATATACATAATGAAAAGATTTGGAAATGAACTGGACATGTGGAGTGAGTGACAATGGTGAGATGAAAATGATACCAGGTTTTAGCCCTGAGTAGCTAGAAGGATGATGGTGCCCTTGACAGTAATAATCACTATGCTAAGCCTCAGGGATACAAATACAAAAATGAAAGTTACTAACTAAGACCCATACTTGTAAGCATGACAAGATGTCTGTGAAGCCTAGTTGGGTGATAAGGGTCAGTCTAGATATGGTGAGCTCTTACCAATTAGGGCAGTAGAGCCACAGGGCAGGAGCTTGTTGATTGATTGATGGATAGGAGGAAAACCAGGAGGGACCAGTATCATGGTAGCAGAGGAAAAGAGCATCTAGAAGGAAAGGGTGGTCAATGATATCAAAAGCTACAAAGAGGTTAAATAGGCTGAGGCCTGATAAAAGACAATACGATTTAGAAGTTAAGAGATCATTGTTAACCTCGGAAAGGGCTGTTTGCATCTAGTGGTGAAGTTGGAGGCCAAAATGCAATAAGTTAAAAGGTGAAGAGGTGAGGAAGTAGGGATGGTGGTAGACAACTTTTTCTAAGAATCTGATCTTGAAAGAAAGAAATATATAGGATCATTTGAGGGGGGATGATAAGTTCAAGTGAAGGCTTTTTAAGGATGAAGGTGAGTTGAGTTGAGTGTGTTTGTAAACTGAAGGGTAGAAGCTAGTAGAGAAGGACAGAGTAAAGTTGTGAGAGAGAGGAACATTCAGAGGATTAAGTTGCCAAGAATAAAAGAGAAAATAGGATGGCACAAGAGGAAAGGAGTGTAATGGGTACAATGGGAAGGTTATTGGATTTGGAGTAAGGACTTGGATTTCAATCTAAGTTCTGCTTCTTCTAATCTGTGTGATTCACCTTGGGTGAATCTGGGCCTTAGTTTTCTCATTTCTAAAATGAAGAAGCTAGATTAAATTATCTCTCATCGTGTCTAGTCTGTTGTAGTCTAAGAGTCTTCTGATTCTAAATCTGTACTTCCTGTGATCCCCAGGGATCACTGTGGTGCTGTCTTTGCCTCTTCCTCCTCCCTAAGCTCTCACATTCAAACAGTTTTTAAGTGTTGATATACTCTCTCTAATCTCTCTCATGTCCTGACTTTCCCTCTGCCACCACCCTACTAGGGTCTTTTGTTAGCACTCTTCAGAGTATTTCTATCCTCTCCTCATGGGGCTTCTTGCTTCCATTCTCTTTTCTCTCTGAGACGTCCTTCATGCCATTGCCAGACCAAGCTTGTATATACTGTATGGAGAACTTGTCAAGTCATTCCTTTGTTCAAAGATTTCAGTGGCTACTGGGTAAAGGCTTAGCATTTAAGACTTTCCATAATTTGTTGACATTCTATCATTTCTGCTTTATTTTGCATCATGCCATTTCACTACTCAACCCCAGCCAAACTGGACTTCTCCCATTCCTCTGTCTGTACCCTCAACTGTTCTATACTTTCTCATTTCTGGGACTTTTCTACTATTCTCTATGCCTGGAATACCCTCCCTTTCCTTTAACCTACTGAATTCCTCTTTCACACCTCAACTCAAATACCATCCCTTCTGTGAAAACTTCTCATTGCTTAGCATAAGGTTTAGCACACTGTAGGTGCTTAATAAATGCATAATGCCTGACTGGTCCTTCTAACTGATGACAGCTGTTCTCCTTTCAGACCTCACTGAGAACCTTTGTAAAGCCCTTATTACATCTAACTCTTATTATTGTTTTCTGTGTATGTGTAATAGCTCACTATTAGATTATTAAATCCAAGAGGGCAGAGAGTAAGTTTTACATTAAATTTCTATCTTCCCAGTACCTAGGTCAATGTTCTGCATATTGTAGATGTTTAAATAAATGTTTGTGGAATAAAATTTCATTTTAAATTGTAATTGTTTGCAAAAATGTCTCACATTTCCTATTGCCTTATAAACTCTGAGTCCATAAAACTCCTTGAGGGCAAAGAGTTTTTCTGGACATCTTTGTATCTCAGCATCTAGCTTATGCCTTGTACATAGCAGGCACTTAATAAATGTGTGTTGCTGGATTAATAGGCACTTAATAGATGTTTATCGGATTTAATAGGCTTATAAACTGTGCCCTTTCTTAAACCTTTGCATATCTCTCAGCACTATATAGTATAGATTTTGTGCATAGAAGAGACATAATAAACATGGAGGAGTTTTTGTTTGTTTGTTTGTTTATTTTTAATTCTAGATTGTGCTCAGCATTAGCAATGGTCAGTTCATCTAGGAGGGATTTCTTTCTAGAGCTTACAAAGGTTCCTAAATTCAGTGGGTCCCAAAGATGAAAAGGAGGGCAGCAGAATAAATACAATTCACCACGCCTGAAAGTTATAGAATGATCTATCATTTTGCCATTCCCAACTCCTACATCAATATTTTTCTTTGAAAATTGTCATGGTGACCAACAGCAAGGTTATTTAAGCAGACCTTGGAATTGAGTAATTATAATGGAGAATTCCTGGTACAGTGACTCTAGTTCAGACACATACACAGGTCAAAGAAGAAATACATTTAAGATAGAAAAACACTACATTTGAAACAAATAGCATTTTATTGTTTATTTTTGCTGTTTCTAAATAATAACATATTAAGCAATGATCAATATGTAAGCAAGATTTTTAAAGGAAGGGGAGAGCCAATTGCAGCCTCATCCATGAGAAACAAAGAAAGATGTTACAAGACAGGAGATCTTTTCCTTCCCCACAAAATTTCTTGGCTTTCTCATTTTGTTTCTGAGAACATGGCTGCTCTGCCACAGACTCTGTTTGTTCATGCTCCTCCCCCCCCACCTCCACCCCACCCCACCTCCGTCTCGACATTGCTTATCTGAATATATAAGCTTGCCCTTTGCTCAGATTTATGGGTTGGGGCAGTGCTATGTGTATTTACAGTCTTCTGACCCGAAGACCTAGAACTGAACAGAAAAGGAGGCAGCCAGGACCCATTCCATAAACAGAGACAGATATGAGAGGGCTGTAGAAGGCATTGCTTGCACTTAACATTTTTAACTATTTGGACAAGCTAAGGAATTACTGATTAGATTAAAGTAAAAGAAATATAAGGGACATGGTCAAAGATTTGGGGGGTCGAGTCTGTGTATTTGCTCTCACTGTCTGCAGGTTCTGAGTTTGGGGCTGGAGTAGGTAGGGGTGAGGGGTTAAATTTAATGTGTAAATTTCACAAGAGAGAAAATTGATAAGTGAGTTACACAGGGAGCCGTAAAATGCTTTCTGAAGGCAGAGGGTCTTCGAGGATGAGGATATAAACAACATTTAATAAGTCAGAAACGTGTTCTAGTCACAACTGTATGCCTGCTGGTGTGAAGCAGGACTACTTGCAATTTTTAAAATGTAATTTGTTATGAGAAGAAAAGTCTTCTAAGCCATAGTCAAATAAGAACATACTGCTTCAGATTAAATAAACTCCATTTGGTCATAAGTCATTTTTCTTAGGGACATTTCAAAGTAGTCATATTTTCAAACAGGGATGTTTCTTAATGGGCCACCCTTTGCGTAGCTATTAGTCAACAGAGTTCATGCATCGAGTTCAGTGGAGAAATAAAGCACAGTTGAATCATGAGCTGTGCCTGGCACAGGCGAACCGGACCACATTTCCCAAGGGCCTTCGCATTGTATACAGGCAAAGTGGGAAAATGTAGCTTACTGCTTGGCTCCTATCTATAACTTGCAGGGTCCTACTCATCTGGACAAATGTCAGTGTGGGGCAAACAAATTTGCACATAGATATTTGATGTGTTTGTGAAAAATGAAACAAAATATGATATGTAGGAATAAATTCAGCATGAAAAGTCACAATATTCTTTAGAGAACTCACCAACATAAAAACTGAAAATCAAATAGTAACCAAGCCACCCCAGCTCAATTCACAATACAATAAGGCAAAGAACTTTTTGGAGGGAAGACTTTGAGTACGGAGATATGTTGATGGAAAGAGTTCTGGCCTTGGAGTCAGGGAACCTGAATGCAAATCCTACCCCTAACACTGACTGTGTGATAATAGCTTCCCTGGGACCCGTTTCTTCATCAGCTAGAGATGATGGTCTCTGAGGTCACTCCCCACTCTAGATCCAATGATTCTATGTCACAAGTTATCTATTAGACCTTCACTGATGGTACTATTTCCTTAAATGCTTTTATTCTAAGCAAACCTATAATGTGGATAATTCACAGAAAAATTCTTGTCCATTTTAAGATTGGTCATTTCAGTTAGTGTGGCTAGTGTGCATTACTAAGAATATATGAGTTGGCATGCAAATTAGAAATAAAATTGATAATACCACTCAATTCAATAGTGCAAAATTCAGGTTGAGGCTTTTTTTTTCTCTTCCATCTATTTTTTGCAGTTTGAAGCTCTCAATTAATTACAGAATTTAGTAATAAAAGAGCTAAGGCAAAGATGAGGTTGTCCCATCAATACAAACTGATTACAGAATAGTAAAAACTTACACTAAGGGAATGAATGGGAAAGTGCTGGCTGCATTTCTAAATAAATATGTAACATTCTAGAAAACAAAATTTTGTGTCAGCAAGATTCAGAACTTTTTTTTAATTCCAAAATAATGGAACTTCCGCTACTGCAAAATAAATAAAGCATGCTCCAAATACACATAGCCAGTAGAACATATTTAGGAGAATGGGGAGGGGGGAGGGGAGGGCCATTGGGTGGCTGCTAAAGTGTTTTTCTTTATTGCTTCGGCTGAGCTCCATTTGCCAATCAAATAATTTTATTTTCTAATATGTTGCAGTTCATAGCAACAGTGGGTTCGGATGTAACCATTTCGAATCAGAGGCCTAGATCAGTCTGCCAGGGGGGAAAAAAGGCACCACAAAGAACATTGAGATGAATGGCTCTATTTTATGAGCCATAAAAGTTTTATTCATCTTGACACTGAAACAGGTTTAGGCAGTGAGTTGACACGCCTTAAATAAATAAGTGGAATTAATTCCCCAGCTCTTGAAACAATAGAAGCATGCATGTAGCAGGGAGAAATGCCCCCATTGTTTCCTGTTGCGGCTTGATATTGATATTATTTGTGTTTTTCTGTGCATCCTCCTCAGGGGCCTGGTTGATCCACTTCAGATTCACCCTCTGTTTTATTAGAGGTTGAAAAAGGTTCAGGACCTGGTTGTACCATTGCTCCCACCGACAGCTAAGGAACCAGTTTGGCGTCTGGTTTGTCTGTTGTTTTACTGCTGACCTTCAAATCAACTTTAACCCCTGACCCTTGGAGGCATCTATCATGACAAGAGGCTGTTTAACACAAATGGTGCCCATTTATAGGGGAAGAGAGTCAGAAGATTTCCTTTTTATGAAGAATTTGGTTTTTCACCCCTCTTTTCTCAGTCACCACAGGTGAAATCCCTCTTAGCAGCTGGCTTATGAAATAATGTGAGGGGAGGCCTTAATGAGCTGAAAGCACCCTCAGCTGGAGATAAATAGATGCAAATGAGATGCACAAACAAAGGAGCTTGGACAGAGAAATATCTGCAATTCCAGCAAAATGCTGCCTGCAGCTCGGGCTCGAAGATGAAGAGCTTTGATAAAATGGTAACAAAAGTACCTTTTTATCCTCGGGTTTGTTTTACATTGCAATAGACCATTGTCATTGTAACCCATTGGAGCATGCAGAGGGTTTTCTGCACTGTCTCAGAAAACTGTTCAAACATTTGTTTTAAGGCATTCATGAAATATAATCAATGTGCAGTTTCTGGGTTGGGGGAATTTTTGTCGTTATTGTTGTTTGTTGTGTTTGTGTTTTTCCTCTTGTGAGTGTTTTCGGTTTGGCTGTCATCATTTTTACCTGTTGGTCTTTCTTTGCATTGTTAATGACATCCTTCCCCACCCCCCCACCCCCACCCCGTCCTATTTCTCTTTGCAGGGACAGTGTTGGGGAGGGGGGAGTTTTCCAGAGACCACATTTTTTTTTAAAGATTCTAAAGAGAGAAAATATAAGTCGAGAACTCGTCAGAATCAGCATTGAGGGAAGGCTGGAACCAACATGGAGCAGCACCCAAACAGCCCGTTTTAATGAAGGCAATCAAGTCAGTAGAGCTAATTCAAAGACAATGTAACATGCTGATTTTAATAAGCTTTTAAAAGGCAATCTCTAACTTTTAAAAGTCTCTTTTTAATTTAATTGTCCTTGGTTCATATGATGCCCAAACAAACAAACAAAACCATTAAAATATGTTTTCAATATGTGACACTTCTTGGACAGTGTTTTAAACTCATCTTGTATCTGTAAAAATACCATTTCAGTGCCTTTTTTTTAAACCTGGAGAGCAGAAATTACCAGCCAAATGACTGATTTGTTTTTTTTTCTATAAAGATGAATTAAACCTAATTCAGAAACTTTAACGTTTGTAGGCTTGTGTCATGACACTTAAATTGGTACATTTAAACACGTGCATCATAGGCTGATAACCAAAGCCCATATGGAGAAACACTAGATTAGACCCTTTCAGTGTATGGGTGTTTTTAGCTTCTCACAGCTTAGCTACTTAGGACTATTTAAAATTTTTAAGACAACTCTAGCTTTTTTGAATTGAGATATACACTGATCATTACAATGATTTTGTCATGGCCCCTGCCTAAATTATTTCATCCCTGTAGCTGATACTTGGGGTGGAGTCTTGCTTTGTGAGAACTATATATAGCCTTCACACTTTATATGCATTTTTTCAAACTAATGTTTTATTTGCTTATAACAAGGCAATGTTCTCCAATTTTAATACACCACTCCTGTTGCATTGGAGGGTTAGAAACTTAGACATAAGGGAGGGCAGATTAGAAGAAGGGGTACTCAGAATGCATGCCATCTTGAGGTGGGGGGAGGGACGAGATGGGGAGAAAATTTGGAACTCAAAATCTTGTGGAAGTGAATGTTGAAAACTAAAATAAATTAATTAAATTTTATAAAAAAGAAACTTAGACATAAATGCCCTCTAGCCATGCAGTGGGTGAGGAATGACCTTTGGACTTTAAGACAGCACATACCTGTTTATCTCAATGCCTGAATCACAGCATCATTAAATTCAGAATTTTAAGGGTTAATAGAAACTTGGTTATACTGAGGAGATTTTTTTTTCCTAGCCCAGGTTTGGAGCAGCATAATTACGTTCAACTGCTGTTGTTTGGAAAGGGCAAACAGCATCTTAGGCACAGAACAATGAAATTACAGCTGAGATTTAGGTTAGCAAAAGCCGTCTTCTCTAGGCTTTTATGATTCATTATTTCCCATTAAATACAGTATTAGAAGTGTACACTAGATAGCTCATGGTTGCTGCTCTCCGAGCACATTATCTATATTACACAGGTCTGGGGAGCAGAATTAGAAAACTTTGGGGGAATGAGCAATATGTGTTTGCTGATAGAAGTACCATATGGCTCATCTTCTTCAATTGCTTTCATTGCGACTCTGATGCTGGAGAAATTAAAGTTTTATTTGATGTGGCACAGCTTAATGAACTGTCTTCTGTTAGGAAAATTGAATATGTTTCCTGTTATTTGAGCACAGAGCCTCCATGGTTTTCGCTGATGAGGGATGCATTATGTATTGTTTATTTAGCATTTTGAAAACAAAAGCAAGATATTGAAGGTAAAATTGATTACTGCTGGATTGTATTATATAATCAAATCTCTCTTTAAATTTCCTTTTCTAATATTTTGTAATGTTTTAATATAGGAATATCTCAGATCATTTTGGAAGACTCAGACACCTTGTTTTTGGGTTTGTGTGTTATTTTATCAAGACAACTATATGGGCAAACAAGCTACATCACAACTCCAAAGCCATCATTGTTGTATTTGTAAAGTTCAAAGGATCATCTGGGAAGAAAATAAATTTCCATTTGCATTCCTCTATTCATAGAACTTCTAGTGGGCCTCCTTAACAGCTTTGGGAGAATGCTACAATATTTGGATAGTTGAAAAAGGGTTGTCTTTTTTTTTTCTTTGTTTGATTTGGACCACTCAAGAAAATGCTGAGGCAGGGACACGAGGGAAAGAAAATACATTGAATAAATAGAAATATAAACCTTTAAAGGTGCATTTAAAGATTAAGTTTTGAGTTAACTTTTGGTGTGTAAAAAAAGAGTTCCACTTGAAGATTTTTTAAAATCAGGTCAATATTCCATGAATTTATTTTAGGGTTATATAATGGTGATGGTTTTTAAAAAGGAACACACCATAAAATGAATATTTGTAATGCATAAAATGAAATTTTGATCCATGGCATGTACATTCTCTTTACTACCTACAAAAGTTGAAGGGAGAGAGAAAAAAACTTTAATTTCATTCTTTCAGTTTGATCCTCTCTGATTTTAGAATTTTAAAAAAAACCTGAATAATCTCAAAAGCCTTTGAAAGTTATGCCTTTACCTTTTTAACCACTCAATTTCTCTCTCTTTTTTTCCAGCTTACAATACTATTGGAAAGTGCTAATGATACAAGCATAATGATCCTCAACAAGCTACTAAGATAAAGCATAGTTTAGATGAACCAACTTCATTTTCTAAAATACAAACAACTCTAACATAAAAAAAGTCATTTATCTTCTGAGTCCTGTGATGTTTTGAGAATTCTTGCAAAGATGGCAGTTAAACAAACCTTTCTTTTAATCTAAATACTGCCTGTTAGAGAGAGGCTTCCATTCAATATGTTTATAGACTTTAAGTAAAGAAGGAGTAAAAAAAAAATGCTTGTATTTCACCAAGAAAGTGCTCTTGAAAATGTCCCAAAACAAAGTGCTTAGGCAAAACTTCCAATATAAATATTTTCCATGGTCCATTCTCCTTCTAAATTATTCACAGAATTTTAATACACAAACAACTTACACCCTTTTTTTGGGGGGGGGATTAACGCACACACAAAAAGTCAATCTGCATCAATGACCAAATCACACAAACTTATTTAACCAGAGTTTCATTTCCTTGAGAAGAACGCATCACATTTTTATGAAACACTGTTTCATGACAGGGGACTCCACTGAGGAACACCATTATGCATTGTTATCAGCATGGTGTAATTTGACTGTTGACAAAGTATCTGTGGCAGTGAGAATGAAAGCAGTTAGAAGTGTGGCGGATTGTAATCAAGAAGATGCTTAGCTGTGCAACACTGCATCTTGAACAGATTTGAATCAACATTGCCTTAAGGGGACACACACGTACAAAAAAAAAAGTCCATTAATTTTTAGTGGGAAAATTAGAGTGGCACTTGATGAAGTGAAATTTGACATGCGTTAATTGTGCTGCAGCTCTCCTAATTAGAGATTTTCAAATTCTTTTACTGCTGTCAGGCTGATGGCCCACTGTCTTTCTGGACAAATACTAAAATTGCAAATTGGTTTGATCGGGAAGTTTTACTTGGGGAGGCCAGGACTGTGTTGTGGGGTCCACTGTTAAAAGGTAGAAACCTAGATAGCTAAGAGGGCTTTTGTCTATCCCTTCCCGTGAAATAGGAACAGTTCTTTTTTGCTGCTGTTGTTCTTGCTGATATATAAGATGTAATGCAAAAGACAGTAGCAGGTGCAGATGGGACTTTCTTAGACAAAAGGAAATGTTTCCTAGAAGAAAAGAGTTCTACTTCATATTAAAGAATTACAAAAACAAAGAAAGGAAAAAAGAAAGAAAAGAAAAAAGAAAAAATCCAATTAAGTCCTACAGAATACACATGTTCTCATACCTCCAGATATATCCTACACAAATTGGAGAAGGCAGGCTTGGTACTCTACATCACATTTTCACTAGGTCTGAAGTGTAAGATAGCAACACTCCATGTCCCCCCTTCATATCAAAAAGCAATTATAGTGCTGTAACAACTACCATCCCAGCACTGAGTATGAAACAATCATAATTTGGGCTCTCCTTCCTCTCCTCTCTTGTCTAGCCCTTGAACCTCTCTTAATTCATTAACATATTGAATTTTTTCAATTTTCCATTTTCTTGCAATAACAATATTAATGCCAGGGCGAAGTCTTGATTGGAGCTAAATTACGTGTTACCTGCTGGCATTTATTTATATGGCATTGAATTATAAAGCTTTGCTATTATCATGCCTTGGGCGAATTGTTTATGACACCAGTAATAGGAGTAATTGTTATTGTTGAAATTACCTGTCAGCTACCCATAGCAGTGGCCCTTGTCCCACTGACAAATAGTGACAAGGGAGAGGGATCCTCCATGCGTCCTCCTGATGACTTCTCCTCTGATAATAAGAAGTGCAGGGCCTCTGATAATTTGCCTGTCACTGTTGAGCGCAGCTCAGAGAGAGTTGGCCAAATTGTTGTCATTCACTTTGACAAAGACAGCAAAATGCTCCAGTGCTGGAGGAGGATTATCAAAATAAATGAAATCGCTTACACATCCTTTGTTTGTTTGCCTCAGAAACTGCCTGGCTTTGTATGAGAGTTGTAAAATTGGAATACATTTCTTATCAGTATTACTACCTATGTTCTCTCTAAGGGTGAGTATGGAGGAGGGAGAAAAGGAAAGAGAGAAAGAAGAAGCAGTGAGGGGGGGGTTTGAGGGGTTTTTTTCAATTTGCATTTGGTTAGTAAAACTAATAGATAAATATGAAAAAACCCAATGATTGTGAACATCTATGATTATAACAAGGGGAAGGAAGCCTATAAGTGTTTTGGAATACATTAGTTTCAACACTCACCCTTATACTCAGCCTTTCCTTTTTATTCGTGGTTTTTTTTATTATCCTTACAAAGCTAAAATAAACATTCAGAAACGTAATGATCTTTACTGAATTTTTTTTGGGGGGAGGGGGCTAGATTCTTCATTATACAAATAAAATCATTTCTCTAAGTCCTACCACTTTATATTGTTTAAAAAAAATTGTCCTAATAATTCAAAGTGCTGATTGTTTCCCAAATCTATATAGGCACTTCATTGTTTGAAGAGATAACCTAAATGTGTTTCCAGGTGTGGATTAGCAATCATCATGAGGTTTCAGAAGAAGCCAAAAAGGGCCTTATTATTTGCCAGAGCTCAAATATAAACATATATTTTTAAATTCACTACCTGTATCTAGTAACCTTTTTGACTAGATGGGAGAAACACCCATTCACACCTGAATGAGGTGGACGTTAACCAATCAGATGCTTGAAGATCTGAGAACCATCATCACTCTACCCTTTCCACAACAGGCATTGCCACGTGTTGGAAAAATTCTCAATTGAAGATGCCTGTGAGGTTATTCCAAACAGATCATCTTAATAAACATTTGTTGTTCTCCAAAGCCTTTAAAGAACTATGATGTAATGTAAAATATTGACTCCTAATAGTGATAATAATCAGATGTCTATTAGTCCCTACTAGCCAGATATTGACCAACTCCAGTGTGAAGGGCCATTATTGTTGCCTAGGGCCCTTCCCTCCAAGAGTCAGTCATTATCTTATTGGGAGGGCCTCCAAAGAAGTCACCATTGCAGAATTTGATTGATTTTAACAGCACAGGTTGGTTGGCAGGAAGAACTACATAGGGGGTTAGACAAACATCACTGGAAAATTATTTCATTTACCTCATTTCATGATTTCAGAAAAACACATGTCCAGACCCTCATGACTTCTCAATAAATAAATAAATCACCTAAAACTGGTTCAAATAGGAGCAGAGGGAAAAACCAACAACAGGCTACAGTATGTCATCTGTAGCAATTAGCAACATTATCCAATATATTTTGACCCTTTGCTGAGGTGAGTGCCATGCAATGTTTTAAAAGCAGATAAATAAATTTATAGAAGGGCTGAACTAATTAATGCAATAATATGAAGATAGAAAAAAAATCCCTGATGTTTCTAATCACTGGTAACTTATATATTCTTTTAAAGGCACCCACTTTATGGTTAACTGTTGAATGTCCCTGATTAACAAGTGGAAGGCAGTGATATAATTAAGAGGTTATCTTCAGTAATAAAAATGCTCCAACATGTCTTGGAATGCGATCTCCTTCACAGATAATTTTTAAGAATGTAGTATGTCCCTGCTTTGTCTGTAGAAACCCAAGTTAGTGGTCCCAGGAGGAAAAATAAACATACGTTTTAAAATGAAGATATTTAAAATGTACCACATATTTCAATGTGTTGCCATAACCTGGTCTTTTTTATGTTCATCCTATAAAACCTAAATTAAGCCTCTTAGGAGTGGTTTTGCTGCTGGTTTCATCTAAAAACACAATGGATTTTAAATGGTTACAGTAACTTGAGTGCACTTTAACATGTAGTCACAATTGACTGTTTTCCCTCCTCCCTTCCAAACACAGTCCGGGTAAACGGGTGAAGTCGCTTCACAATTTTAGCTTCATTTGGAAATGTAAACTTTTTAATGAATAGTAATTGCTCCCGTAGCTGAATTGCTGAAGTGACTGGCAGCAAATCTCCCCCCCCCCGAACATTTTGAACTACCCATCAGCGTCAAAGGAAACTGCACAAGTCTCTGTTGCCACTCTAAATAAGGTACAGCAATGTTAAGAAAAATGTCAGAAAATCTCAGTGGATTAAAATAACATTCCTGCATCATGTCAGCGTGGACAGCTTGCTTTACTGTTTTGCATAATTTTGAAGGATATTTTTTGTAAAATGGTCTCCCTATAAACAGAATGAGATGCTATTTGGAGAGATTTAAGACCACATTTGATCGTCTGCAGCATTTAATTGTTTTTCTAAATCCTGTTATTCTTTAAAATACATTGGATGGATGTTGATTTTTAGAGAACACCAGGCAGACTTTGCTTTTTTGGTGAACAAACTCCTCCACTCGCTGGAAATGTGAAAATAAAGAAGGAAATTTCAGGGTCTTCTGTGCATTTCTTGCTCTGAAATTTCTGAGCTATTAATTTGGTGATATAAAGGGGAAAACCTTTTTCCCCCCTTTTTTTGGCTCCCAAACATATAAATTCAAGCACAGTGAATCTGTCCTCCCACTCTCTTTTAAAATGAATAAAATAAGCATACAGCTTTTGAAATGTTGAACATCAGGTGAATTGACTAAAAATTTAACTAGAGGACATTTGTAATTTATGCATTCATATATTGTAATTGCTATGGTTTTCTTTAGTTTTCTAAGGAATGTTAAATAAACACAAAATCTATTAATGTCATTAAAAGGTCCAGTAGCATTTTAAATATTTATCATAAATTTTATGGGCAAAATAAGAAATAGCTTACTAATGTAATACTATCAAAAAAACCTGGTCAGATTACCATTAAAAAGTTAGGTGAGTCTCAACCGATTTTACAGTGGGGAACTTTCTCAAAACAGGTTTTGAAAAAACATGAATTTAGACAAATTTGTCTCTTAACCTTTAAAGATTTCCTGCCCATTTCTGTATGTCTTTTATTACATTAATTTTTTATTTAAATTACACCATTAACTGGATATGAATTTATCAAGAATACATATATTGATTTATAAAACAGTATCATTAATTATTATAATAGCTAGATGTAGCTGATATTACAAAGCCATTTAAAGGTTTTTAATATAACTTGGACATACATAGATAGATAGACATTATGGACAAGACTACAATTTAAACTGGCTACCAGCAGTTAATGAAATCCTTGATTTATATTCTAGTTTAAAGATTGATTATATTGTTGCTTTGTAAAACTACTTATATTATGTCATTTTTCAAAGGATGTCTCCATAAAAAAAAAGGAAAATAAAATATTCAGTCAATTCCCCAAGCAGATTTTGTTTTCTGTATTTTAAGTGCTAGTGAAAATAATTGATTGTATGGGTTCTGAGATTTGTCATTTCCATCCCAGGGCTGGTTTTCCTAATGGGAGCTTTGTTTGCATATGCACAATTCTACACCATCCTCCTCATCCGCTGAAAAGAAATACCTTCACTTTATTTCATTGTTCACAGCCACGCCCCTGGATATTTCAGAACACCCCCAGATCAGGCCACGGAAGCCCTTTTAATAACTGTTATGTTAGGCATTTTTTTAAGGTTGTGCAAAATTGGGACTTACCCCAAAGCCGCAAAGCAGGCAATCACGAAGAATATTTTGGTTAAAATGCAATCTGAAGAGAAGAAGAGAAACATGAGGAAGAATATAAGCAAATAACAGCACTTTCAAATGACTTTTCAAATGGTAATTAGTCAACAAATAGATTGCAAGTTAAATTCTTTTCACGTTGTACTTGGGTTAGGTCTCCTAGGCTCTTTACTTATATCACTTATTCTTGTCTGGCAACATATGTTACCGATTTATTACAGGATTTTTACTATTAGCAGACAAATCTAAGGGCTAGCTAAGAAGGGCTAGTTTCATCTGATGAGTTTAACAACAACTGCAGGGCATCCTTTAGGGTTAGCCAATAGGCTCTTTTGAAGCTATAATACTCACTATTAACCGTTTTGATGCTGAAATATTTCTATTGCTAAGTCAGTTCTCTTATTGGAGGGCCTTGGAGCATTATATATGCAAATGTTAAATGTAAACGATTTGTTTTGTAAATATTTCAGTAGACTTCCAAGCACTTTATTCCATGTGTCTTAAGTTCTCTGAAAGCCATGTGCGTGCGCGCGCACCTGCACACGCGCGCACACACACACACACACACACACACACACACACACACACACACACACTCATTTCTGTATTTTTTTCCATCTCTTAAAGGGTACGTAAATCTATAGAACCCATTTGAATAAACAGTTATCAAGCTTCAAGTTCAGTTGGCAGTTGACCCTTGCCTCCACCATGACATTGATTCTCTGCTGTGCTACTAAAACAAACAAATATCCTTTAGAGTTTAAATGGTAGAGTTTCTTGGGTATAGGTGAAGCCTAGAAAAGTTCAGAGATTTTATTTTCTCCCTAAGAATTTGACATTTCTTTCCGAGTTGTAGATACCAGTCAATTAAGATAAGTTTAAAAAAGATGCAATGTCAGGTGTGTGTGTGTGTGTGTGTGTGTGTGTGTGTATTTCTTCAAAACTATTGTTGATACTAAATGATTAAAACTGTCCATGAGAAAATCCAAAAATGTTTTCAGTTTTGATTCTGTTCACCTGGGATTCAATGTAGCCCTAAATACATGCTCATTATAAAATAAATATTTATCCTCTTTCAAATTCCCATTAGGAGTCCTTTTGACCAATTTAGAAGGACATTTTTATCAAGTTTGCTTTGCAAATCCAAGTCTTAAAAATCAAGGTACAAAATCTCAAATTGTTGAAGTCAATTTGGTATGTGAAACTACTTGCTTATGAGTAGTTATAATTTTGACATTAAAACTTCAGCTTCTAAAAGGCTGATGCTAAAACTAACAAGGAGCAAGTGAAAATTACCTATGATCAGAAAATGGAACTTTAAAGGTTTTCAGTAACTTGTGAGAGCCAACAAGTTTCAGACCTCTGTTCAAATCCATTTAGCAGCAGTAGATTGAATCTGGAAATCCTGATACTAAGATACCAAGTAGTTAAATTATCCCTGGACTTTGACATTAGACGTATGAAGGAAAGAAAGGTCATCACTGTTCTTAAAGCTGACAATAATATATAGAGAAAAAATATCCCCTTGAGAGACTTATAATTTTCACTCTGATCTTATTTTATGTTAAAAGTAGTAAGTTCTGATTCATCATCTCCATATTAAACCTTTCTCTATAAACAGGTATGTACTGACATCCCATTTTAATTAGGACAAATAATTAATCAAATTATTTTTGTGTGTTATATATTCAAATTATATTAGCACATTGTATATTTAGAGAAAACTACCTGTAAGTCCATAAGATGACTTAAAAAAGAAGGCTTTGCACTTCAGAGAATAAAAAAAAAATTTAAGAGGCTAATTGCATGGGAATCCTATAAATAATGATTCAGGGAGTAATAGAAAACAATTACAAAGAAAGTTTTGGCTTTGTGTTAGGGAATTGCTTTCCAGTTTCCAAGTTCCTAGAATATAGATCTCTCATTCCTAAAATGTCTTAGTCTCTGCTCAGTATTATTTAATTGACAAAATTTTTATTCATTTTTATTAGTGTCTTCTTTGAGTATTAGTAGAGAAAGGAGCATTGTAAACACAATGATTCTGGGGGGGGTTTCTGAAGAAAAACAAAAGTATTAAAGTTAAATTAATTCTGTGGTTCAGCTTTTTTCCCCAAGTTTCAATACCATAGCAGTCTTTCAGACTGGGTTCGAAGTAGTTGTAAAATGGGCTTCTACCCTCTGCAAAGCCTGATAGGCCTTCAGTTATGGTGGCAGTGTATGCTGTATTCTAACAGGTATAAGGTCTTGAATTTTTCCTCTTTTAGTGTCATTTAAAGGATTGAGTCCAAAGACATGGGTTCTGTTGGGTTCTTAGAGCTTTGTCATTACCAGTTTTTTGATATATTTAAATGGGCTTTTATGGCCACCTCTCTGATATTCAGCTGGAAAGGTTGTGCTCTGTTTTTCTCCTCCCTCCCCTTCTTTTTCTGTTTTGTCCATCACCTTGGTTTCTTTTCCCCCATTTTTGACCTGCACTTTTTCTGGATCAGACACAGGCAGGTTGAGAGGTAATGAGAACCAGATGGACATAGTACAGAAATTGCCCAAATGGGTATGAGAATGTGGGGAGCTGTCAGGCATGGAGAGAAGCTGGAATTTTTCAGCAATAAAATGGGATTTATCGCCACTCTACCACAGTCATTGCCGACAACCGTTTACCTTGACAGAAACCCCATTCCAATAGGCCACGCCGATGCAGATTTTTTTTTTTCCCAAAGAGTGATGATTGGTATTTGTTCTAAGGCTCAAATGGCCTGCACTAAAGGTGAAGCATTAGGCCAAAGTCCTGTATTCCCCACTGAGGCAAATGAACCTGCTAAAATAAGTTCCTTCCACAATAGCTGTGTAATTGAAACCAGAAAGTGAGAGAATTTGATAAATTGCTTGACCCTGAAGGAATGTTAAGGTCATAAATTTTCATTGCATTTTTTCTCTTTTTTTATTTTTATATATTGATTATATTTAGTATTTCTCTCAGAAATTCAACAAGCTTACAGATCATCAGTTATGGCCTGAGGGAAAGCACAGTAAATCAGCAATTAAGAAGGCAGGGGGTATTCACCCCTTATATTCAACCCAGCAATGCACACCTCTACTCCAAGGACAGCGACGACGGAGTGCCTTACATCTCAGAAATATCCCAACTTGGCACACAACTTTGTCTTGAAATGGACAAAGTGGAATCTACTAAAAAGATTTTTTTTTCCTCAGAGGGATTGCTTCTATACTTCCTCTATTGTTTATGGATGATAAACTGCTAAAAGACTGGGAATCCATTTGCAAACACCACCAACCCAGAGCTGATTTTTTCTGTAGCCTCAGAACTAGAACATTATTTTACCTGAAAATGGGCTATCCTACTTTTATTAAATAAAATGTATACATAGCTGTGAGAGTGAGTGTGTATATTGGCTTTAGGTGTGTCTATTTTTACGTAGTTCAAAATTCATTTTTTTCTGGATGATCTTGGTTTGGAAATAGAAAATGTCCCACAAAAAAAAAAGTGCAGTCCAATGCAGACAAGCTTTCCTTCACATTCAAAACAATGTAAAAATGGGCTAATACATTACATCATGTCATATTAGAAAATTCTTGACCATTATGCTGCTAGGATATGATGACCTTTTTCATAGTGAATGAAATTAATTTACCAGTGTTTTAAGCATAATCACACAAAAAGACTTTCTAATTTAATCCCACACTGTATTATCATATACACATATATGCATACCTACATACTATCTACATGTATATATAGATATACATATACACATATATGTGTGTCTACATATACCTGTAGATACACTTATATACACGTGTGTATATGCATAGGTATGTATACACATACATGTATCTATGTGTGTATATACGTATCTGTATATATACATACTTAACAAGCAACAAGATTAAAAAAAGCTTTTGCTAACATCAACTTCCTATCCTTTAAAACTTAAATGAATACGCCCATCTCCCTTGTCTTCTGTGTACGTGTGCTGTGTGTTTGTCTTGTTTGGTACCATTAAAGAATGAAGTCAGAGACATTTTATCAGTTATAGATCATTTTTATTCGGGGCACTGCAAAATTAAAGAGACACAAAATGGAGTATTGGATGCCATTTCTGAACAGTTATATCCCTGGATCTATCTCACTAATTTACAATTCATTTTGATTTATTTTCAATTACAAATCACCAGTTTTGATGTGGAGACTAATACTAGCACTAGTTTGCACAGGTATTGTAAGCCAAGTAATCTGGGGGAGTTTTCCCACTCAAAACATCTAAGCTGCAAAAGAGAAAAATGTTTCATGCTGCATTTCATAAAGCATTATCAGCTGTAGCAAAGCTGAGTCATTTTTATTCCTATACCCTGCCCCACCTTAGAAGTAAGCAATGACAAATTTCTCAGTAGGCATAGTTCCCCCACCCCTTTGAAATTTATTTTTGGAAGGAAGGGTAAGTGACAGGGAATGGGGGGGGGGGTGTCCTCCACCAGGAAAAAAAAAATCACCAAACAATTGTGATTGGTACAAAGTAGTAAGTAGTACCAGTCCTGTTAAAATTAGGGGGAAAGTCTTGGAATGTGGCACCAAAGTGCAGAGGAAGATGATATTTTTCATATGTTCTTGCTTATATGTGTGTAAATATTTTAATAACAATTCTGCAGCAATATGCCTTCATCTTTAAAAAGGGCATCTCATGACATCCACGTGATGTACCTTTGATCTATAGTTCTGGTTTGACTTTTGCAGGGTTAAAAATGTGGCTTCCTTCTTCTGGCACTCAGGAATTTTTGTTGCAGGGCTCTTTCAAAAAAAAAAAAAGGTATAAATCTCATATAAACATAAATAAAATATGAACAGAAAATGGCTTCAATCACTAATATTTTTGCAAACTAATGTTCAGCTGATGCAACGCAATTTTATTTTGCATCACATTAGTGCCATAATGGTAATGACTGGCCTTCATTCACTAACAGTTTGAGTCAGCACTTTGAGACGTTTTCAAATTAGGTCATACTGCACATTTGTGGCTGATACAAAGGTTGATTAAGAGAGCTTCACCATTTTAAAGTGATGTTGTATGAGTGGAATTAAGTTCTCTGTGATTGTTCCGGGAAAATGTGAGCCGCCATAACTAAGCAGAATTAATGTATGAGCTATAGGGGAAGAATACATTTCCACAGAGTGCTTGAGTATTAACTCATTTACAATTTAACAAAGTCCTCCCAATGTTATGGAAGAATTGTATGATGAGTCTTAGAAACAAGCAATGAATTACAATAAGGACACTAGATATGTGGTCCCTACTTTTGTTTCGGGGAAAACCACATTTTGCTGTCATGTCCCCTTTTGGTCTTTGCAATCAAGAAACCCTCCTCTTTTTTTTGAGAGAGAGAGAAAGAGACTGTCTCTTACTTCTTCTAAAATAAAACTGATCCCATGTCTCAATCAAATCATTACCCAGGATGTAACAATTCTTAGGGAAGGCTAAATTGCTATGCAAGCCAGACCAGGACCAATTTTTTTTTAATTAAGTGTATTTAAAGGGATATTATATTGTCCAATCTAAAACCTCATTGAAAAATTGAAGACAATAGAATGTATTTTAAATCCACCCAGCATTTGAAAAATAAATTAATGACTCATATGGTACAGTATACATTTTGATAAATTTTAGTGGGGGAAAAGAAACTAAGCTTGTTACTTGACTAGTTCATTTGAAAAGGCAAAGATAGCTGCTACTCCTAATATTATATTCACATTATGCTTGATACCCCAGAGAATAAAAGAAATGAAACCATAAGGAGCTTTCCTACATTTTGTATTGTGCAAATGCCATAAGGACCCAAAAAAACTGAAGGGGCATGTGAATACTCTGTGTGCCGAGCTGAACAAAAAGTTCTTAGGCTCAGGAGTTTTGGCCTTGAAGACTGAAAGAGTTTTCACATTCTTTTTCTTGCCTGTTTTTGGTTTCTTTGTATTGACATCCCTGAACTTATATTCCTAATGTGAGCAATTGACTTTTTTATTTCATGTTTTTGATGTGCCACCCACAGCCCTTTTCTGCCCTCCATCTATATTTCTGGATTCAGTCACTGCACCCACAGGCCTCTGACAGAACACCATCCTCACAGCCTCCAGCCTAGCTAAGTCCACTTTATTCTCAGTCTCTTTCAATTTACATTGAATGTGTCCCAGAAGTTTTGAAAGGATGTGATTCCTAGGATAAAAATGGCTAGGGGAAAGGTATGCAGGTTACTCAGAAAAAGGTGGTCCAGGATAACCACAGTTCATGTGTGAAATTTTGTTTTAAATCACCAAATTAGAAACATAAAGTTGTAATAGCCATAATTGTTTGTAATATTTCTAAGCATGTTTATACTTCTGACTCCTTAAGGGTTTCATTGGGATGAAAGAAAAAATGGCCTTTAAGTCTTGAAAGGAACATAAACAATAACAGTTTTAAAACGAAAATAAAAGATTGATTTCTGCCCTACCAAAATAAATATCCCTTAATGAGCAAACCATCCCTGGCTGCTGTCTCTTTCTATCTTTCAGCTTTGCTGTGATACAACCCAATAGTGATAAATAGAAATGGTACCTTTTGTTGCATTTAGCTTTCTTCTAATTGTTCCTTTTTACAACCCCCTGGAAGAAATTTTATTTTATTTTTCCAAATAATTCCATAATTACTGAAATCTGATCAACAAGGAAGACATTCGTCCATGGTGAACAGTAGGGGTCACTTCTTGGATAGATTGGCCTGAACTGTGTTCATAAAACATAAAAGCAAAAGCCTTATACATGTGCTCAAAATGGTGACTATGTCAATCAGGTTAAAGAAACATCTATCCTTAGATAGACATTCTGCCAATGTGATAAGTGGAGAAATTGTCAGAAACCTTTTCTCTTTAAGTGTGCACTCAGTCTCTTCAAATTTAAAAAAAAAAGTTTCATCTCCTCCATGTCCCCAGTGTTTGGACTGACTTCATTTACATTTCTGAAAGGTCACTTAGGCTGTTATATAAGATTGGTTGTTGATTCTACTTGCAGCACACTTGGTTTATTTTTAAGTACGCTAATTTGAACACTGTAGAGAAGCTTCTTTCCAGCCACTGAGATGACTTAAATTCAAATCAGTCAAAACATCATGTTGAGTAGGTGAAAGTATTTGGACTATTTTGTTAGGCAATTATAGAGATACTCAAATTTCTCTATCAGTTTAATTTAGTACGTAAGAATAGCATCTAGTTAGCTAAATTTATTAATATAGAGGTTGCTGTGTTGGGTTGTTGGTTTTTTTTTTTTCCTAGAGTGGCTACAGCTACATTACAGAGGTGAAACATGACTTTTGATGATCAAGCATGCAGTGATTAAATAAGGTTAATCCTCATTTTATATGCTAATAGGATATTTATAATCTCAACAGCATATCCAATTTAGAGATTTTATTCTCTGTTGTTAAGAAAGTATTTCTTATTAGTGAAAGAGAATACCCCTACATTCACCACATATGCTATTTTAATTGGACTCAAGTGTATTGTGGATAATTAGTCCACTTCTTTAATATTTCATCTATAATTACACAATGAACAATGTGCTTAAATTTCGGAAAGTTGGTGGGTTCAAAAGGGAAACTTCAAAAAAAAAAGAAGAAAAAGAAGAAGAAGCAACTTTATATCCATGCTTTCCCACACCCTGTAGCAGCCTAAACAGTATAGAATCCAGGACAATGGGATAGGTTAATCAGAAAAAAAAAAGCATTTCTTAAACACCTACTTTGCATCAGTCACTATGCTGTGCACTAGGGATTCAAAGAATAAAACAATTCCTACTCTCAGAGAGCTTACTCTCTCATCCAAATCCCAAAGTGTTTTTCACTGATCTCAGATCAAAAGTAAAAACTATTTTGCATACAGCTTCATGACAATCATCTTATAAAAAGCTCTAGTAGCAGAACTCTTTGAACAAGGCCTGTGAGTGTCCCAGTACCAGATGCTCATTGTTTCTTCTAAGCCCAGTGCTCAAAATGGCACATTAAACAGAAAAAAAAAAATGGTTTGGTGTTTTCTCAGTACCCAGGGTTTACTCAGGCAAACTAATCCCAGAGAGAGCCTATGATATCTTAGCATGTGAACTAAAATTATCTTTTTGTGATCAGCAGTGCCAAATTAAACAAAAAAGATTAATTTGTGATTTCAAGAATCCTTGCTTGATTGAAAGCGGATGTGCTTTCCACCTCTTTGTTCAACAAGGATACTTTGTGTTTAGCAGGCACAAGATGTGACCTGCTGAAAAAAATAATACTACTTTGAGGTGGTAAGAACGGGAAAATGGATTTTGGTGTGTTAAGTAAGAAATCTTTTCCAAAAGTGACAGATCAAAAATACGGCCCAGGGGGAGGACACATCTTAGGCAAGCATGATTCCCCCAACTACTCTTGTAATGTGCCTCCAGCCTGACTGCTCAAAGAATAATCATTCAGGGGAACGGGATTCTTCTGCTTCCCTACTTCTTCCAAAAAAGAGTTTGTTCCATTGCCTATCACTTTCCCTGATAGGGTTTATGCTTATCAAGGTGGTTAGTTTGCCTTGGGACGGTAGACACTTATCCAATCAGTGACTCTCAGCTAACTTTAAGCAAGGTTTTGTCCATTTTTGAACAGGTAGCACAAAAGTAAATTAGTACGTAACCTCATACCTGAAGATGTTGAAATTCTCTGATTATTTTTTATGTCTACATTTTGTTTCCCCCAAACCGTTATCTGGCATGTTTCTTTTACTTTAAGATAAAGTTAGAAACCTGCAATTAAAGAGCCCCTAGCTGAATATGAGGGAAGAAAAAAAAATGACATCGATGTGAGTTTCAGATTTCCTAACAAAGAGGAAAGCTGTTATGAAGTGTATGAAGGGATAAACACTAGCACATGCTCTAAATGCCTTGAATGCACTTTTTTAAAAGGAGCAAATGCAAGAAAAATCAAGCCCTCCCCCCAACTGCCCCACCCGTGTTCCAAACACTTGAGATTATTTCCCTTAGCAGACCGACATTCTGCTATCTCTTTAATACTGTGGGGCACCTATATGCCAGTGGGAGTCAAGGATAGACTGTCAACCTTGACTTCAAATTTCCTGGCTGTCACTGACTTTGCCACAACTCAAATTTTGTTTAAATGGTGATAAAGTGATTCTTTCAGGAAAGGGCTGCCACAGTGACAGAAGAGCAATGTGGTCCCTCACCCAAGTTCATGTCACTGCTGCCTGTGGAGAAAGGCTAAGCCCTTTATAATTTCAGTAGCCTCCTGATCTTCCTCAACCTATTCTCCCCTGATGCCAGGGTAATGCTAATAGATTTTGTTTGTGCTGATGGACAATGATGTAAGTGTCTCTGAATTCCTGTTCTAAGTTACAAGTGCGAGATATTGTTTTTCCTTCTTTCTTTTTAGATGTATCACCTGCCTTTTTAAATGTGAGATCCCACAAAATGAGACTTGCATTTTGTCCTATAAAATGAAGACTTTATAAGTTGACTTTTTTTTTCTGACCAGAACCCATATTAGTCGGAAAGGGAAAGGCCAAAGGGAAATTATTGCTATTTTAGACAGCAGCATAAATTTTCTTCCTATTTTTAACCTAGCTTTTAATTTAATAAGTTTTATGACCCTTATATTAAGTACATATGTTTTACAAGACATTGTGTCCCTTGAGTCACCCTGAATTTGCTCTGCGATACGAGAGTGTAATGAATGAATACTGTGTTCCCGATTTCAGTTCACCCATTATTTGATTCTTATATGCTATCTAGTAAGCCTGCATAAAAATAGAGATCTGCCTGCTCGGGAACTTGGATCTTATTCTTTTAAATGAAGTGTATGAATTTGTCTCTTTGCAAAATCTCCTACTTCCAAATTGTCTCCAGTTGTTATTTATAATAAATTAATGAATTAATGAATTAATAGTGAGAACCACATACTTTGAAATGGTTCTTAGGCTTCAATTTTTTTTAAATGCAGTCACATGAATATATTTATATGGTCATTTCTTTGGGTAATGGCAAAGGCATTTCCCCCCACAAACCGAAGAAAAAATAAATTCTTACTATCAGTTAAGGGAATCCTGAAACCTGAATCTATTTTCTTACTCAAAATGTTTCCCATCACATTATATATCAGTTTGTTATTATGGGGCTTTTGATGGCATCCTGAGTTTTCATATTGTTCACAATATGAAAGTTCATACATGGTTGCACATATCCTGGTAAAAATTTGAATCAGATGAATCCAGCAAAACTCTAAGAAGATAGCCTTGTTGAACTCACTCTTAGCATAAAGGCCCAAGTACCCTAAAATGTTACATTGGCATTGGGCCTAGCCTGGCTGGTGCTGTTTGCCTAAGTAAGTGTGAAATGCAATGCTGCCACACTCTCCCACGTATCTGTAATGGTGGCATTTATTTTGTATTATTATTATTATTAATAATAATATGGCCTAGAACACATTTACCTTTATATCACAAGGTAAAACATGAGCTCTGGATGCACTAAATAGCAATCCAGAATGCCTATTTAATGTAACAAGATTAAATTTGAAGTCTACATTGTAAATTGGGTACTTCTAATCTGATTTGAGTAACTGTTCCCCTTAACATGCCAAAGTTCAGTAAATCCTCAAAGTGCAGTATGTACACTTCAAATCTATGACACAATACAGGAGGGAAAAGCCAGATTTTTCTAACACAGTTTAAGATTTTGTGCCAGACCTTGTGTTTATGTATATTTAAAAGTTTATCAATGTATGAAATCCAGTTCAATGAACTCCTTTTCCCTCTTAAAAAAAAAAGTAGTTGTCATTTCAGTGACCCTAGAGGATAAGACCTCAAAATGTGACTGGTTTTTAAAAGAATCTTAAGCTCTCCATGAGACATTAACATGTATGTCAAAAGGAAATACACAGTCATGTATATGTAGTGGTTATCTATATGTCAGCTGGTAGGCTTTTATTGCAATAGGAACCCATCCAATATCTCCAACAGGAAAACTCTGAACCTCCCCCATATTGCTCCCCTTCTACTCCATACAATCTGTTTTACACTGGAATGACTAGAAGATAGGATATACTTAAACTCTCTTTAATAAGTACCTTAGCATCTCTTGAGTTCTTTCAGTTAAAAAAGAAAAAGAATAAAAGAAAAACAAAATAGAGTCACCTTAATCTTTAAAAGGTGAGGACCAGCCCACAGTGACTATGAATTATGGTGCAGGACACTGCACTACTGGTTTGGATAGAACGTTGGCATTAGACTCCACAGAAACAAGGAACAACCATTTTAGCCAGTCACAGAGAACTCCTGGTCACCTCCCAAGGGGCAAATTGATGTCAAGTTCTGCTGTCTGTCAGGATTAAGTGCCTGTTTGCTTTTTCACTAACATGTGGTTTGAGAACAAAGCAGCTCAAATCTCCTCAGTTCTTAACAAAGCATCTCAAATTGCTGAGTAAAATTCCTTAATCCTCCATCTTAATCTGAAAACACCAGCACCACATGGTAATACACTGTGGTCTCTTTTTGGGCCACCCTCAACCAAAATGTACTATACCCATCCTTTCCTATCTACTCTCTGAAATTACCATTAACATATACAGTTAGTTCTCCACATCACCAGCACATTTTCAGATAGGAAATCCAGGTGCCTCATTTCCAAATAAGGTCTGTCTTGCTTGTTTTTCTTCCTTATCTACTTCATTTCTAGGGTGAAAAGAAAAAAAAAAGTACAAAGTAATGACAGGATAAACTTGCCCACTTGCAGAACCTTGAAGATCAGGGCTACATAGTAAACTCTCAATCATAAGTCTAAATTGACTGGCATAAATCACTGATTTGCGACATTTGTTGACTATTTGTCTCAGATGTGGAGCCAAGAGGACATTGGCATTTTGCATAAGAATTCCGAGTATTCCTACTGAGGTAAGAGGACAAACTAAAGGAGATGAAACATAAAACCTCAATGACTGGTTTGAAACTATGTATGAAAAACATCTTTGTTAATGCCTGGCACTTGCTTTGCTCAAGACTCCACAAAGCACACGGGACAGTTGAAAAATATTGTAAATTATTTTCATGATCAGTTACATATTATGGATTAAGATTTTCCTCTGTCCATTGCCCAGAGTGGATGAGTTCCAATTTTTTTTTTGGAGGCCATAATTTGCCCAGTGTTGAATTCTGCAAGTTGAATTACATTAAACCTTACTTCCTCTCAAATAAATTATTCATTATTATTTCAGCACATTATTTGGAGTCTCTCGTTTAAATAAGTTTAGTTGTAAGTTGATTTGGGTGAACATGGGAGGTATAGTAGGCTGAAACTTTTATGCCTGAGAAGCCAAAATATATAATTTCTTTGTAAAAGATTGGATTGTAAAAGAGGCAAACAGATTAGCAAAACCACCAAACTCAAATATCTTATTCCAAAAACTTCTTACAATTCTGCACCATTCTGGAGACACTCTCTGATTTTTTTATATTTTCTTATTCTCTTTCCACCGTCTCTCTCTCTCTCTCTCTCTCTCTCTCTCTTCTCTCTCTCTCTCTCTCTCTCTCTCTCTCTCTCTCTCTCTCCCTTTCTCTCTCTCTGTAGCTAAGAGACATGAAACAAATAAAATCCTTTTCTTCATAATAGTGGAAGTCCTAGCATCCCGGAGTAATATATAATGAAACTACCTAGAAAACAGAGAGGACTCTGGAGCTAAGTTAAAACAATGTTATAACAACTTGGGCTGTTTGAGTAATAACAAGGAAAATTTGACAAGAAAAAAATGTTTTTAAAAATTAGAACAATAAATAACCAATTGAAAGGGAGACGCATTGTGGAAATATCTGGATTCTGAACAGAAATCCTGTCAGCAACAACTTCCTTGACCAGTGATTCTAGCCTTCACTTGAGAATTTTCAATAAAGATGACCCCATTACCTTCTGAAGCATCTCCCTTCACTTTTGTGCTAATTGTTAGAATTTATTTTTTCTTTATATCAAACTGAGCTTGGACTTTCTGAAACTCTGTCTTTGGCTTTTCAATCTTCCCTCTCTTGCTGAAGCAAGCTTTACATACAAAAAAAAAATTAACAAAAAACCCTCTTCTTTTTGAGGTTATCATCTCTTCTTATTAAAGAGCAGTGACAAAACTAGGTGTTGGACAATTTATCTTGAATTTAGATTGCAGCTTTTTTTTACTTCCTTCAGTATTTTCATTCAGTCTTATAAAGTTATTTTTAAGAGTTTTAAGACAAAGTGTTTGCTTTAAAATTTCCTTTCCTTTTCAAAGAAAGGGAGGGCCAGACCATTATTGCAGCTCCAGCTCACTGTCCATGTTTTTACACAAGATTGGAATTATAGTTGGGCAAATTCCACAACCTCCTGTACCCAGCTAACCCAGAGGATGAAGATGAAATATAGCAATAAAGTAGCAGAGGTAGCTAACTAGCTGGGGTTAGAAAACTGAGTCCTGACGGGTGTATCTCTACCTAATCAGGTTTAAACAAAGTTTGCTCCTTTGTGTGCTCTGGCAAGGACAAAATATATCTCACTCAGAGGTGTCCCTGGTGGCATGATTTCTATTTCAAAGAAGAATTAAAATTGCGGACAATAATATTTTTTTTCTTTATTTTGTTCTTAACATAAGAGAATCTGGAAAAGGAAAAACAATATGCAAGCTAGGTGAGAGATGGGAAGAGATTTGGAAAGAGATACGAAGCTTTTCTTGTTCATCTCTCTAGCACAAAACAGTCATGGCCAAAGGGTTTTTTTTTTGATATGCTTAATAATTCTGAAAAAAAAAACTTTCATGAACTGTGCTTATAGATATTTAGGCAACATCTCCTTTGGCAGACAGTTCACAACTAAGAAACAGGCTTAGGAAAGCAAATACTGGTAGCCTCCTAACATACCAATCTGAGACTTCAAAAATAAATATCTTTTTTAACATCATTTTTAAAAATGAGCCAGAGGACATAATCTTTTCAATCATTATAATATAAAAGAATTCCATAATTTAGGTCACTGAGATGTATGCATATATCCCGAAAGGTTCTCCAAGCCAGCTGCCTGCCTCTCACACCCACCCTGCCAGCTTTCCTATCAATCAGACGTTCTGTAGTTGCCTTATGGAAACATTTATAAAAATATTTGGACTGTTAGGACAACCCAAATCTTTTCAGAAAAAAAAATTTGCTTAGGAAAAAAAACACTGACAGTTAAGTTTATAACAAGGCAAAGATTTTTTTAAAATGTGCATCTCCCTATCATACCATCTGCGTGCTTGCTTGTTGCTCATTATTTATTTGTTTATTTGATTCATTTATTAGCTATGCTCTCATTTAGAGTAAAAGATGCAAAATTTTGAATGACTAGGCCAATTTCTGAATGACGAAGGTTCAAGTGTAGTGACTTAAGTAACTTTTATATGCATTAATCTCACTTTTAAAAAAATCGTCACCGGGCCTGGTGCCCTGAAAGCTTAATATGAGAACCGAAAAAAGAAAGGGAGGAGAAAGGAAAAAAGAAGAGGAAGGAGAGAAAAAATAAAAGAGGGATAATAAAACAGTTTAAAATAATTCCAACTCCAGTGAAGGTCAGAAGAAAAGCCAAAGTGAGGGGTGTGCTTTACTGGTGGACTGACAATTTGACATCTTGTTGCTCTTGGCATCCTTAAAGTTTCCTGCTGAGCATAAGGTGCAAAGCCAAAATGCCACAAAGCACATACGGCTGCAATAAACTGTATTATAAAACTTCTTTTAAAGGTGGGTTTTGCTTAACTGCTTTCTTTTATTACAAAGGAGAGTTCAGTGGTGTGGGGGAGCAGGAAATATTGGGAAATTATTGTGGTGTAAAGACCAATAGACATCAATAAAACTTTTCAAATACATATCCTAAAGCTCACTAATAATGTTTTTTTTTTCCAACCTTGTCTCCACACAAGTGACATATACATACAATTTCTCTAATTCCTTACTAATGAGGCCGGCTTGAATTTCTCCCTGGGCCAGTTACCTTTCCTTTGTCCCATGGCTATGAATTGGACCTAAATCTAACCAGTCATCCTAAAAGTGTATATTTCTTGTTATATGTGAATCCAATAAGAATGCTGACTTTTCAACCCAAATCTTTCCCCAGGACTGAAAAATTAATTCTCAAAACACACACACCATAAGGACAATACTACAGGAGTACCTTCTATGAAGGGCCTACATATCACTGTGACAAAATATAAGTCTTTCCATCATATAATACTAAGACCATGGGCATGACTAGCCCCTAAGTTGACCTTGCATCGTCTGAAGAGGGAGACTCAGGTTGCTTGGTGAAATTGACCAAAGCAATGAATTGGTACAGGGAGCCCTTTGCAAAATTGCCACTGAAGACTCAAAATTAAAACTTAGATTCTTAATTGGAACAAAACATTTTCCTCTTTCCTTATCACTTGTCTATAGAATCTCTTCACTCCTATGGTTAACACTCTGGTTGAGGCCTGTTGAGCACCCATGGCCGGAATTATTAAAACTGAGTCCTAATTAGACTTATTTCCTCAAATCTCCTCTAGTCCATCTTCCACACAGCTCCCAAAGTGATACTCCTAATGCATAGGTCTGACAATGTTAGTCTGCTGCTTACAAAGCTCCAGTGGCTTCCTATTGCCTGCAATATAAATCACAACCTGTCTCCTCTCCACCTTTCAAATCTTGTTATTAATCACTCCTCCTTCACACATTATGTTCTAGTTAAACTGGACAGTTTATTATTACTTTACCTCATATATATTATTCCATTTTCAGTCTCTGTTCCTTTACAAAGTCAAGAGTTCTCCATGCTACTCCTACCTCCTAGAAACTTTAGCTTCCCTGAAAGATCAATCCGAGAACCACCTTCCACAGGAAGCCTTTCTTAATACCCCCAGCAACATGATCCTTCCCAAGTAACTTTGTATTTCATTGGTGTATATTTAGCATTTATTCGTGTGTGTATATGCTGTTTCTCCTTTATAGAATGCAAGCTCCTTAAAATCAGGGACCAATTTCATTTTTATTTTTGAACTTTGAACATCTAGCACATTTGATAAGTGTTTGGTAGCTGATTAGTTGATTAATACAATTAATTTTGAAAATCTTTGATAAAAGCAGGTGTAGAAGAACTTGAACCAATGATATCTTTTCATTTGGCAATTGCATATGGCCCATTGACAATCAGTCATGGGATAAAGACCAAGACAGAAAAAAAAACCCAACAACTGTATTTAGAAAAGGGTCGGTATCTGTGATTTCATCTGTATAGGGAAGTCTCAGTGCAGAAATTTCACATAGTGATAAATACTGGCAATTCCTCTCCAAATTGTTGTCTTAATTAGCCACTACTTCAAAGTTTTATTAGGAAATTTTCCTTCCCTAAGATAGGGCCCCCAAATAGATTAGAAACAAATGTTTTGATGAAATATCTTTTTAGAACAGACTGTTTCAGTGCCAAGAAACACTAAAATCCATGCCTGAATTAACTAGTTTCTTCTTCTCTTTTTCTCTCTGTTCTTTCTCTCCATGTATAACACCAAGTTATGCTGGCTTTGGGAAATATTCCAGAAGGAGATTATTTTTATGGGCCCATTCTCAATACCAAAATCTTTAGGGACAAATGAATTCTCTACTTGCTCTGTGAGAAATGCAATTGAACTGTTAAAAGAAGTTCTGTAATGTAGACAGAACTTCAGACTGTTAAAATTTCAATTCTGTTTAACTAGTCATTTTCATTTCTTGAAATTCACATGGAAACTTGACACAAGGGGAAGCTTCCCCTATCAACAAAAGCACATAGATTATTATAATGATACTCCTGTATATGTTCCATTAATGGAGAACTCCACAATAATTAAAAGGGGGGGTGCTTAATTCTTTTTCCTTTATAGGAAGCTCAACAATTTCAGACAAAACCTTGCTTAGGTAATACTCTAAAAGTTTGTTCTTGGGCAACACTTCAATTATTTTTTTTCTTTAATGAGGCATTTAAAAAATATTCCACTTCTCCATACAGTCAGAAAACTCTTAAATTTCCTCAGGTGACTTTCTCTTTTTAAGTAATCAATCAGCTGGGAACATAGTCCAGTAGTGTCCATAGGACTGAGAAGATACAGGCACAAGCTCTCCATTCAAATGCATTTTAGTGGTAGTAGAAAAGAGAAGTTTTAAGGTTTGTTTTTTTTAAGGTCAACATCCAAAAACACAAGGTCAATAGATATGTGCATACTACAGGGACACACAAATCAGTTTGATTGTAAGACACTTAAAGGCAGGAACCTATTCTCCTTTTATCTCCTCTGCATCATTGTACTATAATATCTCCCATTTCTGTTGTTGTTGTTGTTGTTGTTTTGAGGGTGAGGCAAGGGACAATGGAACTGTACAATGAACATCACGGACGATTGTTAATAATCACCTGGGCCATTTTTATCACTTGATCAGGTTATCAAATAATTAGGAATGTTATTTTTGTCTATGGGGGTAACAACACCTATTTTCAGGTACATGAATAGAGGCAGCTAGGTGTTGTAGTGGATAGAGCACCGGCCCTGAAGTCAGGAGGACCTGAGTTCAAATCCAGCCTCAAACTAAACACTTGACACTTACTAGCTGTGTGACCCTGGGCAAGTCACTTAACCCCAATTGCCTTTATAAAAAAGAAAGAAAGAAATTCAGGTTTGTGAAGGATTACTCTTTAGAAGATGGCCAATAGCTGCTTGGTCTTGGAAATATAGACAAACAGATGAAATGTGCTTAAATTGCAGCAGAAAGATTTAAGCCCATTCTAAGGAAAAGCTTCTCACATGATAGTTAACTGAAATGGATGTAGAAGGTTACTGAGGAAGCTTTCATAATCTCCTTTCCTGGAGGTAGTTTTTTGTTTGTCTTGGTTTTTGTTTGTTTGTTTGTTTGTTTGGCAGACTATACATGAAATAGGGAAAGAGAAAAGGAATATCGTGGAGAGCAGAGATCCATCCCACTTGCTTTCGGGACAAGAACCCAATCCTTTGACAGAATAACACTGATACTAGAGTGGGGGGAATCATTCTCATTCCTTAAATACACTTATGTATCCTTATGTATCTACTTCATTATTTTCCTCATTGTAATGTATAGTATAGTATAGTTTCCCCTTTTCCTCACTTCAAATGGGAATTTAATTACTCTTCTTACTGGAATTGTTAATTCTCATTATTCAGAGAGGAGGTGGAGTGAGCCAGATGGTCCTTATAAGTTATACTTTCTCCACGTAGGCTTCTGCCTTACAGACTTACCATAGTTCACTGTTGCACCAACTTTGAGGAAGGCACCTACATGCCGTCTCCACAAAATGTTACTACAATGTTGCATTTAAGAATGTGCATGTAGTTTCTGGAGAACAAGTTTAGAGAATGAAAACAGATTCAGTTTATTTAGCTACCAACAAGGCTTGCTTCGGATAAACTTTGTATTTTTGACTCTGCTGCCAAATCACATTTAAAAAAAAAAAACAGCCCCGGTGAATGGCTATTTATCTTCCCTCCATTTACAAGTGGGTTTTTTCCATATTCTTGACTATGAGTTGGAAGACTGAAGGTGTCCTGTCTTGAGCCAATACCACTCACCCCACAGTCCCTTCAGGGTGGTCAAATTATCTGAGCAACTCTTGAACTCTTCTTAGTCTTGGTTCCAAAGGACCTCTGCTCTGGAAATATTTGTTAAACTAATGCTAATTTAGGTTAGAAAGCAACATTTCCTCAACAAGTGCATAGGAAGTGAATTTGAATCTCAGCTTTGTCGTTTACTAGCTTTCTGCACTTGAGCAATTCTGAACCCCCCAAAACTTCATTTTCCTGATCTGGAAGGTGGAGTTAATTATGCTTGTACAACCTACATTCCTCATTGTGTCATTTTAAGGAAGGTGCTTTGGGCCTCCCCTCCCCACCTAATTTGACATAGACAAGGAAGGCCCAGAATGTATTCAGGAAGTATTAATGAAGAATTCGACTAATTATAAAGGACTACCCTGGTACTTTTTGTGAGGTTCCAATGACTCTCTGATTGGGTCAAGAGGGGAATGGGGAGATTTCCTGAGCAAACAAATTGGCTCAAGAAGCTAAGCTATATGCTAAATTATGGATGAATTTCAGTAATTCAGTTCAAGAGCAGGGGAGATGGCAAAGCAAAAGCTGCCTGCGAAAAAGTCCTCGGCAGAGAGAAGGGCTATCTCTCTTTCCCTTTTCCTTCTGACCATATTGGCCATATAGCTTTGAAGGGGAGCAGTTACTAGACAAATAAGAAATATCACATGGAGCAGAGACACACATTCCAGACAGAAAGGGATACCCAGAACCGAGGAAGAAAGAAATTCAAGGAATGTGACCCCCAATCAGCAACTCACCCAGAAGACATTGCAGCTAAGAGAAAGTTTTAAGAGAAGTACACAAAAAGAAAAAGGAAGTCTAGTTCCTGCAATTATCAGTTGTTGTGAGTTTCATTTGCCACACACGTACCCTACATGTGGGCCTCAAAGTAGTTTAGGTTTATATGTACTCTATTGATGTTATTTATCTGTAGGAGAGTGTACCCCATATATACGATAAGAATAATTCTGATGCAACTGTTCTTACTATACCATTTTAATAGGTGCATTTATAAAGAATAAATTGTGTTCACTAGAGAAATTGTTGTTGGGAAGAACACCACTGGGGGCTCATAAGTTATCAGGTTAGGAATGTAGAGCCACAGGGCTACTTAGAGCTAGAACTAGTGGTAGCTGCCACCTACTGGGGACCAAAATGTAAGTTTTAAGTTTGAGAAGTATCCCAAACTAGATGTCACATATAAAAAGGAATTATTGCTAATTAAAAAAAAACTCATCAAGAGTCCTCGTGGTTTCAAAATTGTTAACTGATCTGATAATAATTCTAAATTACAACATTTGAAGTAACATGGCTGCTAATAAAACAAAATACCAAGTTCTTCTTTGATGACCTAACCAGGAGAAAAGGGATTAAACTTCTTCTAAAGGAAAGAGGCAGTGGAAAGTAAGAAATTTAGTAAGTTCTACCTCACATTCTTTTCCCTAGTGGCTCTCCATTTTGCTACCTTAGTTGGATATTTTCCCTGCCTATTTCTTTCTCCTCTTTGGATGCCCTATACCCCTGAATATGTTCCCTTCCTTCTCCCTCTTTCATAATATTGCCTTTTTTTTTTGTTCCACATATCATTAAAGTCTCTGAAATCCAGGCAGCTAATAGAGGATGAGGTGTAGACAGCATGAAGTTGTGAGAAAAGCACAGAGTTGTGGGGTTCTTATTATATTCCAGATAAAATGTAAACTCCTTGAGGACAGGGAATGTTTGTTTTTTTATTTTTGTATCCCCAGGGCCTACCACAGTTTTTGGCACATAGGTGCCACTTAAAACTGATTGTTGATTATTTCTGATATGTTACTAAGTATATGAAGTTGGGCATGTCACTTAACCTATCTTAGCAATAACTTTTTCAGCTGTAAATGAAGAGGTTGTGCTAGAAAATATCTAAGATTTGTCCTAGGTCTAACATTGACTAAATTATTAAACTATAATTCCATTTAATTCTCCAAGCAATTTCATAGTATAGACTATGTGGAAAGCATTATATTACATGCCGAGAATACGAAGGAAAAAAAAACACCACTCCCTGTTCACGAGGAGCTTACATTACTACATATGAGGGAAGGGTACAACATTTAAACTGATAAATACAATGTAATTTAAAGAAAGAGAGAACACTGAAAACCAGGAAAGGAAAGACTGGTGGCACCTAAGTAGAGAAGCATGAAGGAAATTAAGTTCTAAAAGGACAAGGGTAGGTGAACAAGTCTATAGGAGACTTGAAGGCCATCATTAATGATAGTCATGCCATTGAGTTGACTTTGGTGGGATCAGAGTATTAAGTCAGTATTGTTTGTAGACAAAGATCTTCTAAAACAAAGCTTTCCTGTCTCACTCAATCATAAGATTCCTGATATGATAGGAGTTTCTGATGGATGACACAGATCCCTTCATTACAAGGAAGAAATTGGAGAAAACTCCACAGGAAACATATGCTGATATTGGTGGATTGAATAACTGATTTTAAAAAAAAATTAAGGAAATCTGTGGAGATTTCCCTCACTCATGTTATTATAAGGAGATGGGAAGTAAGCCACCCAAAGGAATCATTCCATATGGCACCTTGCACAAGTAAGATCATGTTAGCCAAACCTTGTAGCTAAATTTTCCTCAGTTTTTTGTTCTGATCTCATACAGAAGTAATTAGGAGAGGGTCCAGACTTTTTCATGAGTTGTTCCAAGTAGCTGAGGAACATGCTTTGTCAATTGTCTCCATTGATGAAATTGATGCCATTGGAACAAAAGGCATGACTTAAATTCAAGTGGAAAAGGAGAATTTCATCGAACAATGTTGGAACTGTTGAACCAGTTGGATGGGTTTGACTCTAAAGGAGATGTGAAAGTGATTATGGCCCCTAACCTACACAGAAACTTTGGATCCTGCACTAGTCAGACCAGGATGGACCCAGAGTTTCCTCTTAAGTTAAAAATACCTAGGACAACATCTTTCTGATTCATACAGTGCAAAATGACTTTGGCAGATGATGTAGCTTTTGATGATTTGATCATAGCTAAAAATGACTCCTCTGGAGCAAATATCAAGGAAATTTGTATAGAAGCTGGTCTAATGGACCTAAAAGAACATAAAATGAAAGTAACAAATGAAGATGTAAAAAAAAACTAAAGAAAACATATACTTTATAAGAAATTGGAAGGCACCTCAGAGGGACTATATCTCTAAATGAACCATAATGTCTTCTTAAAAGTTGTTAAAAACTTTCCAGACCTCCTGAAAAAACAACGCTGGGTGAATTAAGGAATACATACTCCAGTTGGCCTCTATCACCGACACATGTTATATATCTTACTCAGATATGATGTGTGGGGTACCCATAAAACTGTGTTAGACTTTTGTTCCCTGTGCTACACTGTATTGCAAAATAAAACTCAGAAAGAAAAAAAAAAGGTGATGAGAGACTGAAATTCAAAGCTCTTTATTACCTAGCCCTCTCCTACCTTTCCAGTCTTCTTAAACCTTAACTCCCTAACATGTACTGTTTAACACTGAGTTCCTTACTGTTTCACAAGCAAGACACTCCATCTCTCAGCTCCAGGCATTTTCTCTAGCTTTTTCCCATGCCTGTAAAACACTCCTTCCTCTCTGACTACTAACCTATCTGCCTTTAACTCCCAAAGAAAATTCTTACCTTCTAAAGGAAGCTTTCCCCCAATCCCTCTTAATTGTACTGCCTTCACTCTGTTAATTACTTCCTATTTATCCTGTGTATGGCTTGGATTTTATATATTTGTTTGTATGTTGTCGCGCCTATTAGATTTTAAGCTCCCTAAGGTCAGGGACTGTCTTTTGACTCTTTTGTATCCCCAGCACTTAGTACAGTGCCTAGTCCATGGTAAGTACTTAATAATTTTAAAAAATTCAACATTATTTTCAAATTTTGATTTCCAAATTCTCTCCCTCCCTTTCACCTGTTGAGAAGGCAAGCATTATACATGTGACATCATGCAAAAAATATTTCCATATTAGCTATGTTGCAGGAAAAGTGAAGTGGAAAAAATATGTTTTGATCTGTATTCAGATGTCATCTGTCTCTAGAGGTAGATGGAATTTTTAATCATAAATTCTTTGGAATTGTTTTGAAACATTGTATTGATCAGAGTAGCTAACTTTTTCACAACTGAGCATCATTATAACATTACTGCTACTTTGTACAAAGTTCTCTTGGTTCTGTTCACTTTAATTTGCATCAGTTCATATAAGTCTTCCCAGGTTTTTCTGAAACCATTCCCCTCATTATTTCTTATGTTGTTGTTGTTGTTCAGTCATTTTCCATCATGTCTGACTCTTTGTGATCCCATTTGGGATTTTCTTGGCAAAGATACTGAAGGGGTTTGCCATTTCCTTCTCCAGCTCATTTAATATAAGAGGAAACTAAGAGAGTTGCCCAGGGTCACACAGATCATAAATGTCTGAGGCTGGATCTGAACTCATGAAGATGAGTCTTCCTGACTCCAGGCCTGGTGCTCTATCCAGTGCAATACCCACCTGCCCCCATTATTTCTTATAGTGGAATAATATTCCACCAAAATCATATATTACAACTTATTTAGCCATTCCCCAATTGATTGCCATCCCCTCAATTTCCAATTCTTTGGTTTTTTGTTTTGTTTTATTTTGTTTTTGGTGAGGCAATTGAGGTTAAGTGACTTGCCTAGAGTCACACAGCTAGTAAGTGTTAGGTGTCTGAGGTCAGATTTGAACTCAGGTCTTCAGGGCTCTATCCATTGTGTCACCTAGCGACCCCTCAATTTCCAATTCTTTATCACCACAAAAAGAGATGCTATAAACCTTTTTGTATGTATAAGTCCTTTTTGTTTTTTATCTCTTTGGGATGCAGACCTAGTAATAGTGATGTTGCTGGGTAAAAGGGCATTCACAGTTTTATAGTCTTTTGGACATAGCTCCAAATCATTCACCAGAATGCTTGGACCAGTTCACAACTACACCAACACCATTAGTGTCATTTTCCCCATATTTCCGCCAGAATATATCATTTTCCTTTTCTGTCACATTAGCCAGTCTGATAGGTAGTACCTCAGAGATGTTTCAGTTTGCATTTGTCTAATCTATAGTGACTTAAAGCATTTTATATGACTATTGATAGATTTGATTTCTTCTTCTGACAATTTCCCGTTCATATCCTTTGGTCATTTATCAGCTGAGGAGTAGCTCTTGTATTTTATAAAATTGACTCAGTTTCTTACATATTTGAAAAATGAGGCCTTTATCAGGAAAACTTGCTGTAAAAATTTCTCCCAGTTTCCTGCTTTCCTTCTAATTTTGGCTGCATTGCCTTTGTTTGTGAAATAATCTTTAATTTCTTGTAATTAAAATTTATCCACTTTATCTCTGTGTTCCTGTCTATCTCTTGTTCCATCACAAACTCTTCCCTTATCCATAGATCTGACAGATAATTTTTCCATGCTCCTTTAATTTGCTTATTATATTACCCTTTATGTCTAAACCATAGACCCATTTTGACCTTATCTTGTTATATGATGTGAGATGTTCACCTGTGCCTAGTTTCTTCCAGATTACTTTCAGATTTCCTAACGGTTTTTATCACATAGTGAGTTCTTTCCCCAAAAGCTTAGGTTTAAGGATATACCAAATGTTAGATTGCTGTGGTCATTTCCTTCTTTATGTTATGTACCTAATCTATTGCACTGACCAACCACTTTACATCTTAGCCAGTACCAGATTTTAATAAATGTTTATTGATGCATCAATTAATTGATTGGGTCGCAGAGTAGAATTACAAGAAGTGCTGTGCACACAGAATTGACAAGGCTTAGCCTATCTCACTCCAGGACATCATAATTTTCCTCTATTTTTTCTCCTCTTCCTCTAAAATTAAATATTACTGACAACTTCTTTTCTTTCCATTGCATTCATATCAACAGAACTGTTTGCTTTAAAATACATGTTTTTGGACATGGCCAATGTGGGAATTTGTTTTGCTTGACTATGCATATTTATTATAGGGGTTTTGTTTTTATTTTTAGTTGCATGGATAAAAGGGAGTAAAAATAAAAGGTTGTTAACTAAAAAAAATAAAATTTAATTTTAATAAATTAAAAACACTTCAAAATATATTAAGGTATCATTATGCCTTAAATTTCTTTCTTTCCACTGGAGCTTTGTTTAAAAACGCATTTATGGGAATCTGTGTTTATGAGCAAACACTTAGTGTATTTTCTACCAACACATTTGAGGCTTTCTGAATTTATGTCCAAACTGGGTAAAGAAGAACCCCAGATAACAGCATACCCAATATTATATGTGTTAAGCATCATGAATTGTGAAAACCACCAATGTGAATTTAGTGTGATAAATATCACACCCTATCCTAAAGCTACAGGAAAAGTGAATAGGAGTTGAATTCCAAATATGCAAATATAATAGATAGCACACCCATTTGTCAGGTGCATCATTTTATAGCCCATGGTTGAGTAATAGGCCAAGGCTAGATATCTGCTGCCTCATCCAATGATATTACTTTCAATCATGCTAATTAAATTAATATGACCTGCACTAATGAAAACCACGAAAACCTATTTTGGTTTCTACCAGCACATACATTTTTGTAATTCAGACTTGTCATACCAGTGTGTTATTCAGGAGCAAATTCAGCTATAATTAGGGAAGCACATTTTAGTCATTCACCTACGTAACTGACAAAGAAAATAACTTCCTCAGCAGCAAAGCAAATTCAGTTTTATTTGAATAGCAAACCAAGTCAAGAAGCAGAAATACATCCTTTACATAGCTCTCTTGTTACCTCATCTCCAACTCCTTTAACTGTCTCTCATTTTAAAGTATATTCTTCTCCAACATGTTTTCTAAATGATTAGTCACCTGAGAAAACATTAAATGAACAAATCATAAGGTTTAAAAGATTTATGACCCAAATTATATTAAACAAATTCAATATGCTCCGTGTATGGAAATTAGTCTTTAGATCATATTTTGATTACTAAATTCCCACTTTAAAGTATTTCTCTCCTATTTGCAAGAGTAAGTTCTTTTGGTTTGAGGTGGTTTTTTTCCTTAATCTGATGTCAGATTTTCAGAGTAACCAAGCGAAAACAGATTACTTAGTCCTTGCTTCAAAGAAATAATGGGTTACTAGCATAATTAATTTTATGTTTAATTACTGTAGAATGAAACAATTCAACAATATCCAATCAATCCTTAGAATGACAGAACAGAAGGTCAGCGGTTACTAAGTCAATTGTTTTGAAAGAAAAATTTATGTCAGGTTCTCTTTTATATGCTAGGGAAAGAGATTGGATAAAAGTGGTCAAGCAAACATTAATTAATTGTATAAATGTAATGTTGTTGTCATGCTAAATCACACAACCAGTGGCTAAAGTCAGCAGACATGCATCAGTCGCAAATTTCCAGCAGTATGCTACCAAGCCACACATACACAAATGAAAGCCAAAGAGTCAAATGTTAATATCTCTGGATTTTTTTAAATTCTGTTTCATGGCTGTTGGAAGTGAGTTGGTGATCCTAATCCACTTTGTTATATGTGGTTACCCAACTCAGGAAGTTCCCCTACGACAATGGACACCTTTGTGCAGCCACGGCAGGGATGCCAATGATAACATAAAAAGGATCTGACTCAGGAGGAGGGGTCCCCATACTGCTAACATGAATCATGGTTGGGGCCTGTGTAGGAAATTAGGTTACTGAAATGTGGGAAGAGTCTAGTTTCTTCCCAGAGAGTAAATGGATCAATTATCAAGTATTTTCTCATAGCTTCAGTTTTCCCTGGCATTTAATTCAGTAAAATACCTTTCTTTGCTTATCCAACTCTTTGAAATCACATTATTCCACCTGCTGTAACTAAAGTAATGACCTATTAAAGCTACTGATTGCTAGGTTGGCAATAATTGTACTACTTGACTTTCTCCAATCATTCTTTGTAAGTAGCTAAGGAAAAAAATAACAGAAAATAGTTGTCCTTGACACAAGGTGTCCTTTTCTGAAGCCAGTATGTAAAGTATCATGACCTCTAGGACCAGAGAAGAGGCAGGAAATACTTTTGTATCCTTCCAGAATTCTTTGTACTTACTGGGCCTATGCCTGAATCCAGCAGAGAATGACTTTCCCACAATAACTTCTCACAAATGTTAGAGAGAAAAGCAAAATGGATAATTTTGATTACATTAAATTGAAAAGTTTTTACACAAACAAAGCCAATGCAACTAAGATTAGAAGGAAGGTAGAAAATTGGGAAAGAATTTTTACAACCAGTCTTTCTGATAAAGGCCTCATTTCTAAAATATATAGAGAATTAAGACAAATTTATAAGAACACAAGCCATTCCCCAATTGATAAATGGTCAAAGGATATGAACAGGCAGTTCTCAGATGAAGAAATTAAAGCCATCTATACTCATATGAAAAAATGCTCTAAATTGTTATTGATTAGAGAAATGCAAATCAAAACAACTCTGAGGTACCATATCACACCTATCAGATTGGCCAACATGACAAAACAGGAAAATGATAAATGTTGGAGAGGATGTGGGAAAATTGGAACGCTAATACATTGTTGATGGAGTTGTGAAATGATCCAACCATTTTGGAGAACAATTTGGAACTATGCCCAAAGGGCTACAAAAATGTGCATACCCTTTGATCCAGCAATAGCACTTCTAGGGCTATATCCCAAAGAGATCCAACAAATGGGAAAAGGACCCACATGTACAAAAATATTCATAGCAGCTCTTTTTGTGGTGGCAAAGAATTGGAAACTGAGAGGATGCCCGTCAATTGGGGAATGGCTGAGCAAGTTGTGGTATATGAATGTAATGGAATACTATTGTTCTATAAGAAATGATGAACAGGCTGACTTCAGAAAACCCTGGGAAGACCTATATGGTCTGATGCTGAGTGAAGTGAGCAGAACCCAGAGGACTTTGTATACAATAGCAGCCACATTATGCAATGACTAAGAATGTTAAACTGAACCCTTCTCAGCATTACAAGGATCTAAGACATCTCCAGAGGCCTCCAGAGGAAAATGCTGTCCACATCCAAAGAAAGAACTATGGAAGTCGAATCTCTCTCACTTAATTTTACCTTAAGTTGAATTTTGTTTCATCTTTCTGATGGTTCCTCCTATTGGTTTTAATTTTTACGTACAACTTCACTAATGTGAAAATATGTTTAATGGCTATGTAAATGTAAAGCCTAGGTCAGATTGTGTGCTATCTTGGGGAGGGAGGGGGAGAAAAAGGGAGAAAAATTTTCAACTCTAAAAAACCCAAACAAAAAAACAAATGTTAGAGAGAAAGGTCAGAGTGGAACCACTGGAGCTCAGTAGTCAAGGAACTGTCCAAATGGTCACACAATTGATGAGATCCCTCTAAATTAGGACACGATAACATTTACCAAGCTCAGAAATAACGCTATCAACCTGTGGTGACATATGTGTGACTCAGTATAATGGGGAAATGCCCTAATAACATTCACCAGGAGTCTATGGAACATGTTCTTCTCCCAGCAGCTAGAGTATGTCTAACACAGTGCAAAGGATATTAACAAGGAATGTATATAATTTGAATTTGTATAAATTAGTAAGAATGTATTTATATGTATAATATATAAATATATGATATGTTGAAATAATTTCTAGACAATATCATGTAGTTAATAACTATTCTTTGAGCTACTCAACAAAATGGCAAAATCCACAAACAATCCTCAGTACTGCCGAGATACCTCCAGCAGCCCTATAGCACCTCCAGGAACTGCAGTAATAAGAATAACTAACATTTATGTATCATTTTACATGCATTATGTCATTTGGTCTTCCCAATAACCACGAGGTAGGTGCTTATGCACTACTGTCCTCATGTTATACATGAGGGAACTGAGTCACAGAAAGGTTAGGTGACTTGCCCGGGGTCACAAAGCTATTAAGAAGCGGAGTTGGCATCTAAACCCTAATCTGCTGATTCCCATTCCATTGCTGTTCTACTCCCTTAAGAGTGAAACATGGTTATAAGGAGTCAGAATCCTTTCATGTGACAGAACAGTTGCAAGACTCTGGTCAAATCTGATGACACTGTAAATTAATAATACTTTCTTCTGGGACTTTGAAGCGAAGAGAAACCCCTGGATTTCTAAGCAGAATTGTAGATACCCATAGAGACTAGTCTGATTTTCTGAGAAATGGCTACTGTCCCCTGCCCACACTAAAATTCCATGTTACCATGTTGCTGCCTGATGCAGACAAGCAGTCCCAAGTGGGCTTCCTTTGTCTGTCATGCGATAGAAAGGGCAATGCATTCTTTACACTAATATCTCAAACATACATTTTTTATAGGAGAGACTAGAATTGTTCTAAATAAAGTAGAAATTGTACATGGTTCCCCATGTCTGAGTATATAAAGTAGGCCCATTAGACCAGAATGGGGTTTGTGGGGTGGGGTGGGGTGAAGTATTCACATACAGCATTGATCCATTGCATGGAATGTCATCAAGTTATTCTGGGTGTGTAGAACCAACCATGGAATGGAAAAAAAAAGTTTTCTTGAGTAATTACTAATTTTTCTGATAAGAGCACACAGCTCATTTGAATTTCTCTTAAATACACAGAAACAACTGTGACACAAATGAAGTGACATCAGAACACTCTTAATCAGTTTTCTACACATATAATGGGTACTCTTTTTATCAAAAATCATTCAGTCAGTCAAGATAGTCTTCCTTAACTTGTAAACAGATAAATCATTTTCTTTTGAAAGTTATTTTGAAAATATATTATTCTGAGGCACTTCCGGCCAAGATGGCAAACTGAACAGAGGCAAATTGCCTAGCTTCCCTGTACCTACTCTAGCAAAAACCTGAAATTCACTGGAAATCAAATACTGATCAAGAAATCCAATGAGAAACTACACTAAGTGACTTCTTCTACCCCAGAATTATACAAAAAGTCAGTCAGCATCCCATGGTCAGTAGGAAAGGGGGCAGTAAGCAAGGCCAGTATCATCTCAGACAAACCCACAGCCCCTCTCCCCCCACAACCAAAGAAGGTCCATAGCTACGTGTAGCCTGAAGTTCTCTGGGTCTGGGAGCAGAAGGAACAGTTATGAGTCATTTGTTGTTGACTCATTTTTAAAAAGTCTACTAATGTCAAAGACAAAAATTACAAATTAAATCTAAGTAATTAACAAATCCAAATAAATGAATGAATTTTTAAAAATTGAAATAGCAAACTCTGACAAATGAACCTTTTTTACAAGTTGGTCCAGATAGGGATGGTATTATTGTGCCTCTAGGTAAAAAAAAAGTTATTCTTTCCTACCAAGTGAATATAAAAGGGCACAGTTCACCTCCTCTCTCATCTACAATTGCTTTTGCACTGCTAATGAAAATACCATGACGTAAAATACAGGACATAGGATCCTTGCTAACTATGATTCATGAAACGAAGCTTACCATCATTTCCTTTAAATACAACTCTAATACCAATTATACAGTCACTTTAGATGAACTAAGAAGTGTGTTATTGCAGATGAGAAATACATTTCAAATACTGACATTCATCCATTTCCTCACAAAGCTGGTTCCCCAGTGTTCACTCTAACATTTCTGCTTAGAGTGTAACAGGAGTTTAAGTAAGAGATATTAGGGACCTGCTTTTGTGAGACAGGAAAATTGGTACATGTGTCTACATTCTGGCTGGCTGGGATATCTGATATCTGTATATCTGAAACTGACTGCATTTTAAAAACTATCTGATTGGAATAGTTTCTCTCTGTATATCCCTTTCTTTTCTGTCTTTCGGTCTCTGTCTCTCTGTATCTTTCTCTCTGCCTCTGTCTGCCTGTCTCTGACTCTATCTGTCTTTGTCTTTGTCTCTGTCAATGTCTGTCTGTCTCTGTCGCTCTCTGTCTCTGTCTCTCTGTCCTTGTCTCTCTCTCTCTCTCTCTCTCTCTCTCTCTCTCTCTCTCTCTCTCTCTCTCTCTCTCTCTCTCTCTCTCTCTCTCCCCATCCCTCCTTTCCAAACTTAACCATAGAAATACAGACTATCTTTGGACATACATAATCAAAGACTTTCCAGTGTGGTGGGTCCTTCCAGCACTCACATTCCTCTGGCATAGGCCCGGGAAACCTGCAGCACCTCCAAGCTATGATGAAGACGTCATCATCTGAAATGCCTGCACACAAAGACATAGTTTAGGCAATGAATGATGAATAAACAGGGATTAAGTGCCTGTTATGTGTTGAGTACACCAGTCACTGTGCAAGACAGTGAGCATACTAACGAAAAAATGAAACAGTCCCTCCTCTTATGGAGCTTACATTAAGGTGAAAGATATCAGGAGCGATGGTTGTCTGCCTGTGTGACCTTGGGCAAATCACAAGCTGCCTGCATATTAATTTTCTCCACTATACATGCAATGAGGTAGTTAGATGGTTCCTGAAAGGCTGTCCAACTCTAGATCTTATTGCCTTATAGATATATGCATATAAAATGAATACAAGGCAGTTCAGCAGGGGAAGGGACTAGCACCTGAAAAATCAGAAAAGACTTCATGTAAGAGGCAGAACATGAGTATAACTTTGGAGGAAACTAGGAGCTGTAAGAGGCAGAAAGGAGGAAATAGTGAAAAGGAATGGAACAAGGAGTTGAGTGTCATCTATGAGTAATAATAGCAAACATAAAGCACTTATCATGTGTCAGGTACTATGTTGAGCCCTATACCATCTCCATTTTATAGATGAGGAAACTAGGGCAATTCAATGACTTGTCTAGGGTCACACGGCTAGTAAGTGTATGAGGTCACATTTGAACTCAGGTCTTCCTGACTCCAGGTTCAGTGCTCTATCCACTGTACCACCTAGTTACCCAGAATAACAGCAAGAAGGCTAAGGAATCACAACAGGGAATAACATAGAACAAGGCTGGAAAGGTAGGTTAAAGCCAAGTTGGGAAAGGCTTTAAATGATGATGGGAGGGGTTTGTACTAAAAGGACAGCATCTAAAAACTTCTTGGCTTGCCTAATGGAAGAACCAAATGGCAAAAATTATATTCTGCATCTGATTTTCATTAATAGTCAGGAACTGTTTTCAGGTGTAGAAATCATGGAAATTTTGTGGGAAAGTGAATGCTGATTAATGCACTGAGCAGCCATGATTCCAGAAAACTTGTCAGGGCTGTACAACCCACCTCTGGACAAAGAGATGATAGACCCAAGATTCAGTTAAATAAGACATACTTTTTTGGCCATGAAAAATGTGGGTATTTGTTTTGCTTGCCTATGAATATCTGAAACAAAGGTTTTGTTTTTCTTTTAAACTGTGGTCATGGGAATAAGACTAAATAAATATTTATTCATTGAAAAAAATTAAATTAAAAATAGTGTCAAGTGCTAGATCTCAGAATGAGTTGCAGCTGGTGGAGATACCTAAGCACAATGAAAATGGTTAGGTTTTGAGCTACGCCAGGGGAAATAAAAGGCTCAAAGAAAGACTAGGATCATGGCTCAGGGAGGGACAGGACAATGATAACTGACAACCAAGAGAAGGCAAAGCTGCCCAATATTTATTTTGCCTCTGTTTTCTCTGCCAATGAGAATTATCTTTGGACTTGGAAGGACATGGCAGAGATGACTCCTAAGAAGTTGGGAATCAAAGCAAATGGAAAGTATCAAGCATTTATCTTCCCTTGATGAATTTGTCATCTGGACCATGTGAGCTACACCATCAGACGATGAAAGAACTAGAGGGTTGATGTGCTTAGTGAGCCACTGTCAGTGATATTTGACAGCATTACTAAATTGGTACAGAAGGAATTGCTGTTGTGATGTTGGTTAACCTAGATTTTATAGCAAAGTATTTGGAAGAAAAGTACGCTTTGCTCTTCTTATGGAAAATATGGGGACATATGGGATAGACAACAACACAATTAGCTGGATCCAGAACTGGTTAAATAGTCAGACTCATAGAATAATAATTAATAGTTTCAGGTCGTCTTGGAAAGAGATCTCCATTAGATTGTCCCAAGGATCTGTGCTGTTTAACATTTTTATCAACAATTTCAATAAAAACATAAAGGGCAGAATTATCACATTTAGAGACGAGACAAAACTGAGAAGGATAGCTAATCAGTCAATCATCTGATGTCAATTTTAGAGCACCTACTATGTGCTGGGCAGTATTTTATTTTGTTTTGTTTTATGAGGCAATTGGGGTTAAATGACTTGCCCAGGGTAACACAGCTAGTAACTGTTAAGTGTCTAAGGCTGGATTTGAACTCAGATCCTCCTGATTCCAGGGCCAGTGCTCTATTCACTGCACCACCTAGCTGCCCCTGGACAGTGTTTTAGATGCCAGGGATACAAAGAAAAAAAATTAAAGTCTCTTCCCTAAGGGATCTTGCTTTCCATTGGAGGAAAAAGAAAAACACAGCCATCTATAAATATATAAGCTATATAGAAAGTAAATACCAGATCATTTCAAGGGCTAGGCATTAGCAGCTGGAGGAGTCAGAATAGGCCTTGAGTAGTAAGTGCTGTGTGAACTGGGCTTGAAGGAAACTAGGGATTCTTAGAGTCAAAACTGAAGGAGAAGTACCCTCCACACCTGTGAAAAAACATGGAGATCGGAGATGGAAAGTTGGGTTGTGTGTAAGGAACAACAAAGACAATAGAGTGCATAGAGGGACGTGATGTATTATAAGCCTGGAAAGGTAAGCTGGAAGCAGGTCACCAAAGACTCTAAGTGACAAACAAGGGAGTTTGTAGTTAATCCTAGAGAGAGCAGAGAACTACCGGAGCTAGCACAGAACCAAACACAGTAGGACCCAAAAAGATCTTGCTGGGTTGGACCATCGTAAGAATCAAGTAGAACTTGAATAGTTACATATAAAATATTGTACCTCAGTTCAAAAGATTAATGGCTCAAGAATAACATGGCTGAGACAAGACTAGGCAGACCTTTGTGTGCAGAAGATTTAGGAGTTTGGGTGTCTGCAAGCTCAATAAGAATGACCAGTTCGATATGGCAACTTCGTGTGACCTTGAGCTCCATTAGGAGAGGCCCTACCAGGAAGGAGGTGATGGTCTAACTAGTCTCTGCCATGGTCACATAACAAGAAGAATATCATATTCAATACTGCCCTTGACAATGTGTAAATGTCCAAGGACATTGGCACGTTGAAGTATGTCTAGGACAGGTCAAGCAGAAGAGCGAAGAGCCTTGAATCCATGATATATGAAGATGATTTGAGAGAATTGGAGATATGTAGCCCAGGGACAAGGGGTCATGATAACCGTCACCAAGGATTCCAAAGGCTGTCACAGGAATGATGAGCTAGACCTGTTCTGTTTGGCAGAACAGAGGGGCAGAAGTGGAGCAATGGGTACCAGGAAAAGCTTCCCACCCCCCAAATTCGGCTCTCCCAAAGTGGAATAGGCCTCCCCAGTTGAGGGTGGCAGGTTCCCTCACAGGAGGTCATGAAGCTGAGAATAAATAACCACCTGAGTCTCTGCTGTAGTATGGATTCCCTTTGGGCATGAATAGCTGCTGAAGCCCCTTCCAAACCTGAAATTCTGTGTGATTCTTCATAGGTAATATATTCACATTTTAATTTCCACTTCACTTTCCAGACTCCGTGTCTTTTAAAAAATGCATAAACACTTTGGAAGGATCCTCATTTGAGTAAAATTGAGCTCCTGTAATTTTTCTCTCTTTCACCCCATTATAATAGTTTATTTTAATGTATGCCTCACAGAGACTTCAATAAAATACTTCAGAGAAGGTGACAGGTCAGTATGCCTTGTTTTAAGTTTATGAACTGACAGCCCATTTTCAATGACAAAAGAAAATGTAACCTAGGCCCCATTTTAGAGCAATGATTGTCAGATCACATGTTCGATGTGTCATACAAAGTACACTTCATTAAGAGTGAATTACTTTACTTGTAACACGAACTAAATTAAAGGCAATGTCAGGTGGCATAAATCACTAATTTAAATGGATCACTAAGTACATTTAAATAGCCAGCACCACCCTTTGGCCTTCAAATATACCCCAAATTTGGGCTTCATTTAAAAATTTTAAGAATGGCAGATAGTCCCTCTCTCTGTCTTTTTTCTGTTAGAGAGGATACAACTTTGTTGTCAAAAAATCCCAAGCTGTCTTGCTCAGCTATAGTGAGCTGTCATCTCTGCAGTTGGCGGTTTGGGGAATTAAGAATTCACTGTGTTCAGATGCTCATAACACAGGAGATCAAAAATCTCATCCTGGTGGCTGATTTGGAAAGAGGAAAAATCTCTTATCTATGCAGGGCTGATGCGAAAAAAGGATAAGATGTTTCATAAATAATCATAGTACCAAACTAAAAATTATAGAGCGAGCATATTCCTTTTAAATAATGTCTTATGATGTGTCTACATAACTAAAATACATTTATATCAATGTAATTTCTGGCATCTCATTTCTATTGAAAAAGGTCTTCATGTTGGTCCCTCTGCTCTGCATGGGTATCAACAACCAATACAATTTTCCTAACTGGGATATGCTAAATGTATTGATGATTTTGAATTCAACAAATTATTCCAATCTTGATCTTTCATGGGGAGGTCCGGGATGAAGAAAGAAGGGTCAGTCCCATGATTTTCTTCTGCTTTCAGGGTAGAAACTCCCTCCATCAATATCAATCATTTCCTCTACCAGTGCAAATCAGCAGCTCAGCTTGTGGGCTTAAAATGTTGTGTGGTGGCACTGAGAGATTAATATCCATAGTCATAATTTGAACCCAAGCCTTCCCAACTCCAAGATTCTATCCACTGCACCATTAAAGTACACTACATAAATATATTGGTGTTCATATGAAGGTACTCAATTTGAAAGTGAAATTATTGTGTTAAACGAAACCAAGTCTAAAAACTTCAAAGTGGAGTGAAGATTTTGCCATTCCTGGGGTATTGGATCATGCTGAACAGACAAACAGGAGTGTGGTTTATCTAGTATGGCAGACTACTCTGATGAGAATAACCTGTCAAAATCCAAGTCCATACTTCATTTTATATAACATAGAAATCTGGAAAGTCAAGGATCCCTAACCTTTTGGTGAGAAAGAGATTTTTTAATTATCTGAAGTGTTGGAATCACTAGAATGCATGTGTGTGTGCGTGTGCGTGCGCATGTGCGCGCGTGCACCTTGGAAGGATGGGGGTGGGAGGAAAGAGAGAGGAAGTAGGAGGGAAATGCTGACAGTAAAGCCCATACAAGGCACAAGGTAGAGAAGGTTTGCTATTGGCCACCATGGCAAGAATAGCTGGTAAGGGGTTGCTATGAGGGGAATGTTGAAACACCAACCAGATTATAGGACTGTATAAAAGCCTCAGTCCTATGTCAGTTGGAATTTAGCAATAAAATTACTTCTTTCCTGATAGACAATATTTGGGCCAATTATTTCCACCTTGATTTCATAGAATTGCTGCCTTCCTCCCACTCCCCTGTAGATGCAATATATTCATTTGGTAGTCAAAAAATGGCAAAATTAAGAAATGGGCCTCTGGCTTACTGTGTTGTGCTCAGAGAGAGGGATGAGGAACCCAGTGTGATACCGTGATTTTCCTTTTTCTGTTATAAGTTTTGAGAACAAATATTTAATTATTATTTACTAACATTAACCAAAATAAAAAAAAACAATCGAAAGAGAATGACTTAAAGATACTTCAGAAGATCAGTAATCTCATCAATGTGTATCTTCCCTCAAAAGATGTGAATCACAACCCTTTCTTTTTAATTCATTCTGGGTGACCTGGATCCATGACCTCTCATAAATCCACCACAGGAATTCCCCCAATGGGGGACTTTCTTTGAGATCTCTCATCACTTTATGGATATTGACAGAGCATGTTGGTTATTCATTAGTTCCTGCACAAAACCTTCTTCTGATGTTTCATCATGAAGTGAAGGAGATCCAGGGCTCTTGAAGGCTGTACCAGTGAAGTATAAGCTGTGGCAGGCTTTACCATGATGCAAAGGTGAGAGGGTCCAAACAACAGGCTATATCTGCTTTCTGAGCCCTGTCCTACCTAAGGATTTAATTTTAATTCATCCCCCATAAAATGGCAAATGGTGATGAACTCTTTGCTCATGGCATCTCATGAAACAATGAAAAACATGAAAGAGTCCTTCATCCTACAAGGACTCCCTTCTCTATCTTCAGGGACAATGGGATAGTGCCAGAAAAGAGGGTAGAGGAGGAACTGAGCAAAACATATTGCATGAAGTACTGGAAAATATTGTCTTATAGATCAGTTTTTAAATTTCAAAGTTTTTAAAAACCTGATGTAGATTTGGAGGCCAGGACCATGGGTAATGAGCACCTACACAAAAAATAAAGAAAATACATTCCTCTAATTCCATTACTAATTGTTGCTTACCCTTGTGTTTAGTCGTAGACATTGTGTGTGAATTTCATTTTATTTTCCAAAATGGAGAAACATAATAAAAAAGAATGGGATATTGTCAAGTGAACTCTGCTGGTTGTGTTTTTTAACTACTCTTCTGGATGGGTGAATGAGGCAGTGTGATTAAGTAGTTCTTATCTTGATCATCTGTCTCTACATATCTTTAAGCCCCAAGGGGTAGTTTGTGCCAGACAGGGAAAGAAGTATACTCCAGGAGACTAAGGGGAGATCTACCTAGTAATCAAAAAAGAGAAATGAACATGGCATAGAAGAGACTGAAAGAAGCAGGCACAGAGCTCACTTGTTTATCCTCTAATATAAATTTTCTTGCCTATCTATTTTGTTTCTATGATCCTTCCCTTTCTCTTTACCTGGGGGATGAAATGGCATTATTTTTCTTTCTCTTGCATTTCCATCATCACCGTCTTGTTTTATCCATATTCCTCTCAAGTTTGCTGGCTATAAAAATCAACTATAGGCTCCGTATTTCCACCAAGCTGACATATGTCCCAAAGTAACAGTCCAAACCAAGGGACGAAGCCAGGTCCAGAATTATTGTCTGTTGTTGTTGTTCATCCTTTGTTCTTGGAAAGGACCAAAGACATCAGAAGGGTGATGTCTTAAATTGCCAGTGAATTGGATTTTAGTGAGGCAGGACTGTGCAAAGTCATCAGCCTCACTCTCTCCTCCAAAGTCGTCGGAGTCCAGATGCATGACATAGGTCAGGATGACTGCAGATGGCCCCAGATGCGGTGGAAGACCTTGATCTTTTTGAGCTAAGGTCTTTCCCAGATCTCAGTTTGTCTGAGGCAATATCCTTTTGGTGATTTAAGCTAGGTAAAAAATGAGGCAGAAGTGGCCTGGTTTGACTACTCAAAAAAAAAAATCAATCTGGGAGGGAAAACCCACTGCATTTCTGGCTCGAACAACCACCTCCCCCACCGACCACTGGGGAAAAGGGAAAGAAGTATCCAGAGTTCCCATCACTGTAGCTACCACTAAGGATATTAGACTGATGAAAATCAGGAGCTCCTTTGGAAATGTCCAAAACTTTTCAGCTCAGTAGCAGTCACCCTCAGCCAACAAGGAAATAGGTTTGATGCTAAGCTAGAGGCAGGGATCATCCCTTAGTCAATCTTTAGGGATTTATTAAGCACCTACTATGTACCAGGCACTACAATAAGTGCTGAGAATTCTTTAAGAGAATATGTGAGAATAAGTGCTGTTCACCCTTTGATCTCAAAGAGGACCAATGACATTGGGGTGGGGGGGTGATATCTTGACTGGCAACTGAATTGGACTTGAGTGAGGCAGAGCTGTGCAAAGTCATCAGCCTCATTCTTTCCTCCAGTGTCATTGGAGTCTAGTGACAAGACATAGGTCAAGATGACTGGTGATGGCCAGTTCAATTGCTACACCAAAAAGAAAAATCCTCGTTACCTCACAAGTAGTCATCCAGCCTTCACGCAAACACTTCCAGGAAGAGGGGACTTACCATGCTCTTCAAATAACCCATTACATTTTGCACAGTTCAAAATGGTAGAAAAGTCTTTCCTGACATCAAGCTTTAAATTGGCCCTTTGGAGACTTCCACCCACTGTGCCTGGTTCTGCTGTCTAGGATCAAACTGAACAAGTCAAATCCATCTTCCATGTGACAACTTTGGAATGATGGACAGAATGTTGGACTTGGAGTCTGGAAGACCAAGTTCAAATCTTACCTCACACACTGGCTGTGTGACCTGAGTAAATCACTTAGCCTCTCATAGACTTGGCTTCCTCATATAAAATGAGGGGTTTGGAGTAAAGTCCCTTCTAGCTCTATATCTTTGCTGGTAGGAAATACTTGAAGAGAGCTACCACATCTCTCTGAGTCTTCACTTCTCCAGTTCTTTCAGTTCTTCTTATGACAAACTCAAGGTTTTTCACCAGGCAGGTTGCCCTTCTCTGGAAATTCTTCAGTTCATCAATATCCTTCTGAAACTCTAGTTCTGCAAACTGAACACTGTACTGCAGAAGAGATCTGACAAGGACAATGACTCAAGAAGGCTCCAGAAAGTGAGGTGAGGGTGAGAGATTGGAATCTGGTAAGATTCATTCTAGAGCTGGCATAAGACAAGATAGCTAAGGCAGAACTGAAGATTCCATGTTCTAGGCATGCGCACTAGTCATGCTATTCCTAGATGGGTGGCACTGTTCAGCATAGTATAGTGGAGAGAGGGCTAGACTGGGAGTCAGAAAGATCTGGGTTCAAATCTTACCTTAGAAATTTATAATCCAGCCATGTAGTAGAAAACCAGTGCCTCTTTAGACCTCTACCATGCCAATGCCTGTCACTCCCCAAGGGAGTGAATGTAAATAATGACCTTGGGACCCAGACCACTGGAAAGAATACCACATGAATGTACCCATGAACATGGGTGCACACACACATGCACGCACACACACACACACACACACACACACACACACACACACACACACATACACACACAGACAGACACAGACACACACCTTTTGGGAGAGGTAACCCAGTCAGCTTTATCATTAACCAAAAACAGAGCTGCCTCAGATTAAATGGTAATTAAGTCAGTCCTTACTGTCAGCTGTCTAGATCAGAAGTGTTCTGGGATAGCCCGTGACACTGCAAAGTGCAACCTGAATCAAATTAAAATGTAACTGGGAAATGTTTAACAAAATAAACAAAAATTAAATAAATCACAGATAGCATTACATCTGAAAATTAGTCAATATGCTCCCCCCATCTTTACATATGGATCAGTGACCCCTCTTTCATAAGAATTGGACTCCATTGCTCTAGATCTTATTTACCTCAGACAATTCTTTATCCCATCATCCACCAGGGCACCAGGTTCTAAATAGCATGGGCATCTTGACATCTGCTCTACCACGCAGATGTGCATATTAATATCTCCAGGTAGAAAATAAACTCCTTGATTGAAGGGAATAATTCATTTTTGTATTTTTATCTGCAGCATTTAGCACAGCACTAGACACATACAAGGTGTTTAATAAATGCTTGTTAACTGATTAATTGATTGACTTCTACTCATATCTTTCTTGACACATCATTTAAACTCTCCAAGCTTCAGTTTCCTCCTCGTGAGTTTCGGATAATAATAGATATATCTCATAGGGTTATTGTGAGCATTAAATAACATATTTTAAAAGGATTTTGCAAAAAACATGCTATATAGATATAAGCTATTATTATGCTTTGCCATATTTGTCTGATTTAGAAACTAATGAGGATCTGTTATCATTTTATGCTATTTTGTTCATTACAGATTGTATTCTACAAATGCTGGTCGAGTAAATTAATGAAAACACCAGAAAATAAGTCCCAACCAAAGTCTTGGAAAATCATAAATACAATGCCATGTTTTTGTCACAGAGCTTGAGATAGCTCACTGGAACATTTTTTTAATATTAAAAAGGTTTTCAAAGTAAAGAAAAAATCAAAAGAATTTGTACACAATCACTGACCCCCATTATTTTAATACTAAGCACTAGTAAAATCTGGAAGCTTGGAAACTGGTGAAAATTAATGTGTCACATTTTTTAAAAAAAATTTCTTAGAAACTCAGGTTTGGAGGCAGATAAAACTAGTGTGAATCTCATTTAGAAAAGATGGGACATAGCCTTCAAACTATGGCTCTACAAAATGGAACTGAAACTTCAATTTCTATAACATTGCAACTTCATCCTCTCACCAGGCTACCCTATTCTATCTCTCCCTTGGGGTTTGGTCAGCTATATAAGTGAATAATAGAAGCAAGACTATTAAGGGAACTCATTAAAATAGTGCAAGACTAGTAGTGATAGCCAAGTGCAACTGACTCATCATACACTTCTCTCCCCAGGTACTAATAGCCTTTTTCATTACACCAGGAATGCAAAATAGTACATGTATCGGGCTACATCAGGTAACTGGACCCAACCAAATTACTCCCTCCCAATATCCTTTCTGATCCTTTGGGAAAATGTGTTATTTTATTGTTTTATTAAAATTGTGTGTCTCATACCTACCCCCGCCAAAAAACAAACAACAAAAACAAAACTATTGTTGTTGTTCAGTTTTTCAGTTGTGTCCAACTCTTTGTGATGCCATTTGGGGTTTTCTTGGCAAAGATACTGGGGTGGTTTGCTATTTCCTTCTCCTACTCATTTTACAGATGAGGAAACTGAGGCAAACAGGGTTAAGTGACACCTGTGGAAGTAATTGTGTAATTGTTATACTGAGTTACATCATCTTGTTCTGTTATTGACTGATCAGCAATGAAGAGCAATTGTCACTCTTAACCTAGCTCCAGGATTGGAAATTTCCCATCTTCTCCTCACTCCCACTCCAGCTACCCAACAGTGTCTGTCCTAGCACTCATCTCCACTCCCTGGGTATGAATCTAAAGTTAATAAGAATCATTTTTTAAAAAGCAGTGATCAGAGAGTAATCAGAAGGAAAGAAAGAGTGCTGGGAACTTCTCCTGGTCGTGGTACTCTTCACCTATTTAAATGTAAAAACAAACACCTGTGTGCCAGACACATCCAGCTGAATATGTATGACTGCCAATAGGAAAAGGAACCAGCAGGTGGCAGGGACTAGAGAATGGATTGACCTCAATAAGAACAGTTAGACTTATCTGGCATCCAGGTTGTGAGGAGATTGGATTAGCTGGTAGCATTTCTAGAAGATGAGGGATCAAGCATGTAGATCAGTCAAGGGAGGAAGGAAGAATCTCATTGACACCACACATTTGGAGTGACCTGACATTAGCAGGCCAACACTGCATTCAATATTCTAAATCAAAGATCTTGTTATAGTAAGGATTTCCCTGGAATAGAGCTGTAACTAGGTCGGGGCAATCAGGGCTTTCATCTGAAGCACCAAAATTTTAAGGGCGCAAAACTTTAAATTGGTGACTTGAAAGATTCCATATTTTTGAGTACAGATTGAAGTATGATTTTTTCTTACTTTAATTTTCTTGCTTTTGGGCAACATGGCTAATATGGAAGTATGTTTTACAAGACTTCACATATATAATTGATATCGTATTGCTTGCCTTCTCAATAGGTGGGGAAAGGACTGGAGAGAAGAAAAATATTTGGAGCTCAAAATGTAAAAAAAAAATGAATGTTACAAATATATGAATTTTTTTTCAAAGAAAGATTAAATGTTTTTATGATTTGTTATACTTATATTTTGACAATACCTCTATTCCAGTGTGGCATAGTAGAAAGGGCCCTGGAGTTAGGAAGGCCTAGGGTCAAATCCCATCTCAGATATTTATTAGTTATATGACTGACCCTCAGCAAGTCACTTAACCTCTCTATGCCTCAGTTTTCTCACCTATAAAATAATGGGGTTGAACTTGACCTCTAAATTTCCAATTTCAGGTCTAAATCTACTGTCCTACGATGTTGCGATATCTGAAAACAACAGTGCTTAGCACCCAGGTTTCAAGAATTATTATACGTCCTTCCTCCAGTGGCAATACACTAGGTGAGCATCCTACAAACACACACACACACACACACACACACACACACACACACACACACACACACACACACACACCTGGTCCTACTCTGTTACTCTTGGTGCAGCAAAGACCTCACAATACAGTCTCACAGGGTTCCATAATCTCCCTGCTGTCATCCCAGGATCCACCCTCCTACTCAACTTATTTTGTCTGAATTATTTATTGTATTATATTCACATCATAAGTTGCCAAGTTAATTTCAGGGCTTACTAGAAGAGACTTTGGCTCAATGATCCCAGATCCAGAACTGAGCTAGAGATGTGTTTTAATGAAGTTACCCAAAATGACTGACTCCTAATAGGCACAGAGTCTTCACATTTGGTACAAGTCCTAGCTAGTTGGCAGAGTGGGTAGAGCACCGGGCTTTCAAATAGGAAGACTCACCTTCATGAGTTCAAATCCAGCCTTAGATATTTACTAGCTGTGTGATCCTGGGCAAGTCACTTATATCAGTTCCTCACACATAAAAAAATGAGCTGGAGAAGAAAATGGCAAAACACTCTAGTATCTTTGCCAAGAAAACACCAAATGGGTTTTTGAAGAGCCAGACACAACTAAACAACTTATCTATTTGGGGAATATTAAAATAAAAATACTTTACTTATAAGAAAGGAGGAAAAAAAGCACAAAAGTAATAAATTGTAAAATCATAGAAATAGAAGGGACCCAGGAATCCAAACACCATATTTTAGATGCAACTAGAGGCCCAGAGTGATAAGTGCCTTATGGTGGTCTCAAAGTTAGTAAAAGAGACTTGGAATTTGAAAAAAACAAAACAGCATATTCTCTTCACTCTAAATCCAGTGCTAATTCTAGATACTCTCTCATTCCTCTTTGCGTGAGCGTGTGTGTTTGTTTTGGTTGTTATTATTGTCCTTCTTTTGAGTTACCTAGAGAGCTAAGCTAAAACTATTGTTAGCCAGTGGAATTAACATCAAGTACATTAATGTTATCCTCAAGAATACTTTATAATTTATATTGAAATCGTATAAACCAGGTCAGCAGGGCTGATTTAAAACTCTCCAAAGAGTAAGAGTAAAATGTCATTTTGGGAGATTGGTGTCACTTGAATTTCTTCTCCTTTGTCTTCTATTTCCGTATAATACTCAATTTGATCAAGCAAAATGAGTCACAGGGAATTGGATGCAAGGATAATTTTAGCTGGTACAAAAATAATATTAAATATTGCTACTGTGCTTTAATAATTATGACTGGCAGCCACCACAGCATAGAGAATAAAAGTGCTGGACTTGTAGTCAGAGAAGTTGGAGTTTTCTAGGGGAATGGTATGCTTAAACAACATGGAGATGTGGAATCCCATCTCCAACACTTAGTAACTATGTCTCTCTAAGCAAGCAACTATACTCTGAGACTCAGTTTCCTCATTTGTAAGATGAGAATAATAGTACCTGTAACACATGTCTTGCAAGAAAGTTGTGAGGCTTAAGTAAAATAATGTATGTGAGGAACTTTGTGCAGTTAGGTGATACAATAGACAGAGCTCTGGACCTGGAACCAGGAAGATGTAAGCTTAAATCCCACCTCGGACATGTATCAACTATGAGACCTTGAGCAAGTCACTTACACCTCTTTCTACCTCAGTTCATCTTTAAAACGGAGATTGGAGTATAGCACCTCCCTCACAGGGCTGTTTTGAGGGTAAAATGAAATGTTTGTAAAACATTTTGCAAAGCTTAAAGTGCTATAGAAATGCAAGCCCATTATTAAAGTATCTTGTAAAACCCTGGAGTGTTAAGTAAATGCCAGTTATTATTACTTTTTTAATGTAGAATAACATCAGCAGAACCTAATGTCTCCCACCCCTGCCCATTTTCCATGGTAAAAATGATTTAGTGAGCCAACATGAGCAATTATTGTTTTTACCTAATGGGAATAAGAAATGCAAAAAAATTGCCGTTGGTCTACTCCAGCTTCACCTGGTGTCTTTGAACCTTTCCCTTCCATGTGATGGCCATTAACAAGATATTTGCCTGAAAGCCAACTTCATTCCACTAAAATAATCTAAAGTAATTAAGTTTGACTGGGATAACTCCACTAAGAGAATTAGCAGTAGTAATGAGGACCCAGCAATGTACTTGGTGCTGTGGGAAATTTCCGATCTGACTTAGTTTCAACTCAGAAGTTCCCAATTTAAAAGAAGTACTGTTGTTTAAGCAAAAGATGAAATGTCAGACATGAGGAACCTGGAATCTCTCTATTTTTACATCACCCTGAATATAGCTTCAAAAGCCCAAAGGCTTTATATCATTGGATTCCTGATAACCTTAACCATTTGTTTCACTATAACCTCCACCCCTTTGAAAAGTGAAATATAAGTTGCTTATTCTATAGTCTTTACCCTCTTACTAAATTTTTCTAAATGAAACCTATATAAAGGGAGTCCCAAAAGTCTTTGTGCAGTTTTAAGCTATAGTAGCTTAAGTAATAAAGGGCAGCTAAGTGGTACAATGGTTAGAGTGCCTGGCCTGGAGTCAGGAAGACTTCAGTTCAAATCTCACCTCAAATATTTATTAGCTATGTGACCCTAAGCAAGTCATTTAACTCAGTTTCCTCATCTATAAAATGACCTGGAGAAGGAAATGGCAAACCGCTCCAGTATTTCTGCCAAGAAAACCCCAAATTCAGTCATGAAGAGTCAGACAGGACTGAAAATATTGAACAACAACAACAAAGCTTAAGTAAGCTTGCTTGAGTATAAAGGGATTGAGCAACTTATTTACTGACCACATTATGACTAGTAGAGCCAGCTTTGGTTCAAACTGGAAGCCTTAAGCTTTCTAGTCAGCTACTTAGCCCTGATACCCCAAAACAAGAGCTATCACCAAGGTAGGGAAGCCAGGGCTTTGCCATGGAGTGCCAAATTTAAAGGCCTTGACATCACTTAACAGTCCTTCATCACTCTAGAGTAAGACCCTTTCCCTGGTTAGGTTTTATAATTCCATGGTGACCTCCCCAGGAATGGTGTCAAATTGGTGTCCTGTGTCTCTGACTCAATTAATCAGGTGGTATTCCACCACCACACCAGCTGCAGGAGTGTAATCTTATGTGTAATTTTTCCTTGTTGGGAAAAAAAAAACTCCTAGGTACAACTCTGCCTGGAAGTGAATTGTAGAATCCTAGATCTAGAGATGAAAGGGACTTAAGAGGCCATCTAAACCAATCTCTTTACTCTACAGAGGTCCAATGAAATCATGTGACTTGTCAAAGTTCAAACATGGGTATTTTCAAACAATATGCCAAGTAAGTTTAAGGTAAGCTACACTGCCCAAAACACTTTCCTTTAAGAAATAAACATTTAGGTGCAGTTCTTACATCAGGAAGTTTCATATAGTGGGAGCCCAGTTACAGCATTCTAATTTCACTGAGGATGTTTGCACACAGGAGACCTAGGACAAATCTTTGTTATGATACCCCTCGGTATAGTCAGGCCTATTTCCCACCATTCTCAACGTTACAAAAGTGAAGACATTGTATCAAAGGGAAGAAAGCAGAGCAAAAAGCCTTGAATGAGGTACCATTAGTTCCTAAAATTCTGCAATTAAATCCCCAGAGTCCTTAATAGCCCTAAATATGAGCGTAGTACGGCTTCAATAAGTCCCGTCTTTGTCTGCTTCCTGCTACTATTGGCCAAATGATTTCCCATTGCTCAGACACAAAAGTCACACGTGTCTCCAAAGTGTCATTTTTGTTATTTGTTACTTTTTTTCCCAAAGCAATAGGTTTCTTTCACAAAACCTCTAAAATATAGATAGTTAAATTTTCTTCTAACTTAACTCTGAAAATTGAAATGACTGAAAGCCTGACACTCAGATCAGCAGCACCCCTTACTAAAAGTGTAGAAGAAATGGAATTTCATGCTTCCTTCTGTAGTGAGGAATTGAGATTACAAAAAAAAAATTCTCCCATTTTCCTTTCTGTTCCATAGAAAATCTAAGCAAAACTCTGTTTGAAGATGAGCTTTCTAACTAACTACAAATTGAGTTTTACATGATTCAGAACCCATTTCCTTTTCTATCCAGTCAAGAGATAGGAAAATGATATTTCAATGATCAGTGACTTCTAATCACTGGAGGACTGTTGTTGTTCACCCTTCGTACTCAAAGGGGACTATGATATTAGGGAGGTGGTGCCATGACACGCAAGTGAATTATATTTAAGTGAGGTAGGACTGTGCAAAGTCACCAGCCTCATTTTATTCTCAGGAGCCATCTGGGTCCAGTGGCAAGATATAGATCAGGATGACTGGAGATGGCTCTAGATGCAGTGAGATGCTTTAACAGGTCTTTAACATGCCCATTCAGTGATTAAGGCTAGGTAAAAAATGAGGCAGAAAATGGCCTCTATTATCTAGTAAGAAAGAAAGAAAGAAAGAAAGAAAGAAAGAAAGAAAGAAAGAAAGAAAGAAAGAAAGAAAGAAAGAAAGAAAGAAAGAAAGAAAGAAAAGAAAAGAAAGAGAGAGAAAAGAAAAGAAAAAAGGAAAGGAAAAGTAGAGAAGAGAAAAGAAAAGAGAAGAGAAGAGAAGAGAAGAGAAGAGAAGAGAAGAGAAGAGAAGAGAAGAGAAGAGAAGAAAAGAAAAGAAAAGAAAAGAAAAGAAAAGAAAAGAAAAGAAAAGAAAAGAAAAGAAAAGAAAGGAAAGGAAAGGAAAGAAAAGAAGAGAAAAGAAAAGAAAAGGATAAAGAAATCGATCTGGGAGGAGAAGGCCCTCAGGGTTTCTGGCCAAAACAGAAAAAACTGCTGTTTACATTTACTCTGAGCCAATCAGGGCCAGATGATGGAGAAAGAATGCTGTATTTGGAATCAGAGTACCTGAGTTCAAATCCTGACTCTACTACTTGATGTCTCTGGAACCTCAAGAAAGTCTTAAGCTTTCTGGTCCTCAACTTCCTCATCTGTAAAATAAAAGAGTTGAACTGGAGGGCCTCTAAAATTCCTTCCAGCTTGAAATCTACAATCATGATACTATTACTCTAAACCTTCCACTGAGAAAGCCTTGCCTGGCTTATTCTTTCCTCTACAGAGTGGCCTGATCCGAAATTGCCTTTTTCCTCTCCTCTCAAAAAATATGGTTCAAATTATACTTGAACTAATTCACACTAATGTCTGAATGACTGACATCACCTTGCTTTAGAGGCATTAGCCTTTTCAAAACGGCTCTTTACTAACAGAAATTAATCTCCTAGAATTTAAGGCAAGTAACCAGTAATCAAGTGATTTTTTTTTTAAATCAAGCCACATGGCACAATTTTTTTAGGATCCAGTGAAGAGGAATAACCAATAGGCAAGTCCAGTGTCAGCTCACTTAAGCTTTGCCAGTTACTCTTTTTTTTTTCTTCCCTTCCTTTGCCTTTGAAAAACTTCCAATTGTTTTTGGTTTTTTTCCATGACAACAGTATGGGCTGTAGCAGAGGTGGGGGTGCAGGGCAGGGATAAGTATTTGTAAGTATGTGCTATTTTAAGCTGAATGTTTGTAATTTTGTAAGTCAGGGACAGGCAGCAGAGGAGTGGAAATCTTATTCTCCAACAATTTTCTCAGGGTGTTTAACTAGAAAGCTAGAATTCTAAACAACTGAGCAAACCATTCCTCTTTTCTATACCACCACTTGAGATAATGTTTTATTCCTTAGCCAGCATTTGCTCATCTCCAAGAGCAGCATAAGAAAAGTATGGAACTACAGTCACAAAATTATTTTTTAAATGACATTTTAAAAATAGGTTACATGTATAGTGGCTTTGAGACATAAATAAAATCTTTGTTGTTTTTTGTCGGTCTTTAGCCACCATGTTAGTGAAGCTTTACGGAACACAAGACAAGCAAGGCCGTAAGATTATGGTCTTAACAACTTAACAGCTGTGTCAATGACCTACTTCATCCCCACCAAAAAAAAAAAAGACTTTTTATCCTGACTTAAAATTAATCACAATACTGGAACCAAGAGTTTTCATCACCCTCTGCAGTATTTTGGTTGGTTCAGTTGGGTTTATTTTTCTTGCAGGGCTCCAAGCATGAGGCTTATGGTCTCACAGTCAGAAACCAATTCAAGGGACTGTCAGGATATCATAGAAAAGTCCAGTGGCCAAGGGAGTGAGTTCATAAACTGAGGAACTCATTTATCTTAAGTGGCATAGCTTCCCCATAACCCCTGGCGAACTCCAAACTACTTAAGCCATCAAACCTGAGAGCTGCCAAAGCTTCTCTCCTCTTAGGAGTATAAACACCTCGATTTCTTTTAAACTGATTTTTTTCATTTGTTGGTTGAGTTAATGAAGAGCCTCGACTCTCCTCAGACTCACCAAACTCATGGAATACGTCTTGAATATGAACATCATGAATCATAGCCCAATATGTGCCCACAGCCCCACACAATGCCCTGAAACCCCCGTCTTCTTACAAAGAGAATGATCTTCATTGCTTCCCCTATTTTCCTGTGCATTTGGGGACGGATTTGGGTTTCATAACCAACAAAGTTCTGCAGTGCCACAAAAGCCAGGGATGGAAAGAACAACTTATAAATATTTAATATGAACCAAATGGAACATTGACCCATCTGAGACTTTGAGTGACTGTTATTACTCTATTGAAATTTGTCAAGCAACTTGCAGCTTTAGTTCAAGAAATAGAACACTGTGTTCTTATGAACTTCCCCGCACTTGAACCTCTTCAGCCCCCTAAAAGGTGATATTTCTTACGCATGTTATGAACATTTTGTGGGGGGAAAGCTCAATGTCAAGAAGGTCTCTTCCTCAAGACAAAATCTGGGTAATCGTAATGACTAATCCAGGTCCTGGAGAACACAGGATGAAATTCACCTCCTTTTTGTCATTGAGGTGGGAGGATGATGGGAACATGAAAACTGTTGCATACACTGGCAGACACTTACAGTGGTTGCCTTTACATTTCTCTTGTAAGGCAGAATCTTTAGGTGAGACATAAGGGGAGAATATTCAAAAATAACTATTTTATATATATATATACATATATATATATATATACACACACACACACATATGTATGTATATATGTATTATATATAGCTACATGTAATACATAGTTATATACATGCAACTATATAAAACTACATATAAATATTAATAAAAGCTCTATATATAATTTTTAAAGAAAATATTTTCTTCCTCTGAAAGAATCAGTGGATAAAATAGGACATGGGGGGAAAAATTAAGCATTTCCTGTCAACCTATGCCTATTTCTTCATCTTGGTAAAGATGTCCTTTAATGTCTCTATTACCTCCAGGATTAATTTAAGTCAACAAATATTTTCAAGCCCCTGCTGTGTGCCAGGCACTGGGTTAAGCAACTATGTACATACAAGATATACGCAACCTCATTCCTTCCTCTCGTTTCAGTCTTCTAATATTTCACTCCAGTTCATATACTCTAGCATCCAGAAACACTGACCAACTAGCTGTTCTACACATGTGATACTCCATTTCCCAACTTCTCACATTTTCACTGCCTTTCCCAAAGCTTGCAATTCTGTCCCCTATTCTCCATCTCCTGGCTTCCTCAGCTATATTTAGGTTCCAGCTAAAATCCCACCTTCTGCAAGAAGCCTTTCCCAACCACCCTTAGTGGTAATGCTTTCCCTCTTTTTATCCAAGTTATCCTTAATATAACTTGTTTTTACATAGTTGTTTGCATATTATTTCCCACATTAGAATGTGATCTCCTTTAAGCAGGGTTTTTTTTGTTGTTGTTGCTGTTGTGGTAGGTTTCTTTGTTTTGTTTTGGTGAGGTTTTTTTGCCATTCTTTTTAATCCCAGTGCTCAGCACAGTATCTGGCACATAATAACTACTAAAGAAATGTTTGTTGACTGGACTTGACTTTTTATTAAGAGTTCTCCCTCGTATATTGCAAAACAAAGAGATTTTGACGAGGAAAAATCACATTTCTAATTCTTTCATTCCTTTGACCAAAGAATCCATGATGTTTTCCTCAGGCCATATATGAAGTCTACAATTCTTTCTTTAATCCTATCATTCAAATAACTAATGATGATGATGATAATGCTCTTTAAGGTTTGAAAAGTACTTTACAAATATCTCATTTGAACCTCACAACACCACTGTGAGGCAGGTGCTATTATTATCCTTTTTTTTTTGCAGATGAAGAAACTGAGGCTGAGAGATTAAGTGATCTGCCCAGGGTCACACAGCTGATAACCTTTAACTTTTCTGGGCCTCAGTGTCCTCATCTGTAAAATGAGTGGCTTGGATTCAGGAAATTCTGAGCCTCCTTTCAGTTCTAAATGTTTGATCCTACAGACCTGATCTAAATCAATAATGCATTGAATTAGTAGAAAGGCTAGAACACAAACTCTGACTCACAGTCTTGGGTGCATCTGTACCCATGCTATCAAAATTGGAAGAAGATTAAATGAGATAACATATGTAAAGCACATTGCAAATTGTAAAGATGGACAGGCGGTGCAGTGAATAGAGAGCTGCCCTTGAGATCAGAAAGACCTGAGGTTGAATCCTGCCTCAGATACTTCCTAGCTATGGGACCCTAGCCAAGTCACTTAACCTATCTCAGCCTCAGTTTCCTTGACTATAAAATGAAGATAATAATTGCATCTACCTTGGAGGGTTGTTGGGTGGATCTAATGAGATAATGTTCCTAAAGTGCTTAGCACAGTACCTGGCACATAAAAGGCACTTTGAAACGCTTATTCCCTTTTCACCTTCCCTTCTCTAAACCTGTAATTGATCTTTTCTAGATGGGTGCAGGGAGAAGAATTGAGAATATTCTAAGAAATCACTTTAATCAGTGTTTCCCCGAAGAATTCCTTTTGCTTAGACTCCAGAAACAGTTTTCTACTTCTTTAAATTGAGTTGTCTTTAAAAATTTATTGTTTACTTATTTATATCATTCTTTTCTTTGTAAATTTTGAATTCTAAATTCTTTCACTCCTTCTCCCCCTCTCACTGAGGAGGCAAGCAAAATATTAAGTATACACGTGAAATCATACAAAACATTTCCATATTAATCATATTGCAAAAAAAGCAAAACATTAGAAAATTATACTTCAATTTGCAATCAGAGAATTCATCAGTTCTCTTTCTGGAAGTGGATAACATTTTTTCATCATGAGCCCTTTGGCACTGTCATGGATCATTGTATTGATCAGAGTAGCCAAATCTTTCACAGTTGATCATCATTACAACATTGTTGTTACTGTGCACAATGATCTCCTAGTTCTTCTCATTTCACTTTGCATCAGTTCACAAAGGTCTTGCCATGTTTTTCAGAACAACTCTCCCATCATTTCTCATAGTACAATAGTACTCCATCATGATCATATGTCTCAACTCGTTCAGCAATTCCCCAATTAAGGAGCACTCCCTCAACTCTTTGACACCACAAAAAAGAGCTGATACAATTTTCTTGTTCATATATGTCCTTTTCCTTTTCCTTTGATCTCTTTGAGGTACAGATCTAGTAGTATATTACTGGGTAAAAGAGTGTGCACAGTTTTATAGCCCTTTGGGCATAGTTCCAAATTGTTCTCCAGAATGCTTGGACCAGTTCACTATTTCACCAACAGTTCATTAGTGTACCTAATTTCCCTCATCCCCTCTAGCATTTGTCACTTCCAACAGAAGTGAGATGGTATCTCAGAGTTGTTTTAATTCACATTTCTCTAATAAATAATTATTCAGAACATTTTTCATATGATTATAGATAGCTTTGATTTCTTCTTCTGATACTCTTTGTTCATATCCTTTGACCATTTATCAATTAAGGAATTGCTCTTATTTTTGTAAAGTTGACTCAATTATTTACATAATTGAGAAATAAGGCCTTATCAGAGAAACTTGCCATAAAATTTTTGATAGTACTTCATTGCCTATGGTACCTTTTAGCAAATTGTAGTTTCCTTGATTATATCTTTGAATTAGGTCTATTTTTGCTTTTGCTTTGTCTGACAACATGATTGCTACCCCTGCCTTTTTTACTTCAGCTGAAGCATATTAGATTCTACTCCAGTTCTTTATTTTAACTCTGTATGTGTCTTTCTGTTTCAAATGTGTCTCTTATAAACAACAGAGTGTTGGATTCTGATTTCTAATCCATTATGCTACCTGCCTCTGCTTCATGGATGAGTTCATCCTATTCACATTCACAGTTATGATTATTAACTGTTTATTTCCCTCTATCCCATTTTCTTCTTCTTCCCCTCTCTTTATCCTGTCCTTCTTCAAAAGTTTATTTTGCTTCTAACCATTGCCTTCCTTAATCTGTCCTCCCTTTTATCATCTCCCCTTCCCCTACTATTTCCCTATTGGGTAAGATAGATTTATATGCACAACTGAGTGTGTGTGTGTGTGTGTGTGTGTGTGTGTGTGTGTGTGTGTATACTTCCCTCTTTGGACCAATTTCAATGTGAGTTTCAAGCATTACCTGCCAACCCCAACCATTTGCCCCTCCACTGTAAAAGCTTTTCCTTGCATACCTCTTTAGTGTGAGATAATTTTCCCTATTCAACCTCTTCCTTCCTTCTTCTCCCAGTGCATCCTTCTTTCTCATCCATTCATTTTTTGGAGATTATTCCAACATAATTGACTATACCTGTGCCCTCTGTCTCCTTTTACTGCCTTAAAATGATAAAATTCTTAGGAGTTACATGAATCATCTTCCCATATAGGAATATAAACAGTTTAACCTTATTGAATCTTTTTAATTATTTCTCTTTCATGTTTACCTTTTTTATTCTTCTCTTGAGTCTTATGTTTCAATGTCAAATTTTCTATTTAGCTCTGGTCTTTAGGAATGCTTGAAAGTCCTCTAGTTCATTAAATATCAATTTTCCCCCTGAAGGATTATATAATGTCTTGCTGGGTAGACTATTTTTGGTTGTAATCCTAGCTCCTTTGCCTTCTGGAATATATTTCAAGCCTTCTGCTCCTGCTAAATCTTGTACAATCCTTACTGTGGCTCCAGATATTTAAATTGCTTCTATTTGGCTACTTGCAATATTTACCTGGGAGCTCTGAAATTTGGTTATTATTTAGTTATAGTTATTTAATTATTAGTGATCACAATTATAATTAGTATTCTTAATTCTTATAATTATTAACATTGCTGGGAATTTTCATTTTGGGATTTCTTTCAGGAGGGGAGTGGTGGATTCTTTCAATTTCTAGGATATCAGGGCAGTTTTCCTTTATAATTTATTTAAATATGGTATCTAGGCTCTTTAACTAGGATCATGGCTTTCTGGTAGTCCAGAAATTCTTAAATTATCTCTCCTCAACTTGTTTTCTAGTTCAGTTATTTTTCTGATGAAATATTTCACATTTTCTTCTATTTTTTATTTTTTTGACTTTATTTTATTGTTTCTTGATGTCTCATGCAGTCATTAGCTTCCATTTGCCCAATTCTAATTTTTAAAAAAATCATTTTTTTCAGTGAGATTTTATACGTCTTTTTTTTTTTTCCATTTGACCTATTCTGCTTTTTAAGGAGTTCTTTTCCCTCTAGTTAATTTTTATGCCTGTTTTACCACTAGGCTAATTCTGGTTTTTAAGATGTTATTTTCTTAGATATTTTTGTACCTCTTTTGCCAAGCTCTTAATTCTCTTTTCACGATCTTCTTGCATCACTCATTTCTTTTCCCAATTTTCCTCTACCACTCTCATCTCTTTCTTTAACTCTTCCAGGAATTCTTGTGTCCAATTAGACTTTTTCTTTGAGGCTTTGGTTCTAGTGGTTTTCACATTATTGTCTTCTTCTGAATTTGTGTCTTGGTCTTCCGTGCCGTCATAGTAGCTTTTATGATCAAGTTTTTTTTGTTGTTTTTGCTGTTATTGTTTGATCATTTTTCCAGCCTCTTTCATGACTTTGAACTTTACGTTAAAGTTGGGCTTTGTTCATGTTGGGGTGAGGAAGAATTGTCCCAGGCTTCGTACTTTTTCTTGATGCAATTTTCAGAGCTAATTCTGGAGGTCTGTAAGTTTTTGGTGCTTCTAAGGTGGTGTGATACAAGGAGAGGTGTGGTCACTGCACTCCTGGTATGCACTTGGGTAAAGAACAGCTTTGCCCAAGAAGGGCCTTTGCCTCCCTGCAGCTGCAGGCACTAGTCATCCTCTTGGCCCTGAAACTGTTGACAGGTCTTTTGCTCCCTTGTGACCAACCCCTAGCACTCCTCTCTACCCTCGAATGGTGACCTAGAACTGAGACTGGGCAATGGAGCTGGCAATCAGTGCTAGCTGTACCCAATGCTGATGAGTACCCTGTAATCTCTTTCTGACCAGTTGTTCAACCTCCTTATAGTCTGAAAGTTCCCAAAGCTTCTGCTGCTGCTACTACTTCAGCTGTTGTTGCTGCTACAACTTGTGTGCACTTTATATAGGCCTCCACCCTAGTGCCACAGACCTGTCCTGCATACCTTCTAAGTTTTCTTAGACCAGAATAATGTCTCACCTTGACCTTTTGTTGGCTTTGCCACTCCAAAATTTGATTTAAGGTATATTAAAATTATTTAGAGGGGAATGTTGAGAGAGTTCAGCTGGGTTGCTGCCTCTAATCCACCTCTTCAAGTTGGGTTTTCTTTAAAAAAAATTCCTTTTTGCTCAGAAGCTAATGGGCAGCCTCCAGTGTTGCCCCAAATATAACAAAGGGGACATTTCTTTGTGGCCTCTTTGGTCCCTAATAGGTAGAATCAAAGCACTGTCCATCTGCATCCCTTTGATGGATTGGGAAGGAACCTATGACAAACAGAATTACCAGTAAGTAATTCTCTGTTTCTTTATGTAAACAATCGCCTTTTGATATACAACAATCCCTGAGGTGTTCAGGTTACATGCTTATTTTAAGATCTTTTGCTTACTTTCTGATCTTCACAGGTCATTGACATCCCATTTAGCTCTGCTGACCCTGTTTATACAATTTCAATATAAATTAAAAAGTGTTCTTGGGGATAACATTAACATTCTTGATATTAATCCATCACAGAGACTAACAATACCTTTAGCTTAGTCCTCTGTGTAACTGTTAAGGAGTTTTACTGTGGCCTCTGGTATACATACCAAGTGGAAGAGATCTGATCAAACAGATCTGCTTTCTTGCTTTTATTCTAAGTGGGACAGGACCCCAAACTATGTAAACACTCACAAAATGCGTTAATGAACCCTTGGGGAAGCACAACCATCATGCTAATGGATCATCTGACTCCAGAAGGATACCCCTTCACTAGGGCCCAGTGCCAAACCATTCACAGAAACCATGGAAAACTCTTTCTGAAAGGTGAGGGACAAGGAGGGGGTGTGTAAACCCACCTTGCCTTTCCTTGAATAGATCATGAGGAATCTCCTACAGAGTGCTTGCTACTTTGTGATTGAGCTCTTCAATGTGATTTATCAGCACTAAGAATTCAACATTTTTTCCAGCTCACATTTAGAATTTTTTTGGTTGTTTTGGTTTGGTTTTTGCAAGTTAGAGAATGGTTCAGATGTCATAGTTCTATATTTTTTTTTGCTTGTTTCTTTGTTTATTTTTGTGGTTGGAATCTATATTCCAAAATGTTGCTGCTTCTTCAAATTATTTTCTCACATTGTTGTGCCTCACAATCTGGATTCATCTCTCAGGGAGTAAAGCCTTCTGAATTCATGGGTTCTACTTACAAATAGACACAAAAGACCACACCACCATGCTTCTAACAGTCCCTGTGTCTTTCCTGTTTCTTCTCTCAGGTGGTACAATGGACAGTTATTTACTTCGAGTCAGGAAGACCTGAGTTCAAATCCTAACTTAGACACTTTCTGGCTGTGACCTTAAGTAAGTTACATAACTGCTCTGTGCCTCAGTTTCCTCATTTATAAATTGAGTGAGCTGGAATCAATGATCCTTCTATCTTTCCTTATTTCTAAATCAATTATCTGGTGACCCTATGATCCTACTCAAAGGAATTAACTCCTCATCCTTAGGTAGTTTTTAGGATAAACTATTTACCACTAAACCTTGTTCCCCTTCCAAAATAATCACATGGTGAGATAGCCATAAAATAATTAACATTTATATAGCTCTTTAAGGCTTGTGAAGTACTTATTATCACATTTGTGTCAGAGAACAATTCTATGAACTAGGTACTAACATAATTTTACAGATGAGGCAACCAAGGTTCAGAGAATTTCAGCAACTTGCCCAACATTAAACAACTATTAATTGTGCATGGTGGGATTTGAATCCAGATCTCGTTGACTCCAAATTCAGCACTTATCAACCAGATCACAATGCCCAAAGTTATAATTTCTTAAAATATTCTTCTGGAGTCACCAAAATAGCTAGATTATGAATCATAGGAAAGCCAGGATTACTTCAATAGCTTTTTAAAAAATGGATTCCTCAAGACCTCTATTATCTTTTTCTATCACCTACCTTATATATCAGCCATAGCTCCAAATGACTTTGAAATATTTTTCCTTCACACCCCAAAAAATCACTTATATGGATGGATATTTTCTACCAAAGAAAACACTTAAAATATTGCACCATCGTGTCTCTCAAGGTTATTCCAAAAGAACGACATGGGTTGAGCACAAGGCAATCTCTTCACTGATGCTACATCTCATTTGAATGAGTCAGTATTGTGACCCTATAGTCAAATACTATGTAACACCAAGCTAAATATTTTTTAAAGTTCTATTTGGATTTGAAATATACCGACCAACATCAGAGATAAAATCTCAGTCTCTAACTATACATTACTGGTCATGTAGTCTGACCCCCTTGTTTATTTTTTTTTTTCATATGATGAACATTTTTTTTCTCTCCCTTTCCCCAGGAAACACACACACACACACACACACACAACACACACACACACACACACACACACACACACACACACACACACATGCACTAATAAAACCTTTATAGGAAATATGCATAGTCAAGAAAAACCAATTCCTACATTGGAAACAGAGGGCTAATGAAGTTAAATGATTTTCTCAAAGTTATACAGATGGCAGGTATCAGAGCAGGGATGTTGAGCCTGATGCTCTGTGCTTTTTCTGATGTACTAAGTCATATACTCAATCAGATAAATCTATTTGTGACAAACAGGTAAGATATGTCCACATGGTCCCACTCCTAAATGCTAAGTCACCCACTGCAATTCAGAGGTGAATTGCAGACTCATTAACATTTCCATCACCTCTTGCCCATTGAGGTACCATGACACCCTCATTATGACCTCATCATGGAGAAGCAACACCCAGCCCCCAATTTTGCAAGTTTCACCCTTTATGAGCCTCAGATTACTGATTTATTAGTGTCAGCTTTATGACCCAGACTCCTCTGGCATCATCTCACTAAATAAGTCTTATGCCAAATGGGGAAAGATGCCATGGGCCTCCTGAACATTGGGAGTTAACACTAGGCTTTTAGAAACCAACATTTTAATATTGCAATCAAAATAGCAGGTTTTTACTAGTACTTGTTTGTGTCTTTAAAAAGGAATCTTTCTCTTCAAAATGTTTTAAAAGCACCTTAATGATAATACTAGCACACATTTATATAGTACTTCAAAGTTTACATATGTTAGCTTATTTGATCCTCACAATAACCCTGTGAAGGAAATACTCTTATTATCCCCATTTTTCAGATGAGGAAACAGGCTGAGAAAGTGTAAGTGACATGTCTAAGGTCATACCGTTAGTTATTCAACTAGTATTCATTAAGCATCTGCTAAGCTCAGTTCTGGGGATACAAACAAAAGCAAAAAAAGTCTCTGAATTTAGGGAGCTCGTAGTCTAATGGGGAAGATAACATACAAACAACTATGAACAAACAAGATACATAAAGGGAAAAGACATTATTTATTTATTATTTATTTTATTTATTCTATCAAGATAAAGCTATATACAAGATAAAGATGATATTGAAGATATTATTTCTGAGTCAGAGTCTTACTGACTCCAGGTTCAACACTCTAAACATTACACCAGCTAGCTAGTTTATTTATTTATTTTTCCATTTAATTTTCTAAGACTTAAGAGTCTTAGGAACTAGGACTTTGCTGGACTAGATCTGATTCGTATACCATGCAGCTTTAATGTTTGAGAAACACAGAATTTATCATTTTTACCCTGCAGTTATTGTTGATTTGTTTTTTTTTCCCCATTTACATGATCCTATATATTTATATTTATAAAGCAATAGATGTTGAGCAATTCTTTTTCCCTTTTTCCATTACAGATAACCAAAACTCTTTCTTGACTTCATTAATAGAATTTGGATGAATTAAATCTATTAAGTATTTATTTATCGGAGGGAGTGTATGTGAGGCAATCAGGCTTAAGTTACTTGCCCAGGGTTACACAGCAAGTTAAGTGTCAAGTGTTTGAGGCTAGATTTGAGCTCGGGTCTTCTTGACTCCAAGGCCAATGTTCTAACCATTGCACCACCTAGCTGCCCCTATTAAATATTTATTTAGAACCTAATATGAGCAAGGCTCAAAGAGTTGCCTGAGGTAATGTAAGGTTAGTGGTTTGTCCATAGTGACATAGATGGTACAAGTCAGAGGCAGGACATAAACCGAGGTCTTCCTGATGCTGAAAGCAGCTCATGTACCACTAAGCCATCTTCTCTCCCTCTCTCTTCCCTTCCCTCTTCCCCTTCTTTTCCTCATCTTCCCCTTCCCTCTCTCTCTCTCTCTCTCCTTCTCCCTTAGTTTAATAGGCCATTTGTAGAGGACAAAATAGCCTATTCCAAGGACATCAGAGATCCAGTTTAAAAAAAATAAATATAAAATGAGCAGAGACTGGGTCAAGTGCTAGTGATTACACACACACACACACACACACACACACACACACACACACACACACCCTCTTGCGGAAAAAAAAAAAGTTAAATCGTTCCTTCCCTCAAGTAGCATGCATTCTACATTCACATTTATTATTTGGCTGGAATTCATTGATTTCCTAATAATTGTTCTTCAGTTACATTGGATCAAGAGAGCTATTTCCATCCTATAACAATGAAAACTGAGGCAGGTTCAATGTTGAGTGATGAGTATTAATGACATAAGTTTTCCCAACAGAAAGATATTTCAGAATGGTGATTTATCATCTCAGTCTAGCACAACACCTGCTTGGGCTAGATTCACAACATATGTATCCGAGAGCTAGTATGCAATTCCCATTTCCAACCATCTTTGCAAGAACAAAGCTTTCATGTAAAGAGTTAGTCACATACAGTATTTATAATGATATATCAAAATCATCAAATGAATTACAAATAAGACATGATGAACTGGCATTTAGAATGGGAAGGACATTTCCTACCAGGTGATAATAATTTTAAGGTAGATTTGACTGCAGGCTTGCAGAAGTTGATACAGTGCTTCCCTAATCAAAGGATGGTTAAAAAGAATATTAAATGAGCTGACACATTTTGATGTGATTGCAGATTGCAGATCAGATACATGTGCACTGCACATTGTGATTGTGTTGGAAAGACTTTTCATCCTGTAGGCTATGAATTTCAAATGAACTCCTTAGACCAAAATTTCAAACTTACTTAGAAACCAACAGCCCTGAAAACCTCATCCATGCATGCAAACTGAAACAGCGGGGTTCAATTCTTACGCATGGCCCTAAATTCATTTTATCTTAGAACTTTGGGTTTCATGTGCATATCTTTGCCCCAAATGTGTCCAAAGATTTGAGCAGTATGCACCTGTTTTACTTATAACAACCTTAGTGCGTGTTTATTTAGTCCTGCCAAAAGAACCTGAAGTAAGGTTCTTACTTTTTGTATTTTTTTTCAGGATCTTGATTTCAGAAACAAAACAAACAAAAATATGTATTCTTTCAATGATTTGGGAAAAAATTCATTATCAGATCATTTTGGTTGAGAAAATACAATCACCAAAATTTTAAATTACTACATAATAATGAAGAGGCTAAATAATACATTTGCAAAGGAAACATATATATGTATATATATGCATATATATATATATGCATATATATAATATAACACACACACACACACACACACACACACACACAAATATTATTTCCACCCCCAAAAAAAGAGAAAAGCAGAAAGAGTATTTTCAAACACTAAACTTGAGTAGGTTATAGCACTTGGGCTATAAATTTCACTAGCAGATTTTTATAGATCTTTAGAACTGAGTTATTCATTCTGACTGTTGTAAAAGAAGAGAATCAGGATTTTGGCTTCTTTCAAGAAATGGGTTGAAGAACAAAGCAACTTCTCTGGATCCAGAGCAAAAGAAGTAAGGGGAATGCTTTGGTATTGACATTCTACTTCCTTTATCTAACTGGGTTGTCATATCATTTGTGATTCACCTATTCTAAGTGATTGCTCCCAGCTGACAAATGCTTAAGTCCTAAGCAGCTCACTGATTTAAAGCTGCGCAACAACTCACTAAATCTGGGAGAAATCTTGTTTGTGTTCTTTATAATGGTTACATCTACTAGTGTCTGCCATTAGAGTTGAGGTAGGATATGGATTATTTCTCATTTAAAAATGCATTTTAACATATAAAATATCAATGCTACTGTCTTTTTTCAATATTCTTTTCCTTCATTTCTGTCATTCACAGTCATGATAAAATCTCTAGTCCTAGGTACTAAGTCCAGAAAAGTAACTAAAATGGGGTCACTAGAGCTTTCCTCCTGGGTGTTTCAATTCAGAAGGTGCCTACAGCACCACTTTTTCTACTATATCCAGGCGCACTCTGCACTTTGGTAGCAATAGTGGACATCTGGAGTTCACTTATTCCCTCCAGAAACTTCACTCTTGGTTCTCCCAAATTCCCTCTCCAGAAGCAACTACTCTACAACAAAGAAGAAACTTCATGGCATCCTGAGCTGCATTTCCTTCCTTTTACCTAGATGTGAGGATTTTTAGTTATATGTCTGTCAGAGTCTCTTCAGCTCCCTTTGAGCAGTATCCAACACATTACCACTGAGTGAAGGATGCAAAACATATAATATTGATGGTGCTGATGTCATACATACATAGAGTACTTCAAATGAACAAAAATTTCCAAAGGTTTGAAATGTTGAATCATATTTTTAATGTTCATAGGGAGCTCACAATTCAAAGGAAGTCTTGTGTCAATCCTTTGTGAAATTACTAATCAACCCTTAATTTATCTATTTTATTCTTTTAGATTTTTGTTTCTTGGCTGTTCATAAAGTAAGAGACATCCTGTTTCTCTAGACAACCGTTTGTTAAATGACTTGCAAACTGAAATCTCAAATAAATTTTCATGAAGGAAATTCAAAATGGTAGAACTAGTAAATTCACTGTATTGTGCAGCCATAACATCTGTTGAGCCTCACAAAGTCTCCTTAGCATGAGAGCATTAAAGGTCTTATTGCTTAGCTATTGAATAACAATGGTTAATTTTTTTAAAAATTTCATTACCTATTTTTTCATATTCTGATACTGATTCCTTAAAAAACAAATCATCAAGCAAAGCCAATTCTTTGCCTCCCTAGACTAATAAATAAACAAATAAATAAATAGTTCTTTTAAAGTATATATAAAGATGTGCCTAAAATGTTTTAAGATCAATTCAATCTAGATAAAAATTATGGAATTAATAGGAAGATAATGGGCAATGAGTGAAATTTTCTTTAAGTTACCAAGTTTTTTAAATGTTCTGTGGTACATGGAAATGTGGATCTAATTTGAGGTTATACCTTTAACGTTTTCTATCTGCATCTCTCTAGTGAGTTGTCATTTTCAATGCATTTGTAGCTCTCAGTAAAAAAAAAAAAACCTCTCATTTTATGTTTCTAGGACTTGGAACCAAAGGGAAGTGTTTGGGGGTTTGGGGGTCTATGATGGTTTAATTTTTCTAGCACAGCCAAACTATTCGAGGTTTGACTGCTGTTCAACATATTTAATGTGTGGTTTTTTTCTGTTCAGTTTGGATGAGAGTAGGGGAAATGAATCTGAATAATTCTTTGAGTCAGCCCTTCAAAACTCACAGATAAAGCAGGCGTGAGAAGTTTGATCCAGAAAGCTGATATTACCGTAGGTGAAGAGTGACCTTAATGAGGATTCCCATAAACATTTGATGGACCATTGCCAGGCATGAGAAAAAAGAGACTTGAAATCTAAGTCTGGAGAGATGTTTACTAAGACAAATTAATTATTAATTAGTAAATAAATAGGTATATAATGAGCACCTACTCTGTGTTCCACATTCTGCCATGTAAGAGAACCTAAAAAACAGGAGGAACAAGATTATTCAATATTGATCAACAAGCATTTATTAGTACAAATCAATAAGCAGCTATTATAATTGTAGTGATTGGTATAAATCAGTCTATAAGCATTTATGATAATTATAAAACTTACTATAAATCAATCAATAAGCATTTATTCATTACTTACTATGTTCCAGGCACTAGGGATTCAAAGACAAAAATAAAAAGTCCTTGGCCTGAAGAAACCAGCTTACTTTCTATAGGGTCTGAGGGGAAGAAGGAACAACAATATTCATACAGTATGTACACACAGAAGTATATATGCAAAACAAAGACGAGATCATTGGGAGGGGGTGTCACTAACGCCTGTAGAGTGTTGGAAGTGTTGCAAATGGAATGTAAGCTGAGTTTTGAAGGAAACTAGGAATTCTAAGACCCAGAGGTTGGGAGGGAGTGCATTCCAGGCACGGGGTGTGGTCAACACAAAGGCATGGCATTGTGGGATGAAATGTCTGTCATCTGAAAAGAACAGTGAGAAGGCAAGTTTGGCTGGATCCCAGCATAAATGAAGGAGAATAATTTCCAATAAAGTTGAAAGGTTAAGTGGGGTGGAGTTGTGAAGGACTTTAAACACCAAAAGAGTCTGCATTAGATCCTAGAGGCAATAGGGAGCCACGGAAATGTAATGAGTAAGAGAGTGACATGCTCACAAATACGCTTTAGGAAAGTCACTTTGACAGCTGTGTGAAAGACGGAGAATACAGCAAGAACAATTAAGAAGCTTTTTTTAAAAAAGTAATGAAACACTTTTTTTAGGGGGGCTGGGGGGATAGGCAGATGAAGCTCTACTTAGAGACAAATGAAAACTTCAGAACTAGATTAGACTTCAAAGGCAACACACAGAAAAAGTAGATAGCTTCAAGGAAGTCAGGACTCTGTGTTACATGAATTTTGTATCTACTCCAGCCTTAGCACAGTGTTCTGCATATAGTAGGCACTTGATAAATGTTCATTGAATGAATAAGGGATAAGTAACTGAAGAGAAGAGTGAGATATATTTCAAAAGATCTGTGTTCACACAAATTTGGCCATTTCCTCCACAAACAAAGATTGAAACTTCACCCATCCACCTTTTGTCTTCATTAACTGTTGTAGTAAATGATTAATTAAATAAGTAATAAACCAGCACGTAGTAGTTAATATTCTAGTGATGGAGATCTCAAAAATTGAATTAGGCTGGTTATTGGATAACACATACATAAAATCTATTCATTAACTAATACTCAAAGTTTGTAGTATCTTTCCAGAGCTTCAACTGTACTGATAGAGGCCCTTTGGGAGTTCAGAAAAGACATAAATGTAGAATTTTCCTAGAGGAAATCAGGTTTTGAGATAGAAAAAAATTATTTTTAAAGAAACAAACCTAAACTTCCTGTTAAGAGAGTGATGTGAAAGTAGTAGGGACAACAGAAGGAACAATGATAAAAAAAAATCTGAAGAGAAAATTAGTAATCTTCTCTATCCAGTCCAGGACTATATAAGAAGATGACCAGAAGGCTTTGGGCACTCAGAATAGGGTCAAACTAGGGGAGACAGGGCCAACTTAATAACTGGGCACATGCCAGGCCTTGCAAGAGGCCTGAGATCAATCGGACCTCCAATATCCAAATGGATCTTGTCAAGGCCTCAAGAGGGGAATGGTTCACCCCACCTAAGAATGGGATCAGGGTGGAGTCTGGTCTTGGCACAAAGTTTCAATCTCCAACTGAAGCTGGAGGTATGAGTTGACAGATGAAAATCCCCAACACAATAAAGAAATATTATTAGTTAAGAGAAGACCAAGAGGTAAATCCAGGAGAGAAAAACCTCGTATCATGTATAATGGGAACCTCAGAGAAAATAGGCATAATGACTTGAAGAGTAGCTGGAAGAAAGGAAGCAAGAAATAAAATTGAATTTAGAGTTCTTAAGGGAAACAAGGAGAATAAATATTTGGCTTAGAATACAGGTGGAAAACTTTACCCAAGTAGCAGACTCCTTGAAAAATAAAATGAAACAATCACATGTTCTTTCTACAATAATAATTGCTGCTTGAGATACAACTAAAGAGGAGAGGCAGAGACTCTAAACAGAGGAAGACATAATTAATACTGAGGCCATTAAAAAGAGAAAAGACCTTGAAAATAGAAAAGGGAAACCTAAATGAAGTAAACCATGGTAAATCATCCTTACTGAAGATCTCAACTCTAGAAAACCCAACTAATCAGAAGGATTAGGTCAAGAGCAGAGCATATATTTCTTCTACATCACATATGGATATTTTGTTTGGAAAATGTGTCATTTGCCTGGGACCCTTGACTTGATTGACTGTACAGATTTACTGTTTTATTTCTTGAGAATAAAATTTTGCATGAACTCTAAAATGCAGTCGGGAAAATAGTTCGTTGAAATAGACATTGTTCCATCATCCCAAGCAAACTCCAAACTCTATAAGCCCTCCCCATGTCAAGAATGTGAAATCTTGTTTTCCAGTTCTCTGCTCCAATGTAACAAGTTACCTTTTGCTTAACCTGTTCTAAGAGGCAAGACACCATCACACAATTGTATCACACACACTTTCTCCCATTATTTCCTAGTCTTTCCCATCCTGAGTCAATAGAATAATCATTTCAGTTATTTGAGAAATAAAAGTCAACCAACCCCAGAGCACCCCAAGTTTCACTTTCACATCTTTATACATTAATTTTTTTTGAAATTTGAGATATCCATTGGCCCTATCTTCTTTGTCCTTTTGACTCCAAGAGGAAAGCATTTAGATAGCATTTAATTATTCCCAAACTACCTGACAGATTAAAAGTCTAAGCAGAGAGTGGGGCTTTGCTGACAATTTGGTTGTTTTAGTGCTTTCTGGTGGAGACAGACTTAGTGAAAATACTATGGCTCTCAATTAGGCAGCTGGGTGACTTATAAATATATATTTATGTTTGAAGCCTAAGTGGCCACTGGCTTCCCTACTGTTTTACTTAGCTAACAAAACAACTCTATCAAAGTAAGTATTATTCCAAAACCCAACTTCCTGTGCAGAATGCTCCCATGTGTTCCATCAGTCTGACTCTCTGATGAACTACATCGTTTCTTATAAACTGTCCATGGCCCATAAATTTCCAAGCATAAAGGCTATTACTGTGCCGTGCAAATCTGTTGAGAATTGAGGCCTTATAACTTCATTTTACCTGGCTGCAAATGAGAGTTGGGGAGAAAGTTCATCTGCAAACTTCATTCCTTTCCCCTTCTTCTTTTCCCCACCCCATTTGGATCAGTGAGAATTATTTAGTTTAGAGACTTGAGCAGGGGTTTGTTTTGACTGATTTTAAACAGTCTCTGCATCAAATTAGCATCTCCTGTGAGGGTTACACAGTAGTAAGGGAAAAGAGAGAGTTGGTAATCATCTGACCAATTAGGGAAATGTCGATTGCATAATTGTTTTGTGCGGGTGAAGGGGTGTGCACTTTATTTTGTATTTGAATACTTCTGGGCAAATTAAAAAAAAACATGGGGATGTTACCCATTTTTTCTTGGAAATTAAAACTATATTTATGTGACCACAGGCTGAAAAAAATTATAATGTACTTATCAGAAAAGGAATGCAAAAAGTATAAGGTAAAAGCAACTTGAAATATAGCTAAGGCAAATAAACACCATAGGGCTATCAAAGAGTTAAATACTGCACTGAACGCAGCGTGAAAGCCTTCTATTTACCTATAACTTCCCATTTCTCATTAGACAGAGATATTTATTCACATGCAAGAGTTGAATACAGACTTCATTTCCTGGGAAGAGAAACTGTAATATATTTTATCATCGGGTCCTAGGTAAGACTTTAGCTAAATTCCAGTTCATATCATGATCTAATTTATACTGTTCAAGGCTATATAGAATAAAGGGGAGAAAGGTGGAGCACAATCAAAGCTTTTTTGCTTCAATAGAAAAAAAATAGTCAATTGTGAATGATAACAAAGAATTTAGAAGGCAAAGTAGGGTATTATGATGTCTTTATCCCCAACATTTCTTCATGGCTTAGCACTAACTTAATTCAGTTTAATTTAATAATTTCTATATGGATAGATATTCTATGCAGGATAACTTAGAGACTACATGCTCTATTAGAATAATACTAAAGTAGATGTCTTTTAAACGGAACCACTTATTAGTCATAAACTAATTAAAAGTTTCTGTAGCAAACATATCCATCTCAAGAATAAAAAATTGGGAGGACTTTCCATGTATTTTTAAAGTACAATGAAGGAAAAAGAAAATGATTTTGCTTATTTAGACTGTGATGCTTCCGGGCTTTTTTATTGTATGCTTTTTTTTTCTTTTTTTTTTAATGTGATAGGGAAGCAATCTCACCTTGTCATTCTCTAACCCAGAAGCTGTCTTTTCACCTTCATGCTTTCATCCTCTGCTCATTAAGTAAATAGTGAGCTGTTCCTGCTATTGTTAGCTTTTTGGACATAGAATTCCTTACTTTTGTCTCAAGATATATCTTTCATGGCAATATATGGAAACTGCATTTGTTTTAGTCACTTATTTAGTACAAAAAAGGTTAATAATTCGAGAGAGAGAGAAAAGAAGACCAATTTCCTTAATCTCTTTAGACCCATTGGAATTTTAATTTTTCTCCAACTGTTGAATTCTAATGTAGAAATGTTCATCTGATGAGTTCAATGTATGTAATCTAGAGGATTTATCAGTGTAGGCAGCAGGGAAAAGGATAATGAAATAACAGCCTTCTCAGTGTTTGGTGTTCTAAACATGAGGTCCTGATTGTGAAATTACTGCTGCATTTATAACATCGGGGAAATCTCACATCTTTCATTTCTTGAAAAATAGTGTTTAGTGGGACATGATCCATAATCCACAGCAATTAGGATCCAATGGTTCCATTTTATGCACATGATTCTAGTCATTGTTCATTTCTAAGATTTTCACTAAAATTCACTTTGGAGGAAAATATTCAAATTAATAATATGGTTCATCATCCATTACATAGTGCTGAATGATTCATAAAAACTTGAAAATAAAACTCCTAGGTTATTGAAATAAGATGTAACACTAGTGTAGTCAGCAATTTTTCATTGTTTACTCTAGAATGCATTCATTTGAAGTGCTTATTATGTTGTGGAAAAGAAGAGGTTATACTCTCAGGCAAGTTTTCTCTTAAATAGATCATAAAATCTCACTGTGAATATTTAACTGAAGAGTAATAACATGGTGTCATATTCTTACATGGTATAATGTGATAACACTCTACATTTTGACATCTGCCCAGGCAGATGTTTAAAACTAAGTTCTTGAGATTTTTTTTTTCCTAAAGTTGCAAAGGAGAAAAAAATCTGGGAATCATGTTTTGCACTAAAACTACTTAGTACAATTTAACTGTCAACAATTTAATTAATTTAAATGGAGACACAGAAATCAACAATTTTTATAAGCTTTCCCAAAAAAATTATCTTAGAAAATTCACAAGCAATGTTTCCCACTGACACATTGTCATCAATCATCACATCTTCCATAGTGTGCACATATGTTTATATGTGTATATGCGTGAAATTTTGTAATGTTAGGTTTTCACCTGATTTGGATCCTTATTACACGGCATATATCCTGAAGAAGAGACAATCAGCCTTCTGATGAGCAAGAGATATGTTTCTGTATATTGTCTTCAGAAAGTAACTTTTATATTACCCATTTCATGTATGGCAATGCTGCTAAGAAAAATGAATTTGATCTATTTTTAATTAAAATAGTCACATTACGGCATGATTTTTAATAATTCGTGTGTCTTCAGATTTCTAGGTTTTAGATTCATGTTGAAACTTGTATACTACCACATGCTGACTGCAAAATTCATTATAGTATAAATCATGTTTTAGTGGCATTCCTTTAAACAAAGTTAGTTGGATTGCAAAGTGGTGGCTGGTTGACTTATTTATTATGAAGTTTTGTCAGGCAGAGCAGTTAAGTTAAGCAGTAACCAATAAAACATTTAATGCTAGAGGTATAAGCCACCCCATTTATTACTAACAAAGGTTTGGAACTTCTTTATAAAAACTCACAAAAACATGTTAGTATGGCTACTTTCAAAATATTTCCATAATGCATTCAAATCATAAAGGAGATTCTATAGTTCTCTTTAAAATGGGCAAGGCATTACCATTGCCTTGAGTTTTATTATCTGGCTATCTGTTCCATAGGAGATAGTTGCCATGATTTGCTCTAGAATCAATAAGCAATCTGATAGTTTTCACAAAGCTTCCCTCAATTTCATTTAAAATCAAGGAAGTCTTTCTCTTTGCCCATATCCCTTGTTATGTTTTGAATTTTAATCATCTTCAAAGAGACAGAATTGGAAGATCATTTAAGTAAAAGGGGTCAGCCAAAAAGAAGCCATTTGTATTATCTTTTTGCATTATAATCTTCTCTATGATATAGATGGAAAAGAAAAAACATGGATTCAAATTGCTTTGGAGTTACAAGAAAAACTTTAAAATAGTATTCCTGAAAAAACTGAAAACCATTAGCAAACAATCATTTTACCCATAGCTACACAATGCAAAAACTCTAAACACATTGCAGGGTTTTGCACATAGTATGGTGCTCAACACAATCATAACTCTCTTTATGTCGTTCCCATGCAAAGCCTCCTTAACATTAGAAACGTCTACTATCAAGTCATTTGTCGTTTTGCCAAAAAGCAGAGACTAACCCTTCCCAAAGCTTCTCACTGGTCTCCACCCTTTACTTAGTACCATACAATCTCCTAGTCAAACACTATACTCCTTCAAATACTTATTGCCCCACTTTGCCATCCCTTACCCAGGTCCCAGCATCTGCCACTCTGTCCCAGCTCTTAAATTAGCCCTGCCTTTCCCTCCCAATATTATGCAGAATAAAGCAGCACAGGGCTTGGAATTAGAAAGATTCATCTTCATGAGATCAAACCTGGCTTTAGAAATTTTCTAGCTGTGTAACCCTGAGCAAGTCACTCAACCCTGTTTGCCTCAGTTCTTCATCTGTAAAATGAGCTAGAGAAGGAAACGGCAAACCATTACAGTATCTTTGCCAAGAAAACCCCAAACGGGATCACAGTCAGACACAACTGAAATGGTTGAACAACAACTCTGCAGAATATATCTACCTACCAGTTTTCCTATCTCCCTCCCATCCCTCCCATCAGAATAATGATTAATAATAATTAATAATAATAATAACAATAATTTCTAGCATCATATAGCATTACTCTGATAAGTGCTTTAAAAATACTACATCCATTGATTTGCACAACAATCCTGTGAGTTTGGTGCTATTATTATTGTTATTATTTTATAGTTGAAGAAACTGAGTCAAACAGATTAAATGATTTTCCCAAGGTCACATAGCTCATAACAGTCTGAGGCCAGATTTAATGTAAAATTTTTCTAACTCTGGGCCTAGTGCTTTACTCACCATGCTACCAACTTACAATCAGAGCCCACTGCTCTGCCCCTCAACAGTCTCCAGATCAAAGAATAGGAAGCACTACCTTCCAGTATAATCTAATACTCATCCTTCTTGCCCCCTAAGAACATATCTCCAATTCATACTATATAACATTCTTCAGAGGCTTTGGACACATTCCAGCTCCATGTGCGTGTGTGTCTGAGTATGTATGTATTCACATGATATTGTGAAGAGAGCAACGAACCTGCCTAGAGACCTATATTAGAGGCCCATATTAAGCTCTGGTTGATACTGGCTAAGTGATTATGAGAAAGTCTTTCACCTCTCCAAGTCCTCAGTGTCCTCATCTGTAAAATGTGAAAAACAATGTGCTTTCTGCCTCACATATTTATGAGGAAAGACTTTCATCAACTTTATGGTGCTTTATCAATGTGAATTATTCTTACTACTAGGCACTCCACTGATTGCTTTTTCTATGCGAATTGTATTGGGAGACTCTTGGGGGAATGTTTTTGTATCTTTGCTTGTGGTTGTTCCTTAAGAGTGAATAGAGGGGGCAGCTAAGTGGTGCAGTGGATAGAGCACCAGCCCTGACGTCAGGAGGACCTGCGTTCAAATCCAGCCTCAGACCAAACACTTGACATTTACTAGCTGTGTGACCCTGGGCAAGTCACTTAACCCCAATTGCCTAAAAAAAAAAGAGTGAATAGAGAGGTGCATTCTGGGGATGGAGTCAGGATGGTGGAGTAAAGAAAACACAACGTTCGAGCTCTTCCAATACTCCCCTCCAGACAACATTAAAATGAGGCCTCAAATAAAATTCCAGAATGGCAGAACCAACAAAAAGTCAAGGTGAGAGATTTTTCCATCCCAAGACAACCTAAGAGGTCAAAAGGAAAGGTCTCTGTGACAGTGGGAAGGGAAGGGGTGTGTGTGTGTGTGTGTGTGTGTGTGTGTGTGTGTGTGTGTGTATGTGTGTTAGGGAGCTGTACCAGAGCTCATAGGGCAGTAATACTAGCTTTGGGCCTCAGAGGCAGTAACAGCAGCAGCATCTTTAAGAGCTCTCAAGGCAGAGATGGTAAGGAGATCCAGCAGCTAGCCAGAAAGCAATTACAGGGGACATTTATATTAGCACTGGGCACAGGACCATGCCTATACCACATACTCCATTGCCTATACCACTCACTAGTCACAATGCCAGAGCAGAGAGAACCATTTTTGGTCCCAAGGGAGCAAGGGCCCTGAAGAGCAGTAGTACTTGTGGCTGCAAGGAATCAAGGACCCTTAGGTAAGAACTAGATCACAGAACCAAAGAGCAGTGATCAAACCTCTCTCTGGATCACACTCCCTTGGAAGTATTGAAAACTTTTCAACCCCCAAAACCTGCTCTGAAAATAGCAGCTTTAAAAAGCCTGAACCTGGGGAGCCTAATCTTAATATGAAGTTCCAATTCAAGAAATAGGCTGGAAAAATAAGCAAACAACAAAAAAAGAAGCTGATCATAAAAACTTAGTAGATGAAAGATCAAGACATAAACTCAGAAGAAGATAGTGATGTCAAAACAGATACAAACAAAGCCTTAAAGGGAAGAAAAAGTGAATTCGACAAGAAACCAATAAGAATTCCCAGAAGAGCTAAAAAATTATTTTCAAAATCAAATAAGAGTGTTAGATGAAAAATTAGGAAAAGACATGAAAGCAATGCAAGAAAATTATGGGAAAAAATTAATACCTTGGAAAAAGAGGCACAACAATGCTAAATAAAGTAATGCCTTATAAAACAGAGTTGTCTTAATAGGAAAAGAGGTACAAAAGCTCACTGTAGAAAATAATTCCTCAAAAAAGATAACTGGGTAAATGGAAGCTAATAACTCAAGGAGACATCAAGAAACAGTAAAAACAAAGTCAAAAGAATGAAAACATAGAAGAAAATGTGAAACATTTCACTGGAAAAACAACTGACCTGGAAATAGTTTGAGGAAAGATAATTTGAGAATTATTAGACTACCTGAAACAGTGATCAAAGAAAGATCCTAGGCATCACATTTCAAGGAATTATAAAGAAAAATTGTTCCAATATCATCAAGCTACCAGGTAAAACAGAAATTGAAAGACTCCACACATTACCTCCTAAAAGAGACCCCCAAACAGAAACTCCCAGGAATATTATAAACGAATTCCAGAGCTCCCAGTTTAAAAAGAAAATACTTCTAGTGATCAGAAAGAAGTCATTAAATACCATGAAGCTACAGTAAGGGTCACAAAATATCTAGTCACTATGATGTTAAAGTAGTAGATAGCTTGGAATATTATGGAAGCCAAAGGAGCTAGGAATACAACCAAGAATAATATACCTAGCAAAACTGAGTATAATTCTTTAGGGGGGAAATGGATATTTAATTCATAAAAGAGGAGTTTTAAGTATTCTTAATGAAAAAACTAGAGATGAAAAGAAAAATTTGACTTTCAAATACTAAGCTCAAGAGAAGTATACAAAGGTAAACAGGAATCATAAGGTTAAATTGTTTAGGTTACTATATGGGAAAATGATTTTATATTTATTTTTTACATATATATTTCTCATTATTAGGGCAGTTAGAAGGACTCTACATAGACAGAGGCATGGGAGTAAGTCAATTATGTTGGGATGATATAAAAAATGGATGGGTAAGAAAGAGAAATACAGAGGGAGAAAGGTGAGGAAAGAGGTAACATGAAGAAAATTACCTCACATGAAAAGTACACAAGGAAGAGCTTTTACAGTGGAGGGGGAAATGGGAGGACAATGCTTAAACCTCACTCTCTTCTGAATTGTCTTAAAGAGGAAAGAATAGACACACACATACATACAAATGCAAATATATACACATAGAGAATATAATACTACATAGAATATAAACATACATATACAAACACACTCATACTCAATTGGGTATAGAAAGGTATCTTAGACAAGGAAGGAGAAGGGGATAAAGAAAGGATGTGATAAGTTAGTGTGCAGATTAAGGGAGGCAATGGTCAGAAGCAAAACAGATATGTGAGGATGAACAAGGTAATATGAGAGAGAAAGAAGAATAAATAAAAGCAAATAGGATGAACAAAAATTCACAGGTAATAATCATAACCATAAAAGTGAATGTGATTAACACCACAAAATCGAAGGGGATAGCAGAATGGATTAAGAAACATAATCCAACAATATCTTGTTTACAAGAAACACACTTAAAACAGAAAAACACGGAGTTAAAATAAGGGGCTATTGCAATATCTCTTATGTTTCAGCTGAAAGGGGTAGCAATCATGATCTCAGACAAAGCAAAAGCAAAAATAGACTGAATTAAAAGAGATAAGCAGGGAAACTACATCTTGCTAAAATGTACCGTAAACAATGAAGTAATATCAATACTAAACATGCATGCACCAAAAATAAGTTACAGGAGTAACTAGAAAGTAAAACTATACTACTAGGGAACCTCAACTTTCCCCTCTCAGAGTTAGATAAATCAAACAAATAAGAAAGAAGTTAAAGAAATAAATGGAATTTTAGAAAAGTTTATATATGATAAGCCTCTGGAGAAAACTGAATTGGAATAGAAGGGAGTATGCCATTTTCTCAACTATACATGTCATCTTCACAAAAATTGATCACATGTTACAGCAGAAAATCTCACAAACAAATGTACAAAAAAACCTCAAAATATTAAATTACCCTTTTCAACCCATAATTCAATAAAATTCCATTAAATAAAAGGGTTATGAAAGCAGAGATTAATAATTGAATAGAAATTAAATATTCTAATCTAAAAGAATGAGTGTGAAAGAAAAAATTAGGGAAACAATAATTTCTTTATAGAGGATGACATACAAAAATTTTGTGAGATGCAGCCAGAGCAGTAATTAGAGGAAAATCTATACCTCTAAACACTTGAATCAATAAAAGAGAGAAAAGAGCAAATCAATGATTTGGGCATGCAACTTTAAAAACTAGAAAAAGAACAAATTAAAAATCCCCACTTAAACACCAAAATAGAAACCCTGAAAATCAAAGAAGAGATGAATAAAATTGAAGGTTAAAAAAAATTGAAATAATAAATAAAACTAGAAGTTGATTTTATGGAAAAAAGCTAATAAAATAGATCAACCATTGGTTAATTTGTTTTGAAAAAAAGAAAGAAGAAAACCAAATTACCAGTATCAAAAAAGAAAAGGGTGATTGCACCACCAAAGAAAATTAAATTAAAGCAATAATTAGGAATTATTTTGCCCAATTACATGATGACAATATGACAATGTAAATAAAATAAATGAATATTTACAAAAAAAAAAAACTCACCCAGATTAACAGAAGAGAAAATAAAATACTTAAATAATCTTATCTTAGAAAAAGAAATTGAACAAGTCATAAATGAGCTCCCTAAGAAAAAATCCCTATGACCAGTTAGATTTACAAATAAATTCTCCCAAACATTTAAGGAACAATTAATCCTAATACTATATAAACTATTTGAAAAAAAATGTTAAAGGAGTCCTTCCAAATTTCTCCTATGACTGTATCAATAACAAAAACAACATGCAGAAAAAAAGCTTTTGATAAAATTTAACACCCATTCCTATTAAAAACTCTAGAAATAGAGCTTTTCTTAAAATCATAAGTAATATCCATCTAAAACCAAGAGCAAGCATTATCTGTAATGGGGATAATTTAAGATTTTTTTCCAATAAAATTGGGAGTGAAGCAATAGTGCCATTTCACCACTATTATTCAATTATGTATTAGAAATGCTAGCTATAGCAATAACACAAGAAAAAGAAATTGAAGGGATAAAAATAGGCAATGAGGAAACAAAAAAATCAGTATTTTCAGATATGATGATATACTTAGAGAACTCTAGAAAATGAACTAAAAAAAATAGTTGAAATAATTAACAACTTTAGCAAAGTCTCAGGATATAAGATAAACCCACTAATTCACATCAGTATTTCCATGCATTACCAACAATACCTACCAGGAAGAGATAGAAAGAGAAATTCCACTTAAAATAACTACAGACAATATAAAATACTTGGGAATCTACCTGCCAAGATAAATCCAGGGCCTATATAAACACAATTGCAAAACAGTTTTCACACAAATAAAAATAGATTTAAACAACTGGAGAAATATTAATTGCTCATGGGGAGGCCAATCCAATAAAAATAAAAATGACAATTATACTGAAATTGATGTACTTACTCAGTGCCATACCAAGCTAAAAAAGACATATTTTATGACACTAGAAAAAATAACAAAATTCATCTAGAAGAATAAAATGTCAAGAATATCAATGAAATCATTGGAAAAAATGTGAAGGAAGGTAACCTTGCTACACCAGTTTCCAACTATATTACAAAGTGGTAATTATTAAAGGTATCTGGTACTGGCTAAGAAACAGAGTGACAGATAAATGAAATAGATTAGGTACATAATACACAGTAATAAATGATCATAGTAATCAATGCCTTGATAAACCTGAAGATCCAAGCTTTGGGGGCAAGAACTCACCATATGACAAAAATTTCTGGGAAAACTGGAAAGCAGTTTGGCAGAACCTAGGCATAGATCAACATCACACATTATATAGCAAGACAAGGCCAAAATGGGTAAATTATCTAGACATAAAGGTTGGTGTCATATGTAAATTAGAGGAGCTTGGAAAAATTTGCCTATAAAATCTATGAATAAGGGAAGAGTTTAACACCAAACAAAAGATAGAGAGGATCACAGGAAGTATAATAGATAATTTTAATTACATGAAATTAAAAGGGGTTTATGGAAACAAAACTAATGTTGCCAAAATTAGAAGGAAAACAAGAAATGGGAGGAGGGATGAGGATAGAATCTACAGCAAGATTCTCTGATAAAGGTCTCATTTTTCCAAAATATATGAAAATGAGTCAAATTTATAAAAATAAGAGCCATTCCCTAATTGATAAATGATCAAAGGATATTAACAGGCAGTTTTCAGAATAAGAAATCAAAGCTATCAATAGTCATATAAAAATGCTCTAAATCATTTTTAATTAGATAAATGTAAATTAAATCAACTCCGAGGTTGCATTTCACACTTATCAGGTTGACTAACGTGACAGAAAAGGAAAATGATAAACAGTAAAGAGTTGTGAAAAAAATTAGGACAGTAATATACTATTGGTGGAGTTGTGAATCGGTCCAAGCTTTCTGGAGAGTAATTTGGATCTATGCCCAAAGAACTATAAAAATTTACATATTCTTTGACCCAAGAATACTACTACCAGGTCTGCATCCCAAAGAGAACAGAGAAAAGGGAAAGAGTCTTATATGTATAAAAATATTTATAGCATCTCCTTTTGTGGTGACAAAGAATTGGAAACTGAGGGAAGGCCCATCAATTGGGGAATGGTTGAACAAGTTGCAGTATATGATTATAATGGAATACTATTGTGTTATAAGAAATGAATAGCAGGACGGTTTCAGAAAAGCCTGGGAAGACTTATATGAACTGACACAAAATGAAGTGAGCAGAACCAGGAGATCATTGTACATGGTAACTGCAATCTTGTAACAACAAACAACTGTGAAAGACCTAGCTACTTTGGTAAAAATAATGATCCAAGACAATTCCAAAGGATGAATGATGAAAACTTTTGTCCACCTCCAGAGAGAGAATTGATGAACTCTGAGTGCAGACTGAAACATGCTTTTTTCACTTTCATTATGTTTCTTGCTTTTTTCTTATCTGTTTGTTTTTTACAACAAGGCTAATGTGGAAATATATTTTCCATGACTTCACATGTATACCTGATACCATATTGCTTGCCTTTTCAATGAGTGGGGAAGGGATTAGAGGGAGGGAAAAGTTTGTTACTCAAAATTTTAAGAAATGAATGTTTAAAATACATAATATAAAATAAAGAGTGGACAGGGACATGTCTATATTGGAAAGGAACAATAGAGATCCCTGTGCTTATATTTGCAGTAGGGTAGTGGATGCTGAGGAATATATGTGGAGGATTGACAACTGGAAGATAGGTACTAAGGTGGGATAGCAAGCATTCCTGAATATATTCTCTCTGAGCTACTAATCTTACCTTCGTCAAGTAGTGAGAATCTTGGAATTATTTTAGCAAGCCTGTGTCAGCAACTGTAAGACACTGGTAATTATTGGTCATTGAATTCTTAAAAGTAACATTGCTTTACTTAATGACACATTTGGGGAGAATCAATTAACAAAATCTATACCAATAAGATCAAAGGTTCACACTAATGATGATGATGATGGTGATGGTGATGATGATGATGATGATGATGATAACAATGATGATGATGGTACGTTATATTTTGGGGTTGATTTTAGACATATGACTAAAGCAAAACTGAATTTTGAGGTTGTTTTTTGTATGTTTCAGGCCATATTCCCAGTAATGACTTGCATATAAGAAATAATTATTAAATATCTGGAACTGAATATCTCATAGGCATATTAAATATATTAGCTTAATTCATTATCTATCTTTCCAACTTCCCTCTTCCTAATTTTCATAATATTATGGAGGGTACCATTGTTCTTCCAGTAAACCAAGTCCAAACCTAGGTATTGTCCTCAAACCCTCACTCTCTCTCACCTGCTGTCAATCCTGTCAAATCTATTGCCAAATCTTGTTGAGTTTACTTCTGTGACATCTTCTATATATGCCCCATTCTCTCCTCCAACAATGCTACCACCTTGGTTCAGGCCTCATCACCACACACCTGGACTGATGCACTAGTTTTCTGGTTGGCCTCCCTGCCTCAAGTTTCTCCCCACTCCAGTCCATCCTCCACTCAGTTGCCAAATTGTTCTTCCTAAAGTACAGGTCTGAACATGTCACCACTGTACTCCTACCCCCAATGAATTCTAGTGGCATCCTGTCATTTCCAGAATCAAATATAAAATTATCTGTTTGACATTCACAAAACCCTTCATAACCTGGTCCCTTCATACCTTTCTAATCTTCTTACATTTTACTGTTCTCCATATAATGTGTTATCTACTGACACTGACCTTCTTCCTATTTCTCAAATATCATATTCCATCTCCTGAGTCTAAACATCTCAGCTTCCATGTCTGGAACTCTATTCTTCTTCATCTTCACCTCTTAGCATCCTTGCCTTCTTTTAAATCCCAGCTGTAATCCCACCTTCTACAAAAAGCCTTTTCTCATCCCTCTCAATGCCATCCTGGAGTTCTCGGGAAAATATCTTAAATCGTATATAGGTCTTATATCTAGGATCTCCCCTGAAAGGGTCTTTTATAGAAAAGAAATGTACCAAAGATTTCCTGCATCCTTTGTTATAAGTCCAGGGAAGACAACTCCAACAAAAAAAAGTCACCTAAAAAGTAAAAAAAAGGTCAAAATCTATCTCTTCCTGCACCTTATAGCCCACAGTGTAGATGACTCTTCCTGACTCAGTTGCCAGTACTCCTTGGCATGGGGACATGGGAAGATCAACCACAACTGTTGGTTGTTTGTGTCCTTTAGCAAGGGGCCAGAATGTGAATCCCTCTCCATGAAGCCACAGTCCACATGCCAACTATGTATGGTGCCCCAGTCCAAAAACTTAGGGCTATTCCTTGATTACCTCTGTTATATACAAGAGCTAAAAGGATGCAAAAATAAGATTTTTTTAAAGGATAAAACCCAAAATGTGGCAGAGGCCTGCAGGACTCAACAAGTATTTATTCATCTGCCCCAGGAGCAGGAAATCTCAAGATGAAGTGAGGTTGGACAGGAAAATAACTGAAAACAATAAAAAGGTGTTTTATAGCTATATTCAAGGAAAATCAAGGAAGGCAAAGGACCACTGTACAGGGAAGATGGTGTGATGATAAGTGAAGGAAGAACAAAGGCAAACTTATTCAACATTTATTTTGCTTCTATATTCTTTGTTAAATAGAATAAAGGGGAGGACAAAAATTAATAATGAGGAGTTGATACTTAAGATAATCAGGGAGATTTTAAGAGAGCAACTAATTGCTCTTGATGAATTGATGCCATGAGGCTAGAGGAACTGCATCACAATGTACCAAATGACCTAACTGACGTGATTGCTGAGCCAGTCAGTGATCTCTGAAATATCCTAGTGAACAACAGAGGTGCCATAAGGGATAGAAGAGAAGATGTCCTGATTCTGAAACAGAGAGAAACAGAAACAGAGATAGAGATCTGAAAGCAAGAAAATAGTCTGCTGGTTAGGGGACAATATGCAAGACTTCTATTCCTGGAAAAATTCTAGAACATATTTGGAGTGCATAAATCTGGGGAACTCTTTCTCTACCTCCACTAAAATTGCAAATTGGATCCCCAGAGAGTGACTAACTGATGAATTTTGCTTCTCTCAGGGTCCTACATAAGGCCACGAGGGGCTAAACTATCTCATACTATTATTGGCATAAGCCCCAATAAAGCATGTTCCCTCCAATATGATTCATCAGTTAATATCTCTCTAATATTATCTAATCAATTCATATCAATTATATTTTATAAAATTATATTAACTGTGAAAATATACCAAGATCCAAAGTAAATCAGTCACTCATGATAAGAACAAAATCCCCTTTTTAAACATTTTGATACCTGAGGAAGGTAGACTCAAATTTGAAATGGGTTACTACAAAACTTCCCCTATAAATTTTCATTTCTGGGCATGCCACAGCTAACAGATAAATGTTCCCTTGATTAAAGGGCACTGCCTTGTGTGCCAGATCAATTTACTGTTGGATTTGGTCAAACAGCTCACTCCACTGCTTTGTAGTCTCCTCACCAGACTTGTCTATGGCTACTACAGGCCTCAGTTGCTGAGGGGACCTTCAGTAACTGCTCCAACCTTAGGTCATAAAATGGCCTATTCTATCTCTAATATTCATTCATTTAACATCAGGAAAAAACACACAGATATAAAAGAAACAGTGGTTCCATGTGTTACTGCCACATGGTAGCCAGGTGGGAAGATAGAACAGCCAAGGACAAGCAACAAAATGTTGCCACTTTCACTGTTGCTACTTTTCCCTGTACCTGGAGGTTTATAGCAGTTCTTGACTCATTTGACATTAGAGAGAGAGAGATTTCACTTGTTTAAGTGTTTTTTATGCATACACAGTTCTACCTCAGCAGTCAATTAAAAGGCTTTTTATCACCAACTAACAGGAGTAAATTAGAGAATACTTGTGCATACTTTGAATCTGGGAGGGAAAGGTTCCCTTCATCATCCATGATTAAGCAGGCTAAAAGCAGGCTCACGAAGATTCCACGTGGATATTGCACATGCCTCAGGGACTGAACCTTCATTGAGCAGTCTTCTCATTGCATGTTATTAAAGAGATGATTAGCGAATATCTAGAAGAGAAATTAGTGATAACAAAGAGCCATCATGCCTGTATCAGTAATAGGTAATGCAAACTAATCTTATTTCTTATTTATCAGGGTAACTAGACTGGTAGATCAAGGGAAAGATGTAGAGTTTGCTCAGATTTTATCAAGAAAGATGCGGGCTAGCGAATACCATGGGTAGGTAGATTCATAACTAGTTAAATGGCCACACCTAAGGGTTATATCATTAATGTCTCAATGTCATCTTGAAAAGAAGACTTCATCATAGTACAGTGCAGGTTTGTGCTTAATCCTGGGCTACTTTAACATTTATACCAATAACCTAGACTTAGATTGGAATGCTTATCAAATTTGCAGATGAAACAAGCTAGGAGAGATATCTAAAATATTGTTTACAGAATAAGGATTCAGAAAAACTCTTAATCCAGAACATTGAGCCAAATATAAAAAGGTAAAATTTAATAAAAATAGATATTAATTGTTAGGTTGAAAAATCATTTTCATAATAAAGAATGAGGGAGGCATGGCTAGATATCAGTTAGCCTGAAAAATATTGAGGAGGATAGATTGTAATCTCAATATGAATCGATACTGTGATAAAGTAGCCCCCAAAAAATCTGTGAACCACATTTTAAGAAGAACATTGATAAGCCAGAAAGTAGCTAAATCAGGGCCACAGATTGAAGGGCCTTGGGATCAAGCCATATGAAAATTTTGGGGGAAAATTATGACCTTTTAGCATTCAGAAAAGAATACTTGGGAAGAACATGACCATTCAGCACATTTCAATAACTGTCATGACAGAGTCAAAATTCAAAATGATCTTCACGGGTTAGAACACTGGGCCAAACCTAGTAAGATGAAGTTTAGTAGGGATGAATAAAAAGTCATGCCTGAATTCAAAATATCTACTTCACAAGTATAAGAGGAAGAGATATAGTTAGAAGACAGTTCATCTGAAGGGTGAAAAACGACAGGAGTTTAATGAACTGCAAACTCAATATTAGTTAATAGTATGATATGGCAACCAAGAAAGCCAATTCAATCCTAAGTGGCATGAAGAGAAAGATGGCATTCAGACCTTGAGAGAGGCCATTTCACCTGTACTCAGGCTTGGTCAGACTACGTGTGCAGAATTATGTTTGATTTTAGGTACCACATCGTAGGCAGGACATTTATAAGCTAAGAATTCTCAAACCATGGCAATGAGGTCAACGAAAGACCTCAAGATAATACCCTATGAGGATTTATTGAAGGAGCTAGGGATGTTTAGTCCACCAAAGAAAAGATTTAAAATAGACATAATTTTTTTCAGTCATTTGAAAGAGTCACATGTATGAAGGATTAGATTTCTGCCTGGGCATAGTTGACATAAGTGGGTGGGGCAAGTGAAAACTATGAGAGACAGAGTTTCTGGGTAATTAATGATCAATGTATTAATTAGATTAGCCAGCAATCAATAAATTGATGGTCAATGGTTTCTTTCAGTAACCGAAGATGCCAGATCCTGAAATGTCTTTAATACCTTCTGAAAGGGAATTCCCCTGACAAGTGAAACTCAACCCTGATTGGTAGACGTTTAATGTAGAGGTGGGCTAAAAGTCTTCAGTTCCTCCTGCTGAGAACTTGGCTTGATCATGAGACTCAGCAGTCCTAAGGCATCTATCAAGGGTAAGCTATTTTCATCTGGACCTCTCTAGCTAGTTTTCTACTTCATGAACTGGGTTGCCCTGAAATCTAATGGAGGGCACCAAGGACATAGGGTTCCTCCTTTAGGTAAAGGCTCACCCAGACTAGATTCTGTTTATCCTCTGAACAGAGATTAGGTTTCCCAGTTGAGTGGGGTGCCACCCAACTAAGGAGCATATGCCTTGAGGGCTAGGAACAAATCTGATCACTCAGACAGGAGTTAAACCAGGAGACTGGTTTTAACAAAAATAAGAGAAAAGAGGTGGATCACAAATTAATAATTAGTTATTCATACAACAGTATAACATTAATTTCTTTCATGGGAGCAATGAGTGGAAGTTGGGAAGAGGCAAAAAATTTCATTAACTGGAGTTATCCGAAAGTAAAATGGGGTGCTTCTGAAAGTGTAGTGTTTTCCCCTCATTGAAAGTCTTCAAGAAAAGACTTAATAACCCACTCTTTGCCAGTCAATTAACAAACATTTATTAAGTGTCTACTGTGGAGTGGGCCCTGTGCTAAGTGCTGAAGCTACAAAAAAAAAGAAGCAAAAGGCAATCCCTTCCCTCAAGGAGCTAACAATCTAATAGGGGAGACGAGCTATGGAAAGGATAAACTGAAAATAATCAACAAAGGGAAGACACCTAAATGATGGCCGTGTGTTATAGAGGAGTATGGATTAGCTGAGATGGCTTCTAAGGTCCCTTCCAATTCTGAGATTCTATGATTCTTTGAAGAATCACAAAAGTATGGGAGGTTATGATCTGCAGCATCAGATGGTGTGCCTACATCAATGAGATCACAGATCCACTGGACTTACCAAGTATATGAACTCAGGTCACCATAATCTACTCCTGGGAAAAGGAGTACATTGAAAACAAAATTACATTTGCTGCAAGTGATTGTTTTATTTAGCTAGTTGATTCTTCAAATTTCCATTCTACATTGCACCAGAAGATACAGTCTTAATTTCTATCTATACTTTCCATGCTGAAATTCTCTTGAGTATTGTAATAAAAGAATATGGAGGTGAGTGATTTGGGGGATTTGCGGGGGAGGTTGTTGGCTCAGTTTGTTTTGATATCACCTGTTGAGAAAATGCCCCACATTTGCACGAGAAGGAGTTCTTTGCTACTTTTATAATTAGGAGTAATTACTGAAGCAATTTGTGCCTTTGCACAGCTGTCCCTCGTGTCTGAAAGACATTCCCTCTTTACCTCCACATCTTGGAATTCTTAACAACCTTCAGAGCTCAACTCAAGTTCTCCTTCTTACATAAAGTCTTTCTGATCTCCCATTTTCTAGTAAACCTTCTATCACCTTACATTTATTTTGTATGTGTTTTGTAAATATATATGTATATGTGCGTACATACTGTTTCCCACAATAAAATAAAAAGTCCTTTAAAGATATGAACTGGGGGGCGGAGCCAAGATGGCAGAGTGAAAGCAGTGACTTGTTTGAGCTCTCCCCCAAACACCTCCAAATACTCACAAAAAAAATGGCCCTAAACAAATTCTAAAGCAGCAGAACCCACAAAAAGACAGAGTAAAACAAATTTCCAGCCCAAGACAGCCTGGATGGTTGATTGGAAAGGCTTATCTCACTGGGTGGGGAGAGGAGGGCAGTTCGGCATGGGTGCACAGGCTGCAGCAAACCTGGAGCAGGCCTCAGAGGACTGAATCATGGGTAGCTGTGGCAGCTTCCAGACTCATCAATCCACCAACGCCAAAGACAACTTAGGAGGTCAGTGGGAAAAGTCTGTTTTTGCGGTGAGAGAAGAGCTAGGTCAGGGCCAGTTCCAGAGAGCAGAGCTCAGAGCCGGGTGCCAGGGCAGTGGCTGTGTCCTGGGCTTCTGGCCCACAGAGTGAGGGGGAATCAAGTGGCTGATCAGAGGGGGACTGCAGGGATCTCTTTGCCAGTGCTGAGGCAGGAATCTCTTGCTTTGCCCGTGCTTGGATCTGGGTCACAGTTCTGGGTGGCAGTGCGGGGGTGAGGAGGAGCACTGCCATGGTGGAGCTTGTAGTGGCTGTGGAGAGGAAACCTTCCTCACAGTTCCAAGACAGAAAAGACTGCTTGTGGCCGGTCACTCAAAGACCAGAGCACAGGCCAGGAAAAGAGTAAACATTTCGACCCTTATCATACCACCTTGGAAGAACTGAAAATTTACAGGTCCCTAGAAGTATCTCTGCAAACAGCTATACAAACCCCCAAAGCTTGGGACAGTACATTCTCCACATTGGAAGCAGACTTTTTACCTTAACAAAGAGTTTGAAACTCAAGTAGTTGGCTGGGATCATGAGCAAACCTCGAAAAAAGAGTTAGACTATATTATCTTACTTTGGTGACAAGATCAAAACATACAACTAGAAGACAACAACAAAGTCAAAGCTCCCACATCCAAAGCCTTCAAGAAAAATATCAATCTGTCCCAGGCCTTGGAAAAGCTCAAAAGGGATTTTGAGAAGCAAGTAAGAGAAGTAGAGGAAAAACTGGGAAAAGAAATGAAAGTGATGCAAGAAAATCATGAAAAACAAGTCAACAGCTTGCTAAAGGAGACCCAAAAAAATACTGAAGAAAATAACACCTTAAAAAATGGCCTAACCCAAATGGCAAAAGAGGTCCAAAAAGCCAATGAGGAGAAGAATGCCCTACAAAGCAAAATTGGCCAAATGGAAAAGGAAGTCCAAAGGCTTGCTGAAGAAAATACTTCCTTAAAAATTAGAATAGAGCAATTGGAAGCTAGTGACTTTTTGAGAAATCAAGACAGTGTAAAACAAATCCAAAAGAATGAAAAATTAGAAAACAATGTGAAATATCTCATTGGAAAAACAACTGACCTGGAAAATAGATCCAGGAGAGAGAATTTAAAAATTATTGGCTATCTGAAAGCCATGATCAAAAAAAGCCTAGACATATCTTTCAAGAAATTATCAAGAAAACTGCTCTGATATTTTAGAACCAGAGGGCAAAATAGAAATGGAAAGAAATCCACGATCTCCCCTGAAAGAGATCCCCAAAGGAAAACTCCTAGGAATATTGTAGCCAAATTCCAGAGTTCCCAGGTCAAGGAGAAAATATTGCAAGCAGCCAGAAAGAAACAATTCAAGTATGTGGAAACACAATCAGGATAACACAAGATTTAGCAGCTTCTACATTAAGGACCAGAGGGCATGGAATATAATATTCCAGTGGGCAAAGGAGATAGGATTACCACCAAGAATCACCTACCCAGCAAAACTGAGTATAATCCTTCAGGGGAAAAAATGGTCATTCAGTGAAATGAGAGGACTTTCAAGCATTCTTGATGAAAAGACCAGAGCTGAATAGAAAATTTGACTTTCAAATACAAGACTCAAGTGGAACATGAAGAGGTAAACAGGAAAGAGAAATCATAAGAGACTTATTAAGACTGAACTGTTACATTCCTGCATGGAAAGATGATATTTTTAATTCATGAAAACTTTGTCAGTATTAGGGTAGTGGGAGGGAAAAATTATATGTATAGATAGATAGATAGATAGATAGATAGATAGATAGATAGATAGATAGAGGCCACAGGGTGAGTTGAAGAGGAAGGGGTGATATGTGGAGAATAAAATTAAGGGTGAGAGAGGATTATACTAGGAGAAGGAGAAAGGGAGAGGTAGAATGGGGTACATTATCTGCACAAAACAGAAAGAAAAGGTTCTTACAGTGGAGGGGAAACAGGGGAAGGTGAGAGGAAATGAGGAATCTTATTCTCATAGGATTTGGCTTAAGGAGGGAATAACATACACACTCAATTGGGTATGGAAATCTGTCTTACCCTACAGGAAAATAGGGGAGGAAGGGACAAGAGCAGGGGGATGATAGAGAAGGGCAGATTGGGAAAGGGGTAATCAGAAGGAAGTACTTCTGAGGAGGGACAGGGTCAAAAGAAAGAATAGAATAAATGGGGGGCAGGATAGGATTAAGGGAAATAGAGTTAGTTTTTCACAACATGTCTACTATGGAAGTGTTTTGCATAACTGCACATGCATGGCCTGTGTTGAGTTGCTTGCCTTTTCAATGAGGGTGGGTGGGGTGGGAGGAAGGGAGGAAATTTGGAACCCAAAGTTTTAAAAACACGTGTTTAAAAAAAATGTTTCCACATTCAATTGGGAAATAAGAAATACAGGAAATGAGGTACAGAAATCTATCCTGCCCTACAAGAAAATAGAAGGGGAAGGGGATAAGAGAAGGGGGGAAAGAGAGAAGGGAGGGCAGACTAGGGGAAGGGTATTCAGAATGCATGCCATCTTAGGGTGGAGGGAGGGGCAAGATGGGGTGAAAGAATGGAATTCAAAATCTTGTGGAAGTAAATGTTGAAAACTAAAAATAAATAAATTCATATATTAAAAAAAATATATGAATGGATTAATTTTGATTTTTGTTTGCCCAGTGCTTGCACATTGTCTAACACATAATGGGAACTTAATAAATATTTGTTAATTGATTGATTGTCAGATACCGGGAGGATGATTTTATGAGCATGGAGAACTCCCTGTATGGGAACTCTCTGATGAATTCAAATCACCACCCATCTATGTCATAGTAGATAAGTCTTAGAAAATTTCATAGGGGTACACAGAGGTTAGGAGGCTTGCCTACGATCACACAGCTAGTAAGGATTTGAGGTGTGATTTCAATCCAAGGCTTTCTGGCTCCAAGTACAGTAATTCATTCACTATACCATACCACCTCTGACATCATAATGATGATAAAACTAACTGAATGTATATTACTGCATCCTGCTACAATAAAGTACAAGATTATACTGCTATTGTGTTAACTTCTCAAAGGACCCAAGCTCAATGAATTAGGGAACTGAATTATTTTCCATCATTTTTTGAAGTGATTACTTTCAGTTTCTCAGAATATCTTGCTTTCTCTTCTAATTCTTCTATCTCTTGCAATCATATTCATCACAAAAAATCTAACTCTTTAGAAATTTATTCAAACAAACCTTGAACTTCAGTGCTTTGCCCTTTTTAATGAGCATGCTAGGAATATTCTTCAAGAGATTAAAATAAAGGTTCTACCATTCTGATCTCCATTTGAATCAAATATTAAGCAGGGAAAACACTCAATTCATCCTTACTTCTAAAAAAATTCCTATAGCTCATAATCAATGTCATATTTTTCAAAGACCTCAAAGTACTCAAGTATACATTATTACTAATTTCCATGATAGGATGATATGTTAAGAGCAAGCATAATAATGTGTTTTATTTATATATCATCTCCAGAGGTTCAGAGTTTTACAGACTATGAACCAGATTTTTCTTAGTACAAATGATTCCAACCAACAGTAAGCTTTAGAATTTAGATTTTAACTTTTTCAGACCAGCAAAAGATTATTAAGATGAGAGGTGTGCAACTTTTCTTTAAGTAATAGAAGGCAATAAGGAACATATATACATGTATATGTGTTATGTATATGTATATATATATATAGTGTTTGTTACATGTACAATATATTATATAATACATATAATGTTATATGTATATAAAACATGTATGTTGCATATTGTTACATGTATCATATATGTTATCCATTATTTAGAATAGTTGGATTTGTACCCCCAGTGCCTTACATATACAGGCACTAGTAAATACTTATTGAATTGAATTGAAGTGCTGTACAAAAGTCTCTCCTGGTATGTGGTGAAATGAGGGAATAAATTACTGGGCACAGAGTATAATGGTGATTAAGGAGAGGGTTTGCTAAACCCAAGTTGACCTAAGACATAAAGGAAGACTATACATGACTTACCGTTCCTTTTTGCCAGCTACAGCTTATCAAAGATGATGAATTAGACTGAGACCTGACCAGAAAAAACTAGTCACTGTGTCATATTTCATATGCACACCAATGGTAGAAAAATGGTAGGAAATGCTTAGTAACTTCTACTTTCTGGCACTTGAGAAACTGTTCATCAGAGGGGCAGCATGCTAAGTGGGGATGGGAGGGGGAAGGAGAGCAGACCCAGAGTTAGGAGAGACTAGTATTCAAAACATGGCTCTGACATTTGTTAGTTGTATGGGATAGGCAAATCATTTCAATTCTCTAAGCCTCAACTTCCCCATCTGTAAAATTGGGGCAATAACATTTGCACTATCTCACAGGGTTATTGTGAGTGAGGTAAGTGTTCAACCACTACTTAGTCTATATATTTGAGTCTTTCTTTCTCCCTCATCCTTTTCCTTCCCTCTTTCTTTTCCTAGACTCCAAACCCTTTTTTTTCCCTTCATTTTATTTTCCTACTCCCTTGACATATCTTTGGCCTATCAGTTGCAACAGTGGTATCCAAGAGCATTTCGTAGTCCCCGAGGTGATATTGTCAGAGCTGAATAAGGTTTTTGGCCAGAATTTAAAAAGAAACCATCAGCTTTAACACCTTCCATGACTAAAAGAGTTAATAATTTTCAAAAGTACTTGACTGATTTGGGGAAATTGAATCATGATACCATATATCTGATTCATTTCCACAACTTATCCAAGAGCCAAAGAGGACCAGTTCTTACTCATTCTATTTTACATATGAGGAAGTAGAAACACCAAAGTGTTTATACAAGTGAATACAGGCTAAAAACTAAAAGGAATTTGGGCAAAGAGAAGACTTCGACTCAGTATGGCTCCTTTTACCAATGGAACTCGCCATTTGACATGTCCACAATTGGTAGATGATCAAATTATAATGATGAATGATTTTCCAAAGAGGAAACAAATAGTCAATAATCACTTGAAAAAAATCTCCAACCTCAATAATCATTAAAAAAGATTGAGATATACCCTAACACTTACTAAACTGGGAGAAAAAAAAAGGTAAAGCAACGAAACTCAATACTGGTTGAGGTATGGAAAAATGGGAACATACATTCATTGATGGCAAAATTATAAACATGTTGGTTGGTCATTGTCCTTTATTCTCCAAGAGGACCAAAATGATATCATTATGTTAGAATCAAGTTACATTGTGTCTACTGTGGGTGATCAGACCAATAAGGGCTCCGAATGCCCTACCACGGGTTAGGCACAAATAGTCCGTGTGGATAATTGGGGTGGATTCTCTAAATTTATGCATCTCATATTTCTTTTGAGCTACTTCAATTCTGCTTTGATCATAGAGTACAGAACCTTTTTTGATGCAAGTAGGGTCTTTTATGAAAAATGATCTGGCAGCATGTGGCTAAAATGGTAAAAATATTCATATTCCTTGATCCAGTTATTCTTTAAAAGTATGTCATAAAACTGTTATTTTTATAAGCTGTCTGTTCAAACATTTTCATAGAAGCATTATGTATGATTTGGAATAACTAGAAGTAGCCTAAATCTCTAATAATGGGAGAGTAGTTGAATTAATTGTGGCACATTAATGTAATTCAACACCATAATTCAATTAACATATACAAATAAGAAATAGAGAAAATGGGAAAAACCATTTATGGAATAATTCAGAAAGAAAAAATGGCAAAGTACATAATAATTAAGATAGAATAAGAAGAAAAGTGAATTCCAATCTAAGAACAAACAAAAAATTAAGATTTAATTTTAAAGGGAATGCAGAAAAAGTTTCATTACATTTTGTGGGGTGAATTTTATTTATTTAAATGTAAATACTTGCAAAGCAAGTTGAATTGATTGAATTGGCATTCAATGCTTTTTGTTACAAAACATTTAGAAATTCAATCTTTAAAACAAAATTTAAAGGCCAAAAAAAGGGGTCATTGCCATTGAGTTAGAGCATTTTATTTCTTCTGAAATAAGGGATGTACCTCAAACCATCTTTTATCCAAAGTAGCTCTTTATTAACTGCCATTCAAATATGACTCTCACAGGGATCTGAAACAGTTAAATAAAAAGAAAATGATTAAAAAATATTTCTCATGTAAAAAACATACGTATTTATAGATCTTCTGGTAACTCTCTTCATTAATTCCTTGACCTCAGACTGACTAGAGAAGGTCAAAATTTCCTGTAAGGTCCCTGAGTGCTGCTTTTTGCATATCCATCTCAAAGTTCACTGGAAAGTATTAAAACTCAAGCAGTCAGAGAACCCCCAACTGACTACGCTACACAGCTGAGATGACCCCCAAATGCAAGTTAATCTCTCCAAAGTCAATTGTAATTTATGTCCCATTAACTGGTTCAAGAAGCCCATTTTATACAAAAGCCAGAAATTAAGGTCTTTACTTGTCTTTCCCTGTTTAGCCCCTATGGAGATGTTTTCCTTCAGAAGTAAAATTAAAGGGCTGTAAACTAAGCTTTCACCGAGTCAGATACACCCAATCCTATTCAATAACTCCGAACTGACTCAGTTGACTTTGCTCCGTGGTGGGTCTGAAGACTTCCAAGTCCTACATATGAGTTGAATGTACTTGGGTTGTAGGGTGCTATAACTGAGTGTGACTGGGAGCAGAGTGACCATCACCATAGATAAGAAAGTTAGAAGACCAGATTTGGGGGCAAATACGGGTTTGATTTTGGATATGTTAGGTTTGGATCATTAATTTTCAATTAGCCTGGTATACATAAAATATTTAGAGGACCAGGAATTTTGAGATCTTTTAAGCTTTGGACATAGGGTGTCAATAAAGCTGAACCCCACACAAATAAATAAACAATTTTACTCAACGAATAGATACACTTAATAGGGAATGCAAAGCCCATGGAATACAGAGGGAATTCTTAAATTCAGAGCAAACATATTATCAAATACATTACTACCTCAATAGCTAATATACAAATCTATCAAAAATGACTTCTAAAGGGATAAAATAATATCCTTTACAATAATCACATATATATGTATATATATATATATATATGTTTATATGTATAAATGGCACATAATTAATCTTACAAAATGGACTATGATGTTCAAAGTCCAACAGGGGCATGTATGAACAAGAGAAGATGTAGACTTTCTACCTCCTAATAGGAAGAGAAAAATAAAGGAAAAGAGCAGAGCCAGGACAGAGAGTAAGACTGGGTCACACTACTCCTTCATGAACATCTGGAAGGAAGTCCTGAAGGACTGCTACCAAAAGGGAAGAGCCCAGATGGCCAAAGTAATATCAGGAAACTTGCCAGAAAAGAGAGAAAATCAAGACCAAACACTTCTTATAAAAGCTGGTCAAATATAAATCTGGTCAAATCTGATTCCATTTCTATTCTTGTTTTTTGTTATTGTTGTTGTTATTGTTGTTTTTTGTTGTTTTCCAACTAGACCAGGTCTATACTTCAACCCCTGTCTCTATCAAAAAAAGGAGTTCATATAGAATGCAGGGAGCCTGATGCTCGATGATTGGAAAATCCCCTCCCCAATCCAGTCCACATTATTTATCAAGAACCATGACACTAATTTAATTAACCAACAAGAATTCCTGATGGAAAGTCATCTCTTCAATCCTATGACCCATTTGGAGACACTGCCTATTTTGGCAGAAGCTAAGTAGGGGAAGGGAGGGTGACCCTTTAAAAAAAAGAAGAAGGTGCCAGTGTTAAATTGCTAAAGATGTGAGAACTTAGGGAACCTTGCTACATTGGAGGTCATCCAACTGGAAATATATATCAGGTAATTGGAAATGCAAAACTAGATCTTATGGAAGAGGCTTAGGATGGTCTTGTACTTCCCCCACTAGATTATAAATTCCTTAAGGACAAGGAGATAAGAGGGAAGGGAACAAGCACTTATTAAGAACCTCCTGTATACAGAACATCATACTAAGCACTTTACAAATCTTATCTCATTTGACCCTTATAACAAGCCTGGGAGGTAGGTGCTATTATTATCTCCATTTACAACTGATAAAACTGAAGCAGACAACATTGAAGTGACTTCTCCAGGGTCTTTGTGAGCATCTGAGGCAGGATTTTGATCTGACTTCAACCCCAGTTCTCTATCCACTATACCACCTAGCTGTCTTATTCTTTTATGCTTTACGCCAATTAAAACAGTATCTTTCACATTGCAGGCATTCAGAAAAATGAATAATCCATTGAAGTTCAACTCGAATTCCTCAGCTGGGTTCTCAGAACAGAATTCTGTCAGGTCCTACCATCAAACTAGAAAGACATCAAGTATAGGCTTGGCCATGGACTCTTTCATCTTAGTTTAGCTAAGCTTTGAGAGGATCAGAGCCAGAAAGCTTGGTCATCAAGGGATAAGTCTTGTGGGACATGGCTAACATGAAAACTATCTCCTGAGGCATGGAGAGGTTGAAATCTGTGTTGATCCACCAATGGAATCTTTTTTTTTTTTTTTGAAGTCCTGAAGGAGAATAAGTCAATAGCTTCTACATTATTCCTGATAATGGCCATCCAGTCTCAATCTAATATAGAGATACCATTATATACAATTATAGGGGTACTTCCAATTAAAGGAATACCATTGCAACATTAGATTTCTTACATGCTTAGAATAGTAATAGTAATAATAGTGTTTTAAGTTTTGCAAAGTGCTTTATGGTTATTTTCTTCACAACAAACCTAGAAGGAAGGTGCTATTATTATCTTCATTTTTTTACATATGAGGAAACTGAGGCAGACAGTTCAAAGACTTGCCTGCAGTCACACAGTAAGTATTTGAGGACATATTTGAATTCAGGTCTTTCTAACTCCAGGTCTAGAGCTCTATCTACTGCACTACCTGGTTGCCTCTTACAACCTCCAATTTAATAAGTATGTATTTGCACTTAATATTTGCACAAAATAATATGTACATATTATGTACAAGGTATAGGGCTAAGCTCTGACTTGCTGACCCCATAATTCTCTTATGAAAAATAAATAAACAAGCAAAAGTGGAGGTGTAATAGGTTTTTGATAAGTTTCCCATATTCTCAAATTGGGAGGTAAAAGTTACCAATACAATATACTAGTAAATTCAATGAGACAAAAGATTTGAGAAGCACTCAGTTTGTTTTCCTGTGATTCATTTTGCTAACTTAGAAACAACACAATTCAATAAACATTGATTGATAATCTAATATGACCAAGATAACTGGCGCCATGACCTAGAAGAGGGATGGTCTTGAGGTCAAGAAGATCAAGGTTCAAATTCAGCCACTAACACATACTAGCTGTGTGTCCATAGACAAGTCACTTTACTCTTTAGAGTCCCAGGCTCCAAAACTATAAGTTACACAAGAGTTACCCATAGCAATTAAATCATTTATAAATCAACTCAACAAGCATTTATTAAACACCTACTATGTACTAGACACGATGCTCAGCACTAAGGATGCAAAGAAAGGCATAAAACAGTTCCTGTTCTCAAGGACCTCATAGTCTAATTTTTTTTAATAGATCAAGGCCCTTAACTAAGTTCAAAATCCTATTCAGTAAAGATTTGAATAACATACGTAACACTGGCCTGGAAAACAGAAAACATTCTCAAAAAGGCATGAAGGTAGGCCTTACTTGTCATGTTATGACAATTCGTATTATGGATATATATATCAATACATATTTTATGTACTTACAATTTGCTAATTACATTTTTAAAGCTCTCATCCAAGTTACCTTTTAAATGTTTCACTTGGCTTAAAATTCTATTATGGAGAAATTGTGTTGAGCACACACCGTCATGTAATGAAAGATTAGCAACCTAAAAGTGAGCCAGCTTCAAGCCGTATGTGACATATTCTAGCAGAGCCAATTGCATAGCTGGTAGCTCTTGGGTAAAAAAAGGAACTATTGAATTTGGCATCTGTTCTTGCTGTGACATCACCTCTGAGACAAGCTTATAACAGGTATTAACGATGGAATATTACTGCACTATAAGAAATAATGAGCAGGTTGATTTTAGAAAAACATGGAAGGACTTGCATGAAATAATGACAAGTGAAATGAGCAGAACCAAGAAAATGTTGTATATAGTAACAACAATATTGTTTGAAGAATAACTAAGAACAATTAAGTTATTTTGAGTATTATAAATACTCAAATCAACTACAAAGGACCTATGAAGGAAGATGCTATCCACCTCCAGATAATAGACGCATGCACAGTATGCTATTATTGGGGGGGGGGGCTTGTGTGACTGTGTGAAATGGTGGCCTCTGGTGCAGAGTGTGAAGGGAAGGAAGGAGACAGTTCAGAATATAAAATGTAACAAAAAATGAAGAAAATTATATTTTAAAAAGTATTAAACTTCCTCTGCAATAGAGTCAAGAAAATTAAGGGACTAGCAAAGGGTACCATTTACTGGCAGCTGGAAATTACTTCAAGTCTTCCATGCTAGTCTTATAAAAATACTTCCCTCTTAAGGATTAGAAAATTCACCAAATATTTAGAGAACATGCCATTCATTACTTCAGGCTCAATATATTACCTGCCATTGTATCCAAGAGAGTTTCCAATAGAGATCATTATTCTAAGTTCATGTCTACAAATAGGAAAACTAATGTCAGATTTTGTCTTGGCCTTCTGATGCCATCAGAATATAACCTGATATCAAGACACGAGTCACAGAAACACACATACATAATGATACCGTCAACTTATTTTGTCTAGCAGGAATTTAGTAATCCACCTTTAATTGTGTCACACGTGAGATTAGCTTTTGATATCTCAAATGCTAAAGACAATTACCTAGAAAGACTGACTTTCCCAGGGTTACACAGTCACAAAAAGAATAAAATGAATTACTAAATTCATGTGCTTACTCCTACATTTGAACCACTGACTTCATTCCTATTAAATTTATAAATTTGGGTATAAGTAGAATTCATTACCAAACTAATATATTTTTAACATTTGAAATTTGTATGGAGAAAGGCCCCTATAGGGCTATATACCAAAGAGATCATACAAATGGGAAGGACCCACATGTACAAAAATATTTATAGCAGCTCTATATGTGGGGGCAAAGAATTGAAAATTGAGAGGATGCTCATCAATTGGGGAATGGCTGAACAAGTTGTGGCATGTGAATGTAATGGAATACTATTGTGCTATAAGAAATGATGAACAGGCTGACTTCATAAAAACCTGGAAAGACTTGTATGGTCTGATGCTGAGTGAAGTGAATGGAACCAGGAGAACGTTGTACACAGTAATAGCCATGTTGTGTGATGACTAATATTGATATAGTTAACCCTTCACAGCAATACAAGGATCTAAGACATCTCCAAAGGCCTCATCATGGAAAATGCCATCCACATCCAAAGAAAGAACCATGGAGTTTGAATGCAGATTGAAGTATACTTTTTGCCATTTTTCTTCCTTCTGTTGTGTTTGTTTTCTCTTTCTAGTGGTTCCTCCTATTAGTTCTAATTCTCACTTACAACATTCACTAATGTGAAAATATATTTAATAGGAATGTATATGTATAGCCTATAACAGATTGCAACCTGTCTTGGGGAGGGAGGTGGAGAGAAAGGGGGAGAAAAATTTAAAACTCAAAAGCTTATGGAAGTGATTGTTGATAATTCAAAATAAATTAATTTTTTTAAAAAGGCCCCTAAAGTACTGATATGGTTTAGGACAACAGTGGGGAACCTGTGGCCTTGAGGCCACATGTGACCTTCTAGGTCATTGGGTATGGCCTTTTGATTGAGTCAAAGTTTTAAAGAACTAACTCTTTTAATTAAGGGTATTTGTTCTGTGAAATTTGGATTCAAAGGGCCACACTTGAGGACCTAGAAGGCCACACGTGACCTTGAGACAGAAGGCTCCCCACCCCTGGTTTAGGATGAAATAAAAGTTTGATTGGGTTGGAAGAACTCTAGGTGACTTTTAAGGTTTGTTCCATATGCATCTCCTAGATTTCCTTTTAAATCCCTCCTCCTCTTACTGCATAATCTCTCCTTCCTTGGTTTTAGTGATACTTTTTTCATCCCTGATGAATTGTGACTTCCCATTTTCCATATCCTACCTCCCCAATATGTTCCCCAAGCCTCAGTTCCTGGACCTTCTTCTTTCATCTCTATTCCCTCTCCCTTGGCATCTCAGAAGCTCCAAGGGGTTCAGTTGTCATGTTTGTACATATGTCTATGTAGATCTGTGCATGTGGTCCCAGTCTCTCTCATGAGTTCTAGTCTCTTTGGACATCTCCAGTTGTATATCCTTACATTGTGTCAAACCCAATGTACTCAGAATGAAACGTATTACCTCTGCCCCCCCCTAATGCCTAATCCTTTTTCTATATACCCCTATATCTTTTGAGGACACCATAATCTTTTCCCTCACCTAAGCTCATGTTGACTTTACATCTCCAGGATCTAATATATTGCTTTGTACCTAGTAAGTGCTTATAAATGCTATGAAATTGGATTGGATTAAATAATAGATAATCAATCAACCAATGAGCAAACATTAATTGAACAGCCATTATATGCCAGGAACTGTTAGATAACTGATGACACTGAGGTTTTGATTTGTTTGGGGGTTTTTTGGGGGAGGGGCTGCTTTTGTTTTTTACTTTCTAGAAGATCATCAAAACTACAAACCTTCTCATTTCCCAAAACCTACCAATAAGCCAGAAATGTTTGTGAAGAAAGCTGGGTTCAAATTTGAGGAGAGAAGGCCTGAACATCTTGACAAGGCTAGAGTGAATCTCAGGTTTTAATCAAACCCACCTGGGTTCGGGATATCATTTTACTAAACTTTTCTCTAACTCTTAAGACCAACCTTTTTTTAGATGTTATAATTTATTCTACGATAGTACAGTAATGAGAGGAAATACCTCTTAATCTGCTTGTTCAGTATCTCACAAATATGATGTTCTATAAAATATTATTCAAGACTCAAAACACCTCTTATCTTACGATGAATCTGATTGTCTTTCTCATGAGTAGGGAAGCCACATGTTGAGCAAATGGCCTCAGTTCCATTGGTTTGAGGCATTTGCCTCTCTGTATGTTTATATAACTGACAAGCAGCAAAGCTACTAATGGGGTATGAAAGTGTATCCCTTGATGAATGACACACGTAAACTAAGAAGGTGTTCTGCCTTGATCAAACTATGTGCAAAAGGCTTGTGAATAGAAATGGATAGTAGATGAGTTCTCTGTACTTTTGCTCTTCAAGTTACTGTGAGATATTGTCCCAGATGCTTAGCAAGTAATGGTTCTCTCAAATTCTCCTTCTGAAGTTCAGGTACATAATTGAAACATGTCTGCCTCAAGGGGGTGTTGCAAAACTTCACAAACTATTGTAACATCGTTTGGTTATGTAAATACCATGAAAAAGTAACCATGGAGCCCTGTGATAGCAAGGACATCCACTTAACAGTTGATCTCATAACTTGGAAACTTGGAAACAGAGCTGAGGTTGATTCCATTCTATCCCTCTATTCCTGAACAAGATCTCTGGAAAATGCACGCCATTATCACCAGGAAAATAGACTGGCACAAATCTGTCAACGTATATCTATAAATCTGGCCCCAGTGTCTCTCATGAGCTCCAGTCCCACATCACCCACTTCCCATTGGACGTTTCTAATTGGATATTCTTCTTGTTGTTGTCTGGTTGTGTCTGACTCTTCATGACCCCATTTGGGGGCTTTCTTGATGAGGATACTGGAGTGGTTTGCCGTTTTCTTCCTTTAGAGAAGAGGAACTGGGGCAAAAAGCGTTAAATGACTAGCCCAGAGTCACACAGTTAGGAAGTCCTTGAGGATGGATTTGAACTCACGTAGATGAGTCTTCCTGATTCCAAGTCCAGTGCTCTATCCACAGCACCACCTGGGAACCCCACATGGATATCTTTATGGTATTTCAAACTCAATGTGTCCAAAATGGAACTTATTATCTTTGCCCCCCCAAAAAAAAAACCTCCATACATCCCTATTTCTTTTGAGGACACAATAATACTTTCCCTCACTTAGGCTAATGTTAACTTTATGCCTCCAGGGTCTAATGTATTGTCTACCACTGGAAAAACAGCTGAGAGTGCATGTTCCTAGGTATGTCATCTTCATGTACATGCACCAGTACTATAAAAATGCTTCAAGAGTGTAGGATGTAAATATGTCAGACAAGGATATGGAAAACAATGAATTGCCTTTTGCTTAGAATAAAGGATGTCAGTACTCCAAGAAATGATGATTTCATTTTGTGAGTTCTCTTCACTAAAGCAGATTGAAACCTGTATACCACTTAGCTGGCCATCTTTGAGACCTTCCTTGGAAGACATAATTCTCACCTAGTGCGAACCTACAGACAAGCCTTTCCAAATACATATGAGCCTAGAATGACAGAAACACTGGCAGTCACTAAGTTTAACCATGAATGCTTCTGAGTATTGTGGCATATTGTGCACCTCTGGCATAGGCCTGAGTAAAGTATACACCTCTGCCACAATGAGATATCAGGTTAGAACTTTAGTGAAAGGATTGGGAACAAAGTAACACAATTTAAATGAAAATTGATACAGCTATTACTTTTGTTTGTAGGGGGAGGAACTATCAACAAAGTTGTGACTTCACAAATCTCTCTGCAGTATATCAAGCTATTTGATGGCCCCTGATAATATCCCAGTCCCTGGGGGGAGAAGCACCTTTCATTTAAGTGAAGCAACTTAATCAATAAAGGCATTAATCAACTTCAGCAGTTGCTGTGCCTTGGTCCTATTGGAAAGGCAAGATACTAAAACTAGGTCCTATTCAACTTTTTGGTTCTAGAGGTCCTGGAGGAACATTGAGAGAAGCAGACGGAAAAATCTTAAAACTTACTAATTCATAATTTCCTTGAAGAAAATTAGGAACACAGAAAGACAGAATGAGATGCAAGCTATATTTTAAAATGCACCCTTCCTATTTGAAAGGTAATTTAGAACTGTTTTTATTCATCTTTCCTAGGAGGTGGGTTAGTATCATTTAGAGATTAGGAAAGAGACACACAGAGGTTAAATCACATAGTGCAGTTAGTGACAGAGTCAAGATTAGAAGGCTAGGTCCCTGAGGTGCTGATCAATTACTTAACCCACCCACTGAGCATACTCCCGACCCTTTCCAATTGGACAGAAATACCATGGAAAACTATTTCTCTAACTCTACGTTCTCCATATGTACAATATCTTGAAGAGAGTGACATAGTCAGAGAGCATGTTATTCCAAACTTATTCTGTGCAAAAAAAAATCACTACTTCCATCAAATGGGAAGAATACATCTAACTAAAGAAATCCCAGGAAAGAGGAGGGAAACTAGATTAGAACCAGTACTGTGGAAAATGTCAGCTGCCTTAGGAAGGATTCATTTACCCTTTAGAAAGACAGCAACAGAAAATTTGCCTCTAGCTGACTTCCTGCTAGATAGTTTGGCAAGGTACAACCTGGGTGTTTGTTGGGAACAGCGAAGGTGTCTTCCCAACAAAATAAGCCCAGTCTTCCTTTAATGAACTCAGTTTAAACAGCTAAGTAGCTAAAGTGAATCTAAGTCTGCCCAATGCCCAAAAGGTCAATTTTCACAGAGCATTAGACAATTAAGATTAGATTACTAGTATTTCAGGCTCTTTAAAAAAACAAAATAGTAATCAATTAGAAGAAAGAAAACATATTGCTGTGGTTCAGGGATAAGGCATGGTGATACAATTCTTCAGGAAAAATTGCTGCAGTTTACTGAGAAATTATGAGTTTGTTGACAAGCAGACAATCATACCATTTCTAAAATGTACAGAGAACTTTATAGCTAGTTAATATTCTGATACAAAAAGCTAAACTTCATAGTACTCTAAAAAAACTAATATTTAATGATGAGTGGGTCATCATATGGGACTTAAATTGTTTTGTTATACAGATTTTGTTGCCCTATAATTGAATTTGTTGTAACAGAATTTTATCTATGGCAATAAAAGAAAAAATAAGTCAGTTCATATTTAAAGCTTTTCAGGTAGTTACAAGAAATATCACATTACTTCAAGAAAGATTATGACTAAAAGAAAATTGTATTTGATTTTCAACTTGCATATTGAAATTCTTCTTTAAAGAGTTTGCTGTTAAACAGGAAGATCCCAACCTATTTGTCAGGGCAGGAAAATGTTCCAATCACTGAAGGTCATTTTCATTTGAAAAAGATAACAGATTCCTCTGAGAAAGCAAAGCAGAGAGAACTTTGATATGAACATTAACGTAAATTTGTACTGGAATGTGGCATTTAAAAAGCATTTATTGTTAATGTAAAGCAAATTTTAAAAGTAACAAAATTGGTTAAATTAAGCTGAGCTTTCCTGGGCCTTGTAAAAGAAGTGAATACTGTTTTCAAAAGTCCATTCTTCAGAAATATTTTAATTTAGAGTCATGAGGACTTTTTTCAATATTAAAATGTCAGATATTCTGAAGATGAAGTAGTAATCATTTAGAAATAATTTTCCTTTGAAATAGAAAATATTCTGAAGATATAATAAAACTATTCTCTATTTTACTCCTCTCATCCAATAACTAAATATAACCACTTCAAAGTTCAACAAAGAATTCAGACAACTTTATAAATGTGGTGAAGACAAAGAATTAACATAGCAGCTAAAACTTCTTGACATTGGAGATCATGAAGTAGGTAAGCCAAGTACTTGGTTGAGATAAAAAAGACAATGATTACAGGTTTTATTTCATTTTTTCTGTATAATCTAAGAGGATTGTTTGATGTGCATGTGTTGGGTTTTTTTTTATTTGAAATCCTACTTAAATGGACCTGTTATAGGTTTTTTAAAGGGGGGAAGAAAACTTCTGAAAGTTTCCTTGATAGTTACAGATGGTTTAATCTTTGGAACCTATTACATGTTCATTTTTCCTTCAGCATTAATTATACATAATGACTTCCACTTACACTGAACATACTCTGGAAGAAAACTTAGGTTTGTTTACATTTTCTGATGATTTTATTAAAAAGAATGACATTCACTTTGTTAAATCATTATTACCTGATATGATTATTTTAAGTATCTTTCTGACTATCCTAAAATAAAAGGTCTACTGTGAATAAACTTACATAAATTCCGCTAATGTAGCTTAATTACTCATAAATTCTGGGAACAGTTAGGTTATCTTCCTTTGAAGTGAGACAGAGAGGTTGTCATTCGGACCATAGAAGGCACATCATTTTTTGTGCCTTATGCTGAGTTTCTTTTTGTTATTTTTAGATTATTTGGGGAAAAGTTAACCCAGTGGAATACACATTACTGTTTGCAAGATTAAAAGTTGAATCATCCAGTTCATAAATGGCCTCTGCAATAACATTTAATAAAGCACAGAAAGAAATATTGAAGGATCTGAAGATTATAATTTATGTGCTTATGGAAATCATGGAAACAGATACTCTGGTTCAAAGATAAAGTAGTGCTTGAATGCCACTGATACTGTAAAAGATTGAAGAGGATTGTTCTCACTTTTCAGCTTTATAATCTCATCCCTCACACAAACCACCAAATTGCATGAGCCTATTCTTCTCTCTCTCCCCCTCCCCCTACTCTGTGTCTGTCCCTGTCTCTGTCTCTCTCTCTCTCTTCCCCCTTCCCTCCTGCTTTTCGCTGTCCCTTCCTGTGTCTTTCTCTCTCTCTCTCTCCCTCCCCCCTCTCTCTCCTACTCTGTCTCTCCTCTCTCTCCTTTTTTCATCACAGTCACTGTCAGGTGCTTTTCCTGACCATATATGGATCAAAGGAAGCCCTGAATATAAGTGGTTATTGTGAGACTGAAACACTATATCTCTGAACATAAAAAAAAGAAAATGGGAAGAGGATGCTGACTTCATTTTGGCATTCTCTGAATCTGTTGCTATTATCTCAGAGAGCAGGTGGGGGCCGATAAGCTCTCACAGAGTGCCTCATTAAAGGCTAACACAGTGACTATTATTGGATCAGATCACATCAGGTGGAGAGGAGCTGAGCTAGCTGAGCCTATGCTGACACCTGAGGCAGCCTACTCTGTTCTGACCTTGGCAGTCAACTCCCAAGGTCATTCTTAATGCCTTCATCTGGCTAGAGGAGTACTTGGAGGGTTCATGAGTAGAAGGGTCAAAGGAAGCTCTGGGAAGCCTGAGAAGTCATAGTAGTTTCTTTTTTAAATAAATCAGCCCAGGTGATGGGAGATGAAGAGGGGGGAAAAAAACTTTCTTCCCACCTTAGAGTATTTCAAGAGGACATTAAACATTCTTGCACTTGCCCCTTCCAGAACTCATAATTAAAAGTAATGATTTAGAGTAATCTCACTTTGGGGACCTGAATTCCTTAAACAGCTTGCTAGCAAACAGCTCACTTTGGGAATGGGCTTCATAGTTTTTCCCAGTCCCATCTATCAACAAACAAGGAGTTGAGACATGACACCTTAATGTTTTATCTGTGGATGTCCTCTGATCCTGTCATAAGAGGGTGGAGGGAGAGGTAGAGCAAGAAAGGGAGGATTCACCCCATAGCTATGGTGGAAATTCATATTCAGTATGTTTTCTTCCCTCACCTGAAATAAATTCTGCAGGCCTACCCACACACACCCAGAATCACTTATTTATTTGCATGTCATGTTTATAATATTGTAAAAAGCAAGACAGATCTTTGTGGAGAGAAGAAGATGAGTCTTACCCTTCAGGATTACTCTCTTAAATAAAAAAGAATTGACCAGCTGTGCACCTAAGAATTTATCTTGAGTTTGTGGTCATTATCTCTATTATATAGCCCTGGCAATAAATAAATCGGGTAGTTACTACCCACCAATAAAACTGTAGTGTATGGGACACCTCACTATTACTTTCTTAATAATCTGCCGTTTCTTTCACTTTAAATCTTCCCAGTCTTGTCTTCCCACTTGTCTACAAGGATCTATCTTCACCCCTTGAGGTACACAACGTTCTGCTCATTTTTCTACTTGGTGAACACAATAAGTTTTCCTGTCTAGACTTTCCGTTTTTTCCTCCAGTTTCTCCATTGCCTGATCCCGTTCAAGACAAAGAGTCGGCCTCCATCAAGTGGTTTCTTGGTTTAACCCCTTTGTGGTTCCATTCTAATTAAGGGAGCCTCTGGGCAAGGTTAAATGGGGAAAGGGGGGATTTCAAGTTGCGAAGTCCAGTTGGCTAAATCCAGGTAAGGATTAGTTGTGCTTCCCCTGCTTGTCTCGTTCCCACCTTGAAACAAGGGGCTTGTGGCTTTTTGCGGGCACATGAAAAGATGGATGTAGGAAAGATGAGAAAAGAACTCCGAAATGCGCTTTCATTTTTTCTTCTAAATTATCAGAGCCAGTTGGAAAAAACGGGGAACCCCTTCTCCCATGAAGCTTTGGCTTGCCCCGATCTCCCCTTCTATTTTTCCCTTTAGTCGTTTCGCGTATGACGATATTCATATAATGAATATTTCAAAAAGACCTACCCCTAAAGCCCTAAAGTCCTCCCTCCTCATCCGCCACCCTGCAGGTTCGTTCTCTCTCTCTCTCTCTCTCTCTCTCTCTCTCTCTCTCTCTCTCTCTCTTCTCTCTCTCTCTCTCTCTCTCTCTCTCTCTCTCTCTCTCTCTCTCCCTCTCTCCCTCTCCCTCTCCCTCCCCCCTTCCCCCTCTCTTCCACACACCTCTCTTCTCCTTACTCTCTCTCTTCATATCTTCCTCTCCTTTCTCTCCCTCTACTCTCCCCTCACCTCCTCAACTGGGGCTTGGATTGGAGATTCCGAAGCGTTCCAGAGGAGGCGGTGTGCTGTTCATCCGCGGAATTTAACACCACCACCCACAGCCCAAGAGAACCGTTCAGTGGCCAGGAACAGAAAGTCCGTCTCCTTAAGCTGAAGGGATGGAGGAGTTTACTAGTCAACTCGCCTTTCTTCCCGTTGGGTTTCAGGGTGGGCGATAAAGTAGGACGGACGATTGCTCCCAGAGCCGAAATGCAAAGCGGGGCTAGCTATGTCCTCTTTCCCCCAGCTCGCCCACCTCTCCTCTCTACGTAGCTTTCTAAAGCCCCTCACCCTCAATCCGGAGCGCTCCAGAATCGCAATCTATCCAGCAGGCACCATTGGCCAGTGTCTTCCTGAGCTTCAGCAGCCCTTCATCCATCCCAGGATGGGAAAAGGTGGAGGCCAACATCCATCCCATGCCACTTCTTATTAAAGCCACCTTCATTAACTGACACCATGCACTTGGTTTCACTCACTCTCAAAATGACCACACACACAAAGGGGAAAGACAACAAGCTCAGAGATTTAATGACTACCTTATCTAAGGAGCAAGAAGGGGGAAAAAAGAGGTGAGGGGAGGACAGTGACTAAGGAGCCAAAGGGCAGACAAGTTAGCCCCGGAAAGAAAACAAATAGAGCTGCGACTTTTGTCTTTAGTCTGTTTTTTCACCAAATTGACTTCACAACAAGCCCCCACCAGCCCTGTTTATGTTTGTGTGCCTGAGACCACATTGCTAGATCACAGACTTAACACTGAAACCAAACTCCTGAGATGTCCGGAGAGGTGCCTAGGGATGAGGAAAGAGGGGTGATGAACTCCTCACCTTTCTTTAACTCTCTAATAATCCGTCCTTTTAAATCCCCGCTGCTGTGCGTGTGTTTGGCTAGTAATTGCGTTTTGCAATGACGATCTCTTGTGACTCTAAAACAACCGACTGGGAAAATATTCACATTTGGGACAGAAAATAGTTTTTAAATTTATATCTTTGATATTTGAAAGAGCAGGATTAGTTTATCCTGACTGTATTAGCTTGGGGGGGGTCAGAAACTTCGAGGTGGGGGCTTGGGGGGCAAGGAAAGAAAGCTAGGCTTCATATTTCTTATTTCAGATCTGTAATCAGTCACTGAAATAGGAGGCAGCAAAATTGTAAAGATTCGATAGATTAAAATGCAAATGAAAGGTAGAAAAAGAAACATTAACATGGCAATCAAAGATTTAATAACCATAAATCAAGTTTTTTTTTGTTGCAGCTGCACTTTGTGTGTGTGTGTTTATGTTTTAATCATGTTCGTTCCATAAATAAATAATTTCTGAAACGAGACTAATTTTTCATTACTTTAACCGTGGGCTATAACACTAAATATTAAAAATAGAAAAAATGCATGATGCCAAATATCTGACAGTATTAGAGAAAGGCTGACTTGATTGGTTAAAATGGGGGGGGGTGGATGAGTAGGACTCATTCGTGTGTGTACTGTCTGACAAACAGGTTTTTATAATCAAATTTCTACTGACAAAATTCAAAGTTTCATTTCCTTCTTAGTGTTTTAGGTTGAAGACTAGTTAGGATTTAGATTCAATATATGCTTGTCGATGCTTCCACTGTATATTCATTGCTGCTTGAGCATTTCATGAAATAATTAATGCAAAACCCCTAATATTTTCCCAATGACAGAATTTCTTTTTAAGAAATGCATTTAGAAATGTTTCTAAAGGATTTATACAATTAATTAAATGAATTTTATGCAATTAGAACTATCTTGACTTGTTAATGAAAGCTATATTCTAGATGAGAATATTCTGTGTCTTTATGTAACATCCCATTTCACATTTATATCCCACCAGGTCTAAAATTCACTGAAGATGCTTGTTTAATTTCTGCAATCTTGGCTATTTTGAAGCTCTGGGTTTTTGTTCTTGTTTTGTTATTCTTTTAATCTTCTTTCATTAATAAAAGGCTTGTTGATCATGTAATTTAGGAATTGTTGCCATAACTTCAAAATTCATATCTGGAATTATTTGGTTCCTTTTTAGGATATGAAATTTTCGTCTTGGTAGCCTTTTTAATAAACCTGTACTTTATGTTAAAAATAAAAATCTTTGCTCGAATTGACTTCTCTTAGGGTGTTAGCCCTGTCCTTCCTGCTTTGCTGAAAGGGATGGGGTTCGCTTTCTCCAGCTTCACTCAGTTAAAAAAAAAAAGATAACCCAATACGTAAGACGTGTTGTATATCCCAAAGCTTTTGGACAAGCCTAATATCATGTGTTTGTGTCGGACTCTCTCTCCACCCCTCAAGTCCGGGCTTAACAAATCACGTCTGTCGGGTCAATGACACATCAGTAGTACATTTACTTTAAAATTTCGCTTGGACCTTCCTTTGCTCATTTTGAATTTTTTATTGTAGTTCACTTCTACAAGATAACTTGATTTCCATGGGATTAAGCCAACTCAGTGTCACTGGGTGATTACCATTTAACTACATACTCCCCACAGTTGTCAAATGACTTCTTTTTATTTGGTGGAGTTTGTTGCTTGTTTTCAGATGCAACAGAATCAAAATTATTTTCCCCCCGTGCTGAGAACCAGAAGCACACACACACACACACAAATCATATCTAAAATGAAGAGTTCTAATATGATTCTACAAAAAGGGAAGCTAGATGAGAGATTCATGGGGAAATATTCTAGTTTGCAGCTCTCATTAATTAAATTGGACTGCATGAAATAAAAAGTGGTTTTATTCTGATCTTTTAGGTATGACGCGGTTAAATGCTTCCAGATATGTCCTTTTCCCTTTTCTCCCCCAAGTTGTTTCCTTCATTAGAAAAGTTGGAGCCCTGTTTCAGCACCCCTATTTCTTATATAGGTCTATACAGTTACAGTACAAAACTCTATGCTTCTGAAAATCATCCAACCTCTCCCCAAGGGGAAAAAATACTTTCCTCATTCAATTGTTGCAGCTCATTTCGTTGAAATGCAAGACAGGTACTTGATTTAGCATTTAAGCAAAAGGTTACACAAACTGCGTTTTAGAAAGTGTTGGGATGTCCGACAGGGTCAGCACCAGATCAGATCATTTTTTGAATGCAATCCTAAAGATAATGAGTACTTGTTGTATTAAAGGGGACAAACAGTACTTTGGCTTCCTCTGACCCCAGAATGCACGGCTCGGTTTCATTGATCATCCCCCTTTATGAGATAATGCAATTACAAACATCAATAAGGAGCTGCAAGGGGAATCATTATGTGGTGACAGTGATAAATGACGGTGCAGAAATAGCATGCTTTTTTTCTAACAATCCAGGAGCCCAGGGGCTTTGGGGGCTGAACACAGTCGCCAAGGAAACAGATGACATCCAAAACGGCACCAAAGGAAAAAAAATGAACAGTCTTTCTTTGCCTTTCACTCTTTTCCTTCTTCCAAAGAGTTAGTTTTGGCTCTAGCAGCAGCTGCCACACAGGCATTTAGTTATTTCAGACATTAAAGGCTAGAGAAGGGGGCTTTAACCCACCCCCACTAGCTTTCCACCAAATAACATACAAAGCTCGCTGTTCAGTTTTTTAACTACCTGAAAATAAAGGTTCTGAAAATCCAGATTAAATAAAAATATTGCTTTTATGCAGTTATAACATCATATTTTCTTTGCTTTCCAGATAATTCCAGGGAAACTGAGGCTTCCTCATTGAACCCAAGACAAACAAGACCTTGTGTTTCACATTTTCAAAAATTATTAGCTACTTCTGGTTCCTTCGCCGCTCCCCGCCCCCTTTCTACAACTACCCATAACCCTGCTCTGTGCCCAACCTTGTACAGACTATGTAAACGCTAGTTGCTCTTTTTCTTTTTTTTCCCCTTCCTTTCTTCCTTTCTCTCTTTCTTTAAGAACCTGATCTAAACGTGTCTAGGGCTTTCCCCAAATAGAAGAGCTAGATCTTTAGAATATCTCAGCAGAGCCTTCAAGGTCGCTACTCTTACAAGAAGCAGTTCCCTCTCTCGAGTCCAAGAATAGGGCTGAGGAATGCGAGTTGAAGGGTGAAGATGAGCTGTCCTCCCAGGGCTGTTGCACTGAGGTCAGTCCCAGCAATTCACCCATCAGAGTATCTGAGGTTATTTCATAGGAGGAGGAAATGGGATGCGATCTAGAGTAAATGGCTTACTGGCATCCCTCTAGGTTCTCGGCGAAGAGGAGAAGGAGGTGGTGGTGGTAGTAGTAAAAAAAAAGTTACACAAGAGAGGAAGGGAGGGAAGATGATGAAGGAAGAGTGAGAGGAAGAGGAGAAGGAAAAGAGGGAAGTGAAAGGAGAAAAATGGAAAGAGAGAAGCCACACCACTCGATATTCCTAGGCTCCCTTCGAGGATTTCTTGAACTCAATGAAAATATACTAGGGAATTTCAGATGACTGAAAACCCCAGTGTAGACAAAGGAGCACGTGCCCGCGCAAGCTTCCATGTACATATTCCTTCCTGTCTGGGATTGTTTCGAACACACAAGTCCACTACTCAAATCACACTAAGAAGTCCGAAAGGGACAGCTAAGCAGTACTTTATTCACTGCTTGTGAAGTCGGAGAAGTCCCCAAGACTTATTTTCTGCCTGGAGATTAAGATCATTTCTCCCGTAATGATCTTAATGCTTTAGGGTATAGGTGAGTGCAGCGGCAGTAGAAAGGGGGCAAGAATTACAGAGCAGATCGATGCGAGACTGGTTTAAAACTAAGTCCATTTTCTCCCGTGTTCTAGTTCCCAAATTCTCTGGAAGTGGGTTGAACTTGAAGGAGCGGCAAAATCACGCTTGAGCCTAGACTGGGTGGGAGCTGAGAGGATCCAGAGGCGGGAAGCAAAGAGATACGCAAAGGGTGTCAAACCGCAGTCTCCCTAGTATATGAATGTGACCTACTACCTCTCGACACCCCCCCACATGCACACGTATTCCACAACCCAAGATCGTGAGTTTTCCTTGCAAAGACTCCTCAAATTCCAAACACGTTGGCAAACTGGTTTCTCAGTAAAGTTTGTGTTTGTTTTTCCACTTCAGTTTCGAGTTGGGAGATAACATTTCAGAAAGGTGGAGAGGAGTGACAGGTTCTAGGGAAGGACTTACAGCCTTCTACGACTACCACCTTCTTCCTCATGGCCCACCTCCCATACCCTTAGGTTCTTGTTTCTCTACAGCGTCTCCACATTCCTCCCCCTTCTTCCATTTCTAGTCTCTGTCCCTATCACTTGGATTCTTTCCATCATTTGAATTTGCACCTTCTTCAACCTGGAAGTCCTCTCCGTGGATCCCTCCCCCTCCCAAATAAATAAATAAACGAGTTGAGAGGGAAAATGGATAACTATAATAAGATAACAGCTGATGTCTCGTCATTCATCTACCTCACTCCTATACATTCAGCACTTCATCTGTATCCAAATGGACACACGAAGTGTTTTCGTCATCACCGTCACCACCAATTAACAACCATTTATGCAGATTTCAAAGGGGACTGTGGACTCTAGATCCAAAATGGGGTGGGGGAAGGATTGCCAAGGCTTGTTTTAGTGTTTTGATGTAATTACTTAGGAACATAACAGTACACACAACTGCATTCAGTTCTCCTAACATAGGGGTAAGGGCACAAGACAGTATCAGTGTGGGATGAAATGCATGCGATCTGTATTCTGTAGAGAATTATCTGGTTTTGGAGTTGTATACAGCCCAGACTACTTTTTCCTCAACTGAAGGAGATCAGTTATTACTCCGGAAGCCCGTTCTAAGATGTTTGTGTGCAAAGTAACTGAAGCAAAATGAACGCCAGACTTTTCTTTTCGGAGCGTAAGCATCTATTCCCCACCACCAACACCACCCCACCCCACCACACACACATCTTCCCGCCTCCATCTATCTATGAAGCCCCAAGCACAGCAGGGGCACTTTCTTTCAGGCTAGGGTGCACACTGGTCAGCGACTCCCCAGGAAGCAACAGTTCCTTGCAACCTGAATCACATAACCAGGGGTCGCCCTGTTCCCAGAAGCAAAGTCAACTCCCAGCCCAGTCAGAGCTCAGTCTGTTTTCTTTCACATTTTAGGGGTAGGGGGAGATGGGTGGGATTAGACGAGAGGAAGGAGGTGAAGGTTGGGAATGAGACAATTTGTTTGCACTCTACATTTGAACAGGGGCCTTTGCCCTTGTGATCACTGGCGATACAGAGCCCTGGGTCAGGTCCAAACCAGGTCAGGTACAGCGTATCTCTCTCTAGTTTATGCCTGGAGGTTTCAAGGTCTGCCGATTCTGCGCGTGTGCCTTTTTCTCTCTTTCGCTTTCGCCAGATAAACCAGGTCCGGTTACTTCCTCTGCCCCAGGACTGTCCTGAAACCTACGTATGGCTGACAGCTCCGATACTCGTCTCTCCTCCTTCCCGCCCTTTCCAGACTGCCAGCGCTCCAGTAGACAACCAACTCTTACTTAGAATGTTGTAGTGGACAGGGAAGGGAGGGGAGCGGTTAGGTTTCTGGTGCAATCCTGCCCCCCCTCCTCCCCGTTCAGAAACTAATTTAATTAACACAAGTTTCCTACTAAGGCATCTCCACTCATCCACCCACTCCAAGCCTTTATTCCTCCTTTCCTTTCCTTGCTCTCCAGAATACGGGAGGAAAAGAACTCGACAGAGCATCCTCCTGGGCTCGCCTTCGCTCTCTCTTAGAGAGTAGCTATCTCCCAGAACTCGCTTCTGCTCTCCATCATCCCCGCCTCACTCCCCGTACACCTCACACTCCCTTTGCATCTCAGACGTCTTC
>NW_027555625.1:116517362-116639862 GCF_003287225.1 Phascolarctos cinereus | reverse complement strand
TGCTCTGTTCTGACCCCATGTTTTGTTTACAAAGCAATCACGGCTAAAAGGTTTATTTTTTATGAATCTACCCTAATTAAAATATTTGTATATTTTCGTTAGCTTTGGAAGCACAGTTTATGGCTGTAATTTTATTTAAATAAAATTATAAGGTATTCCTGCTTAAACATGTTATTTTGTATTATTTAGCTGGCTGCAATGCAGAAAGTACAGCTGTGCTGGAAAATTGGTTAATAACCAGTTTTCATCCAATGAGAACACAGAACATATTTATGAGAATTAGATTTTAAAGTCTATCATCTTCAATTCCCATAGTTAATTTTCTAATGAATGTATACTACTCATCTTAGGTAACATCCTTACTAATAGACTAAACTCTGTACTTAGATTTGCCATTATGTGCTGGAATAATTTAGCTACTATTAGATGAGTAATTCTGTTTGATGTAATATGAGAGTCTATCTGGTATCTTGCAGTTTAGTGCCCTTAGGTGTTAAATTTGCTATTAAGATCAGAGTTCTTTTAAAAAAAATCAGCTATTATTAAACAATTGATTTTTGTGGTTAAAATTTTGAAAGAAATCTTATAAATAAATGCATCCCTTGGAGCTAATGATTATTAATTTTATAATTACTGTATTCATTTATTGTTATAGGATCATTACAAATTTGGGGGGCAGTAAACAAATTTTTCAAGCAGTAGAGTCAGCATGACAAAAAATAATTTGTTTTTATTTTAGATTCAGATTTCATTACTGCACTCAAACTACTACAACTGGGCTTTGAGTTATTATACAATCCAAACTGTTTCAATCAGAAACTCTAAGACTCAGTGTGCAATGATTATTATTAATAATTAGCTCCTTGGTTTCTTGATAGAAAAAGGCTATCAACAAGCATTTGTTTAACCACAACAAAAAGTATAATTAGCTTATCCCACTTATTAAATCTTGTATGCATGCCAACTCATACCAAACTGCTACTTTTACAAAAAATTGCAATAATACAGTTCATTTTTCCAGTCCTTTTTGCACAAAATTTATTTACAATGTCTACATAAATGCTCCAAGATGGGACTATGGAAAAATACACACATGACTGATGCTTTGCTCAGAAATAAAGTCAACATATTAAAAATAAATCTTCAGTTCATGTTTTTGAGCTGCATAAAACAGGAAGTGATGTATAAGGTGGTGGTTGTTGCATGGGGACAATGATGCTCTGATGTGACAATGAGGCTTCAAAACACACTGCCTTTTGGTTTCCATGCCTCCTCCTACCAGTCTCCTTAAGACACTGCCTGGAACAGCTGATTAATCATTGTTGATGACTGCAGTTTTTCCCATCCTTCCCGATTTACATCTGTTCAGGCCAATTCAAATATGGTGAGTAAATGAATTAGACATGCAAATTCAAGCCCCAGGCTAGAGAGAGGGAGAGAGGGAGAGGGGGGAGAGAGAGAGAGAGAGAGAGAGAGAGAGAGAGAGAGAGAGAGAGAGAGAGAGAGAGAGAGAGAGAGAGAGAGAGCGAGCACACGAATGGCTGAAATCCTAGGCTGGAAGAAAGATTCTTCTGCCTGATATAGTTATTTTAATGCTCTAAAAATCCCGCAAATAAGACCTTTCTGTCATTTGCAGGATAACTGTAAGGCTTTTAATGTAAGGAGGCTTCTGGAGGAAGTGAAGAGCTATGGAAACAACACACATAGTGTGGAAAAATTTCACATTTTTTTTTAAAAAATCTATAAGAAACAACGTAATATGGATAACAGTATAATAGCATTTACAATATTTCACTCTTTGTTCTCTTAATGTCTTATATAGTTATTTAGCATGTCCCCAAAGTTGACTTCGGTTGGTGTTTCCTGCTTTTTTAAGGGTCCCTATGAAGAATTAGGGATGCTCCTTGGTCCACAGTAGATGCCAAGAATGGAACTCCACAGTCAATGCAGAAAAACGATATTTGAAATCTGTCACGGTTGCAGACAATGCATATTCCCTTAAGCTACTGAGCATGAATGTCCATGACTTGTCCACTCATTGTTGGGTCTCCTGTATTAAGCACTGTGGGGCTTGATGCTGACATTGGCATTCCAGGGTGGGATGGTCCTCCATGCATCATCACTGTTGGGTGGTGAGGGTGTCCAGGAATGTAGGTATGCATGGGGGGCCCATGACGCAGCTGAGCAGGATGTGGGGGCATCTGGGGTTGGGTATAACTTGGCTGTCCCATACTCACACCCATTGGACCACCCCGAGCTACATACTCCCCTGGCATACTTTGCAGCCCTGTAGAAATTTAAAACAAGAAAGAAACCAACAAAAAAAAAAAATCTTGTGAAAAATCAACTTTGGATTTGTGAATTCAACACCACAACAGCACCAAACATCAATAGAAAAAAAAATCATTTTAAAATAGTAAGGGTTTCCTTTTTAAGAAAAATGTCACAAGAAAAAAACAACATAAACTTTTGCTTTTACTACTTTTATATAATGTTGCTTCTATTATCATTACTAATAGCACAGTATCTTGTGATGTCAGGTTAACGTGATGAGTTTTTATTTACTTAGAAAACACTCTTATTTAACATCCAGTGAGAAGAGGCACTTTTAGCCATCCAAACATTCTATACGATGAATATATCACATTGTTCAATAAGCAATTCACATGGAACTGAAATGGATAGGATTATTAAGTGTAATTGTTACATTAAACTGTATTTTTAACACATAAAAATCAATGTTATCAATTAATTCCTTCTTTGTGATTACTTAGGCCTGAAGAAGAAAAAAAAACACTCAACACAAAATTCAGTCCACCCTGAAATGATTTTGAGAACAATAAGAAAAACTGGACCTAAAACAATAACCCTCTTGCTTTGTGGGGGCCTCTTGTCTTCTGCATGGATTGCTATAGTTGATGGAAACTGACAGGTGTATTGTTTCTGAGAGCTATACGTTCTATAATCATCAAGGGTGAAAGGCATAACGCTATTGCTAAGTAGGTTCAATTGGCTTTAGTTCTAAGTAATAGTGCATTGTGAATGCTATGAACACCTTTGAATCAGGTCTCTGGGCTCTAGCAATGACTGGCTGCTTAATCTAGCCTAAAGGAACATTTTTGAACTAATGAAAATTGCTTTTAAAATATACTGTACCCACAGCTCTTTAATCAAAAAAGATGATAATATTTTTTGTAATAACCTATTAATTTAATTGGTCACGAAGCATAAAATACATCATTTAAATTTAATTGACCCAGAAACTAAGAAACAATATTTAAATTAACTAAGCTAGAAATTTCCATGATGAGGTAATAAGACTGTTGCATTCCAGAGTTCAATGGAATGTTTTCACAGCTAATTGTTAAAACTTTTTTTTTGACTCATGCCCATAGAATACCAATATAAATTGCACTTGGCCTAACTAGTGATTTCAAATACTACATTAATATAATCAAAGACACAACCAAGGCTATGAAATAACTGCTTATAATTCCAGAAACAAAACAGAAAAAGCAACACTATTAGGGATAATTTAGGAATTGAACAAGAGCCTTGGTGTTCGAAACAGTTTTACTGCTCTGAACAAGAAATGCTATAATGCATTTTCTCTCCTCTAAAAAAGACAAGAGCATGAATCTGGGGCAGTTTTTCCTAGGCTTACTTCACTAGGCCTGCCACTGAAGATTGCATTAATGATCTCTATTTTTGTATACTGAATAAGTCAAATCCATTTGTCACACTGCAAGTGATGGCATACTTAATTTGGATATAGTCAATTAGCCCGGGCTAAGCTCCATAGCCTGCTGTGCACACCTCTATTTTGTATTCTCCCTTTTTTCCATTGCCACACGTAATCCCATTATGATGGACAGACAAAGAGGAATAAACTAAAAAAAAATGTTTTTTAAAAAGGAAAAGTTTGGTTGAATGAATTGCAAAATATGCCTTAACGACCCTAAGTGAAGCTTGTGTTTGTTTTACCCCAAAAGAAGTCTCTGTTTAGCTTTTCGGTATCTTGCAGGTTAGTGTAGAAATGTAACTCATGCATCAACTGTGGTTAGACAGATTTATGACACTTTGGGGACATGCTTTTTCCTCTCTTTGCACTGCTGCAGACTGCTTACATTTTGCAAATCAGTCTGTTGCTATGACAACTTGCTCCCCCCCACCTCCTCCTGACTGTTTCTTGTTTGGTCATGTGGTCAGTACTGTATAATAGCAACACACACGGTAAATGTACATCATACACAGTATCTATGAGCTTAAAAGCTTGATCAAAACCGAGGAGACAATGGAGGAAGCAAGAAACAAGGAGTTTAATGGAAAGGAAGGAACAAGCATAAAAAGCAATGGGCAAGGAGAAGATGAGAGAATGCAAGAAGAAAAATACACCTAGAACAAAGTGAGAACGAAGACCCCTCCCCCATTTGTACTTACTTCCCCCTTGCTTTTCGATTGGTTAACTAGATGAAGGTTACATGTAGTGCCACTGCCCCTCCATGCCCATATTCATGCCCATTCCACTCATAGGTCCTAGAAGGGAGATAAAAATCCAAGAAGAGGCCAGAAAATGAGCAAAGTCAACAGATAGTGCCAAAAGACCCTTTAAAAATACAGATTCCAGAGGGCAGAAAAAAAGGTTAAGATCTTCAGAGTGTAAAGATCCTCGATTCCTCTGCGTAATATCTTAGGTGCATAGAGGACAGGCAAGGCAAGGCAGGCAGCTTGAGATAACAGCAAGAGATGCAATGGTTTTACCTGTGCTGCTGAAGGGATAGCACTTACAAACCAGAGTAGCAACAATAACAGTAACACAATATGCATCTTACCTGGTGCTCTGATGCCCATGTGTTGCTGACCGTCCATTACGAAACCTCCCATTGGTTGTCCGTCTGGGTTATAAGGTGTTCCTTGACTTACTATAAAAATGTAGAACATAATTACTTACTACCAGTTTTCATTGAAAGGAAGAGAGAGAGAGAGAGAGAGAGAGAGAGAGAGAGAGAGACAGAGAGAGAGAGACAGAGAGAGAGAGAGAGAGAATATACCGAGTGGCATTTTTGCTTATTGTAAAAGCATAACTTCAAAACGGAATTAAAATAAAATTCTCCTTGCAATACTGTATCAGACTGCCAGGACTAAAGTGTCAAGGTTCTACTGACAGCAAGATTTAGAAATTTTCTGTTTGGATTTTAATCTGGTGATCATTTAATAGGTGTTGAAAGAAAAAAGAAATCCAAAATGTATGGACATGACTAGACATGTTTGGGCCCAAAGTGATACTTGACATAATTTCAGAGACTGCTCTATTGAGATGAGAGAGAGCATTTTAAAAGAAAGTGTACAACCAACACCAACTTCAGCAAATGGGCTCTTTGTTGGTCTTACTGCTTTCTCACAATACTAAAACAAATCCTAGAATGAAGGTGCTTCCTAGATGTTTAGCTCTAGAAGCCAAAATCCCATAGCAGTATCGGTATTTTAAGTTTCTAATACAAATAGCTTGAGAAAAACAAGAACAAAACAAAACAAAACAAAAATCATACACAGACACACCTTAAACCCCACAGGATGGATATGAATAAAGCTAGAGAACCCAGAACTTGGTATTTGTACCACTACCTGAATTCTACATTTTAACCGCACATTAAAAGCTGGCTTCAGAAGTAAACTGCCTTGGGTTATTAAAGCACATGAAGCTCTACCTCATTGAATGTCTTTGAACTTTACTGAGTCCCACAAGCGATCCTGACCCCTTTGCCCTTTTGACAGGTAATAAAGTTTACAGCAATTCCACACCAAGCCATGCACCAGGGAGTGGTCATAGTAGCAGAAAGAGCTGGGAAGGAAAACTCAAAAAAAAATAACATTAATATATCGAATGTGTACAAAGAATCCTGTAACTGAGCATATAATTTAATCGTTACTTTTCTCTATTTGCTTTTTTTTTCCTCCAAATATTTTAATGATGTTAAATTGATTAGTGTTGTTATGAAACGAGACTGGTTTAATTTTAATTGTCAATCACTCCCAGCACTCATTCCCAGTTTATTTACCAGGTAATGGACCTCCCGGTGAATGGCTTGAGGATGGCTTTCGCTTGCGTGACTTGAATACAGTTACTATGGGGGACTTGCCTGCTCGATTGGACTGGTCTATCATGGGCTGAACTATTCTTCTTCTAGCATTAATAAACCTGTAACAAAAGAGTAAAGTGAATCATTATTGCATGTTTTTGTCGCTTTGTTTCGTATTTAAAGGAGAAAGAAAGGAATTCAGCTATGGCCAAGGCTAGGATTTGGTTCCCTTGACTAGTCTATGTGCAGTTTCAAATGCTGCAAAACCTATAACCCCTGGTGACCTTTGAGCATACAGGCTTGGGGTTTCTGAGTTGATTTATGTTTGTCTGCTTTTACCACAGTTGGACACTTCCATTTCATCTTTTCATGGGGGAATTAGCAGAGTTTTCAGGAAACAATGCTAGCCACCACTCTTTTCAATTCAGAGGGGGAAAAATTGGTCTAGATAGGGAGATGTTCATAAGGGCATCTGTTACCTCTCCTAATTAGCGACATTTCTATCTTATGTTCTCTAGCCTCCTTTTACAATTTTTATCAAAACCTTCCCTACCTCTTGCAAACCTAATTCTATTTTAATGCCCACTATTAAGATAATGAACTGAGATGGCAGAACACCATCAAATGAGAGAATGTCTGGAGTTTTATCACCACTAACTCACACTGCTGGGGACTTCAGAGAAATACATTCCTTGAAGAGATTTCTTGGATTTTTTTTTTTGCTCTTTATGCAAAGTATGAGGTCAAGGCGAGGTCACAGCTATACAGTAATTGAACTTATAATCCTGCTTTCTCCCGCTAGTGCAGAAAATTTATAACAAACATCTTGTTAGAACATAATTATTGTACTAGCAGGAAAAAAATGGCTAGTTATTTCAAAATAAAAAGTGGTTAAAATTTGCTCACCAAGGTTATAACAGTGACATGTTAACTCTTAAGGTACTTTCAGTGTGCAAACTATAATAAAAATCAGAAATTGAATTCAAGGAATGAACAAGATACATTGGATTCTGAGATAGTAAATGCTCTCAATTCTCAACCTAAAAAATGAGCACCACATAAAAATACACAATGAAAAGTTTAATAATGCACTATTAATAATTAAAGCTGCTACCACAGTCCAGTATGAATCCCAATCTGTAACTCATATTCATAATCTGTCCACCTCACAAGGGGAAATGGTACCTAAATAGAGGGCCATTACACTGAATGAACATATGTTTCTTAAAGTAGAAATTCATACTCCATGACACTTATAGTTTCCAAGTATCCTGGATCTTTTATGTTCCTTTTTTTTCCTGAAAAGTAATTAAAATAAAAATGAGAATAAAATCTAACTAAAATGTAATGTTTTGGTGGGACAAACCAGTGGACCGGCAATACGCATTGTATCAATTCTTGTAAATATTGTCCCTAAACTGCTAATAAAATATTTAAAACATAGATCTATAACAAATTGTGTTGGAAATCAGTTTATCATTATCTTGTATAAACCATGAAAATTGGAATCATGTGAGCAGAAGGTTAGATTAATTCTCCATTCTCATTATAAGCACAGGTGTAGCACAAACACCATGTGAAATAACTAATTAAGATGGGGGGGGAAATCTGCTTTTTCATTAGCTATCTTAGGTGCATGACCAATTAGAAAATTATTTAATATTAATACTCAGAATACAGCAAGAGCAATTTTCATAGTCACTAACAAAAGTAATACAGTCAAGAAATAACCTCTCTGTGGCATTGTTGATAATATACAAGCTTCTAGAGGGCAGGAATCTTGTCTGCACAATTTACTTAATACATTATTTGGTCCACAATCATCCATAGCAAATGTGTAATAAATGTAATTTGTAGTGATGATTTATATACCACCTATCCTTACTATGTTTATAGCACTAGGTAGATTTTACTGATTGATCAATTGGTTTTCATCTAATTAATGCTAGAAATGTTCCTGCATGTTAGGTGGGAAACATTTATGAATATATCCATTTCACAGTAGTAGTCTAATGATTTATAATAAAAATATATATGATAAAGTTGATACTACCCATCAACAGGATAAATTACCTGAATTTTTTTCCAGTTTCTGCATTCACAATTTTTTTCCTTTTGCACCAACCGAATACAGGTGAAAATGGTTTGAACTAACAGGGACTAACCCAACCCCATCACCATCACCATGGTGGCCTTCTTTAGCTTTCTATCCAACTGATATAACCAGCCTCAAATCTCATATTCCCACTGTCTTCCCCATTAATGATGTTTGCATTCAATCTTCAATTAACCTAACTTCAATTTAATACAAGTTCTAAACTTATATGATGTACAGATATAAAATTCACTCTGCCATGTTTGAAATAGATACACATAGATACATGCACATTCTCACATGATCATTTTAGCAAAGAAAGCTATACTTTTGCAATAACTGTTTTTTAACTGAACATCTTAGTTTAGAAACCTTTCACTCAAAATCTCAAAATTCTTTCAAATGTCTTTAATATAATACAATATTGACAAACACAAATAATTACAATATCTAAACTTTCATGAATAAATCATTATTTGATCAATTGCCTGGTTTCTTTAAAAAAAATTAAACAAATAAATAGAGGAAACAGACAGATTTGTTTCAGATGTGAATTCATTAAATAAAACCACAGTATCCCTATATCCATTTCACAACCATCATAAGAATTACCCTCTTTAATGCACAGTTTCTTAAACATTCTCATAGGTACTATTTGCACTCAAGTACTGCTATAACACAGCCATGGGTTTAGAGGGCTTCAGGGTGAATTCATATACAAAAACATTTTCCTTCTGGGCAAAGTAATAAAATGACATTCTTGCTCCTCCCACTAGAAGTCAAACTGAGGTCAGCTCTCCGTCCCTGTATCTGTTTAAATAAACTGGTCCAGCTGTTTGTTTCCAAAATGCCCTTTAACCTTCTGTCTCATCCTCCCTGCCTTTGTAACAGAATGCTTTCCTTTGCATTGGGGTAGACTCTAAGCTACTACAGATTTTCTGAAAACTGAACAAGAAACTTCCTCAAAGTTTTTTACGAGCCTAATTAATGTTACTTTATAATCACCAACAAATTACTATGCCTCCTTCTTGTTCTTGGGGGAAGGGGGAAACTATATATCTATATATAGATATATGTATCTATATATATCTATATATAGATATATGTATCTATGTATATAGCTATATATAGATATATGTATATATGAAAAAAATCCTAATTAAAACTGCTCAAAAATGTTTATACATATTGGTAACCATATATATGAAGATATTTTGTCCTGTGAACCCAGTAGTAAACTCTGCTTATTGATGGAAGAAGACTGTGAAGTGAACCCCCACTATTGATTGTATAATAAAGTAATAAATAGTTGGAACAAAAGTGTCATTAATGAATTTATAACCACATATACATAAAAACTTTAGCCACTCTGATTCTGAATTTCCCATAGCACCTTTCTCTTGTTGAAGTTCTACATAAAGAAAAAATCCAAGAAAATTTATTTTATAGATTTTATAGTTGATGGTCATAATCTAATCTCAATTTACTCCAGTTCCTAAAACTCAGAACTAGTTAGTTTTGCTTAAAGAGGCTGTCATGTTTATAAAGTGGCTATGGACATGGTTTTTTCTTAAAGTTCACAGTGGATACTGACAGTGAGTAGCCAGAACCAAATCAAATGCTCTATAAAAGCAGGCTTCTTTGACAAACTGATTGCTTGTGAACCAACTATTCACATACTGAATAACTTGAATATGAAGATGGGCTTTCTGAAAAACAAAAATACCCCCAAAATTTATTTTCATTTAAAAAAATCTAACTCACTTTGTGAAATTGGGACAAATGATGTAAAAGAATTAAATTCTCTAAACAGGAGAAAATTCTGAAATAGGGAAGATTTTTGTTTGTTTCTCTCTATTTACGCTATCATGGTTCAGGTTCTCTGCCTATAATAAAATACAAAGCCAAACAAAATGCATAAAGAACAAACCAGTTTTTTTTTAAATTCATTCCATATCAAAGTAAGTTTAGATGTGATCCTCTTTATTTAGTTACCACTTAACATCAGAGAGTGTGTGTGTGTCTGTGTGTGTGTGTGTGTGTGTGTGTGCACGCGTGCGCATGTGTGTTTTCTCTGCTAGGCAGAGATACAAAATGCTTAAAAGACAGTGTATTTGGCTTAATGGACAGATTGCTTAATGGAGTCAGGAGGAATTGGGTTCAGATCTTACTTCCAACATGTTCCAGTTGGATGACTATGAATAAATCAGTTAATATCTCTGAGCCTCAGTTTTCTGATCTGTCAAATTGTGAATAATACCTTATTTTGTTATGGGGCTCAAATAACAGAATGTATGTGAAGTGTTCTTAGAGTACTATATGAGTGTCAGTTGTTATAAAGATGAAAAAATTCCACAGTCTCTGTTTTCTAGGAAATTGAAGGTTGTAAATCCAGTAAGATCTCAAAGATCTCAGATTTTATACCTTCTGAAGAAAAAAACATTTTAGATAGACAAGGAGAAGACATTGGTAAAATATACCTCTTAGTTGGTACATTAAAGGGAAAAGAATAGGACTTTAAGCAGCAGAAAATTTTAGGTAAGAGGTATAGTGGCCTCAGATCAATCAGCAGGCATTTAAAAATACTATGCATCAGGCAATATAATAGGCAATAAGGGCACAAGCACAAGAGATTTCTTTTGGTAGCTGCCCCCAAGGACCTTACAACCTAGCTGGGGAAGACAACACATATGTATATAACACACACATTCATGAATAACACACATGCATTCATATGTAACATACATGCATACATGTAGACATGATAAAAAGCAATAGGAAGGGATAGGCAGTAGCAGCTGTTGGAAACAGGAATTTAGAAGATGCTGCTTGAGCTAATTCTTGAAGTACTCTAAGGATTCTGAGAAGTAGAGAAGAGGCATGGGAAAAGGGACATAGAATATCATGGAAAAGAAACAACCAGAAGACCAGGCATAGTAGTGTATGTCTGAAATCCCTGCAACCTGGGAGGTTGAGGCTGGTGGATTGCTTAAGTTTGGAAGTTCCGAGCTTCAATGATATTAAAGCCAATCAAGTGTTCACACTAAATCTGGCACCAATAGGGTGGGCTCCTGGAGCAGGGAGCGATAAACTGGCCTAGGCTGGAAAGAAAGTAGGTCAAAACTTCCTGACAAGAGATGAATTATTAAAAATAAATGGCTGCTGCACTTCCAGTCTGGGCAAGATAGGGAAGGAAAGAAGGAAAGAAGGAAGGAAGGAAGGAAGGAAGGAAGGAAGGAAGGAAGGAAGGAAGGAAGGAAGGAAGAGAGGGAGGGAGGAAGGAAGCAACAACAAGAAAGCCAATTTTGCTATATTAGAGTATATGTGAAAGGGAATAATGTCTGAATAATTAATCAGTCAATAATTATTAAACACCTACTATGTGGCAGGCATCATGCTAGATGCTGTGGATGACAAATATAAAGAATGAAATAATCCATACACACAATGTATTTATATTCTAAACTGAAAAGAAGGGTAGTTTGGGGCCAGGATTTCAGTGCCAAACAAGGCTTTATACAGGGCTTCCAAAAGCTATTAAAGCTTAAAACTGTACTAAGACTTTGGAGACACCTTGTATTTGATCTTTGAAGCAACAGAGAGCCACTCGAGTTACAGCTCTAATTTTTCCTCAGTGCTCATTCAATATCTCTTTAAAAAAATTTCTGTCTTTGATCATATGCATAATTTTCTAATCAAGACGTAGTGATGCAGCTATCTGCATTTGACCTGTGGTTTCTAGTTCACTCTCCCCATTTTGTTGCACTCATATCCAGTGCTTAGATACCTAAGTTTTAACAGATCAGGGTACTGTTTTCATTTACTAAGCAATTAAGAAAATAGTACTAGACCTTGGTTACATATCGAACCACAAGGTACATTTTCCTAGTTTCATGTTCCATGACAGGTGACATTTTTCACAGGGATTTACTCTGTTCATACCTCTTCTCATGACCCTTTGAGGTCCTTCTGGTCCTCAAATGATGATGATAAGATGATGATGAGAGAATCACACTTTCAAAAATTGTGTTTTTATGCTTCCCAAATAAATTCTTTTTTATTGGGTTGTAGATAAAACTTTGTTTCTTTATGATGGTCACAAATAGGCTAAGAGTTGGCTTCTTGATATACTTCCTCCAAACTTTTTTTTTGGTTTTTAAAGATATATTTTTATTAGGTGTATCCTACTTTACCAATTCAACTTTGCCTAAGAAAAAAAAATGCCCAACATTGCCAGTCTCCAAGTCCTCAGCGGATTTCATGCTACTCCTTGTTAATTTCACATAAATATGAGAGAGAAAGAGAGAGGTTAAGGGAGAGAATTAGGAGAGAGAGGGAGTGAGAGAGAGAGAGAGAGAGAAGGAGGGGGTAGATGATGGGGGGGAAGGAGTTTCGTAAGTATTGGTGCTCTTAAGTCTTGCAAACCCCAACATTCAATCATTTTGAAACATATCCTAACATATGTGGTGATTCTGGGCTTATGAAATCAAAGAAAACACATTATTTCCATGGCATGGTAGGAAACATCACTGTTAGAAATGTTTTTGGTGTATACCATGTTTTACCCCAGAAAGTATCATTTATGGTTAGTTGTTCTTTATGATGACAGTTACACATATTTACATACATTAAGAAATGTGCCTCCAGGGGGCAGCTAGGTGGCACAGTAGATAGAGCACCAGCTCTGGATTCAGGAGTTCCTGAGTTCAAATCTGGCCTCAGACACATAACACTTACTAGCTGTGTGACCCTGGGCAAGTCACTTAACCCCATTGCCTAGGCCCCCCCCCAAAAAAAATTTAAAAACAATTAAATTAATAAATGTGCCTCCATTCTTTAATAAGAATGAAAATAACTTTCTAACAATAAAACTAAGGCCAGTAAAATGATGCATAAATATTAAAATAATATTTCAGAAAGTAATACTATATATGCTTCAGTCAATACTAAAACAAATACAAATATTACACTCTTTAGGGAGTTTTCACTCTTACACCAAATATAAATATTCTCTTCCCCTAAAACAAGAAATAAGCCTCAAAATCTTCTACTGGAGTTATTAAAAACAACCTTTTTATTTTAAAGTTAGTTATTAAACTTAATAACCCATAACTGACAATCACTGGCTCCAAGTTTTCTGTACTCCCTTTCTTTGTGAAATAGGGCTTCAAGACACTCAAGAAAGTTGATTCAATCTCAAGTCAAACCTTATGAAATCATGTTTTTGGCAACATTTCTAGCTTCCTAACATCCTACAAACCACAGACAGTTCCAAGACTGTAATACATCACTGACAATGCTGGAGGGAGATTTGGGGGGAGAGAAAGGATACCAGCGGATGGGGGTGGGGCACAACAAAAGGAAGACAAGAGGGAGGGAAAGGGGGAAAGAAGACATGTTCTACTACCCACCCACTTTAGAAACACAGTATTAGAATATACTCAGATTACAGCAAGCCTATTAATCAGAGATATCAGAAGATTTCCCTTCAAGTTCAGTTTTACTTCTCTGGCATTAATGGAATCAAGTATTTACCAAATTATCATAGAAGAGTCTGGAGTTACATCAGGCAATGAAGAAAATTGGCTACATAGAAGATGTTCAGTAAGACAACTGATAACTACTGACACATTTGATGCAGTCATTTTTTAAATACCTACACTGCTCTTGGGTTTTGAAACCTTAACTCTTTGACTATATTATTATATGTATGTTATGCATTCCCTAAAGCTTTACTTGAAAGCAAGGTTTTAAAATGTTATTTTACTCTTAAAATCAAAGCCTACTAATTAGTGTATATATATATATATATATATATATATATATATATATATTCTATATAGGAAATCGAGTTAGCTCTTATTTTTGAATAGTGGGGTCTCACCTTAACAACGCTTCTCTGCCCTCTCTTGCCACCACCACTCTGAATCAGAAGTGAGAGTGGCTAAAAAGCAATGATAAGCATATATAATAACACTATTTACAATTATGGGATATATTTTATCTTAAAAGCATACCCAACTAATACTTTGAAATTTAGCAGAAATAATTATACATAGGTTCCATGTAAGAAAAAAAAACAATGATGCGAAGCATGACATTGAAGATTTTTTAGCATAATGTATTAATAGTTTGGATGCTGTTAACTGGGTTAATAAAATAATGAATTCTGTTCTTGTAGAAAATGTTCTAATAAAATAATAAGATTCAGGGTTTTGTCCTTAGCTCTCTGCTAGTGACTCTCTACACTGTCTCCTTTAGCAACTTCATTTACTTCCACAACTTCAATTACCACCTCTATGTGTTTGAGCTCTAAGTCTGTATCACCAACCCCTCTAACTGCCTAATGAAATCTTAACCTGAGTCTCATGGGACCCTCAAACTCAACATGTCCAAAATTGAGGTTATTCCCTTCCCTCTTAAACCTGTTCTATCTTCCTTATAGCATCACTATTTCTATCAGTAGCACCACCATTCACCCCGTCTCTCAATGTCAAATCCACGACATCTTTGATCCTTCCTTTTCCCTCACTTCTCATATTCAATCATTTACCAAGTCCTCTTAATTCTACCTATAGAATGCCTTTTACATTCATCCCCACATCCATCTCTATTTCTACCTTCACCACCCTCATTAGTGTCCTCATTACCATCCACTTGGACTAGAGTAATAGCCTCCTAACAGGTCTTCCCATCTCTACTCTCTTTGCCCTCTAATCCATCTTTCATACTGCTGCTAGGGTAATCTTCACCATCCATGGCTATCTCAAAGTATCTGCTCCATTCAAACTCTTCAGTGGCTCTTTACTGTACACAGAATAACGATTAAAGCCCCTCTCTTTGGCTTTCAAGGCCCTTCACAGTCCAAAGGCACTCTCCATTACTCCCCTGCATAGGCTACATACTCCAACCAAACAGTTTCATAAATATGGCCAGTCTCTTCTGCCTCTCTTGTAGTCACCTCTCCTTGTCTTCACTTGCTGGATTCCTCTCTACCTTTAAAGGTCAATTTAAAGAGATAATGTGGCTTAACAGACAGAGCACTAGACTTGGGGTCTGAAAGAGCTAGGTTTGAATCCTGCCTCAAGCTCTTATTAACCATGTGTTATTGCTGTTGTTGTGGTTGTGGCTGTTGTTGAGTTGTTTCAGTCATGTCCAACTCTTTTTGATCCCATTTAGGGTTTTCTTGGCAAAAATACTGGAATGGTTTGTCATTTCCTTCTCCAGGTCATTTTACAGATGAAGAAACTGAGGCAAACAGAGTGAAGTGACTTGCCCAGGGCCACACTGCTAGTAAGTGTCTAAGGCTGAATTTGAATTTAGGTCTTTTTGATTCCAGGCCTGGCACTCTATCCAGTGCACCACCTGGCTGCCCCTACCTTATTTACTATATGACCCTCCAAATCACTTAACCTCCTTGGGCCTCAGTTTCCTGATCTGAAAAATGAAATTGGATTCAATGACCTCCAAGGTCCCTTCCAGATCAAAATCTATGACCTTATGATCATATACCACCTTCTCCAGGAAGTTTATAGCTCTAGAGCTGGAAAAGATAGGGAAACTGAGGCCCAAAAAGCCTGAATTATTCATCCAAGTTTATACAAATAATGTCAGAGAGGGAATTTGAACTTAGATCCTTTAACTTCCAAGCCAGTATTCCTTGCACTGCACCGCACTGCCTTCTGATCTTCCCTGATCTCCCATATTTACAAAGACCTTCCCCATTAGACATTACAGAGCACTCAGTTTTAAATTTCTATAAAAATAACAATAACAACAATAATAATGACTGACACATAGTGCTCTAGGTTTTATGAAACTATATAATAACTGAGATTAGTTCTGTTGCTTAATGTACAATCTCATTTGATTCTCACAATTACTTTGGGAGGTAGTAGAGGCATTATTATTCCCATTTTACAGATGATAAAACCAAGGTTCAGAGAAAGTAATTGACTTACCCATGGTGACATAACTAGTAAGTGCCAGAGGCAGGATTTGAATCTTAGCCTTCCTGACTACAAGTCTAGCACTTTTCATTATACCTATTGCCTTTTCCCTTGGCATATCATGTATCATTATATATTGTAATTTTCTGCTTGTATGCTTTGTGTCCTTATTTGACTCTCAGCTCCATGAAGGTAAGCATCACATCTTACCTAAATTTTTTATGCATTAAATTGATAAAGATTTATTAAGAACCTAATATATGTTAGACATTAGTGTCTAGCACAATGCTCTGAATGTATTAAGGACTTAATAAATGTTTGTTGAAGTGAATGATATTTAATGCACACAATAATGCACAGAATAGATGCCTTAATTTTTTAACATGATAGGACAAGATTTTTCTTAAGCAGAACCATTTATTTTTCATAGTTTCCATGGTTTCCTAATATTTACTCCCCCAAAATCATGAAAGTAGCACTAAGCCAAATATAGGTAACCACTACTTAGAAGAACTCTTTGATACATAAAGTTTTCTTTATATCAAGGCTTCTAATATACAAAGTAGGAAGTATGTTCACATAGAAAATGTTCTACAACCAATAAAAGTAAAAAATAGAAGCATGGAAAAGGGCAAGAGACCAGGCTTCTACTATGCTCTGTAAGATGTCATAGGATTCATAGGATACTAGCAGCTCTGAATCTACTGAAAATGCTTTACTGAATTTTCTTGACTAGGAGGTCTCCCTCTAATTAGACTCTCTCTGATACCCAAAGTCTTTCCTTGCTCCGTATGAACCTCTCTCATGCTTGATGGTTCACCTAAGTCTACCCTCCAGTTACTCAAAAACTTAGCTCCTTTTCATCTGCTTATTTCTACAGCAGAGTAGTATTCTGCTACTGATTATCATTGTTTGCTAATACCTGCCACCAACTTGCATAACCCAACCTGAGTCCCTACTATTTTAGGCTCTACATCCTGTAAAATAAATTTATCCCCTGCTTTTCCATATTAAGTCTCAAGAATGATGGAAAATGATTTTCACTCTCTATTCACCCATTCTAGCCTGTATAGAAATTACTGATGAACTTTTAAATTTTGTCTTCAGATTTCATTTTTTCAATGTGCAAACAAAGTCTGGGTTTATCTTCTAAGTTTTAAGAGAATGCCTTATGACAAAAAGACCAAGTTATCCCATCAGGCCTATAGCAAATGTAACTTTCAACAGAAAGATGGTATTTTAAAAAAAGGCTTCTCTGAAGGGGCTGTATTAAGTAATTATATGTAAAATGTGCTTAACTGCATGCATTCTACTTAAGAATTGTTAAGCATGTACGGATCTTCTTCTTTTGAAACATTTACTTCATTTTTAGATAGTCATATGAGATTAACACAACAGCCAAGGAATTTGATTTTCTTCATCATCATCAATCATCAGTCATCATCATCGTCATCATCATCATCACTAGCATTATATAGAGGAAGGGAAACAAGCATTTATTAAGAGGCTACTCTCAACCAGGCACCGTGCTAAGTCCTTTACAAATATTTCTTCATTTAATCCTCACAATAACCCTTCAGGGTAGGTGCTATTGCTATCCCCAACTTATAGTTGAGGAAACTGAGGCAGACAGAGGCTAAGTGACTAGGAAGTGTGTGAGGCTGGATTTGAACTCAGGTCTTTCTGACTCCAGAGTGAGAGCTTTTATCTGCTGTGCCACCTGGCTGCCTTTAAGGTTTTCAAGGTGCTTTATATATGTTATTTCATTTGATCTTCTAGTTTGGGCAGCATGGTACAATAGAACATGCCTTGGGCTATGAGGCAGAGTTTTTATTCTAGTCTTTCTGCTAATTCAGTGGATCATATAGTGACAGGATCATAGCTTTAGAATTGGAAGGGGCCTTGAATTTCCCTGAAGCCAGGCCCTTCTTTTTGAGATGAGGAAACTGAGGTCCAGAAAGATAAAATGACTTGCCTAGGGTTACACAGTGTATAAATGTCTGAGGCAGAGTCTGAACCCAAGTCTTTTTGTCTCCAAGTCCAGTGCTGTCACCTTCCTCATACGTAAAATGAGGACATCTCTTGGAGACGATCAACAAGGCCCCTTCTAGTTCCTTGGAAATGAATTATGTGGGAGTTCTATAATCAGTGGGAGCCCTTTTAAAGAAGGTCCCTTGGGTGTGGGATGGAGGTGGAGGAGTCATCACAGAGTCACAGAACTGGAAAGGACATCAAATGCTAGTTCCTCTAATGGACTCTAACCCAAACAAAAAAAAAAATCCCTTCTAAAGCATATGTGAAGAGGTATTTAGGCTTTACTTGAAGACCTTTGAGGAGAAGAAACCCATCACCTTCCGAGGCAGGCCATTCACTCAACTACTCTACTATTTTTCTCCTTATACCATGTGTAAATCTGAGGTTTCATTCCATTATTCCTAGTTATTTCCTCTGTGACCAACCAGAGCAAATCTAATCCCCTTCTATATAACTTCAAATTCTTGAAGACAGCTATCGTTCTGGGGCAGCTAAGCTTTATCTTCTGAGGTAAACACCCCCAGTTTCTCCAAATGATCATATGGCATGCTATCTAGGGTTTTCACCACCCTCATTGTCTTCTCTGGCTTCTGTTCAGCTTATTAATGTCCCCCTCATAATGTGGTACCTGGAGCTGAACCCTGCACTCCAGGTTATGTCTGGTCAGGGTAGAGAAGGACATCACTACTACCTTCCCTCCTTCTATGCATATTCTCTTTCTTAATGCAGACTAAAATCATATCCATCTCTTTAACCTATTAGTTCTTAATCTAGTAGATTCATGATATACTAAACCAAGAAGGGATTTCAGATACCATCAGGTCCAATTCCTTTTCCCTACAGATAGGAACCCAAGAGAGATAAAATACCAAAGTCTTCAAAGTGTACCTGTCCATGCCACATAAATAGTGACAGGATCTAGATTTGAATCAGGTCTCCTGACTCCATGAACAGAGTTCCACGAGCCTAGTCAAAACCTGTGTCAGAATCACAAGCATGGGATGAGAACTCACTTTTTGACAAAAACTGCTGGGAAAACTAGAAAAGAGTATGGCAGAAACTAGGCATAGATCAAAATCTCACACCATATACCAAAATAAAGTCAAAATGGGTTCATGATTTAGATATAAAGGCTGATATTGTAAGCAAACTGGGAGAGCAAGGAATAGTTTACCTCTCAGATTTATGCAGAACAAAAGAATTCATGACCAAACAGGAGATAGGGAACATTACGAAAAGCAAAATGGATAACTTTGATTACATTAAATTGAAAAGTTTTTGCACAAAGCAAATGCAACCAAGATTAGAAGGAAAGTAGAAAATTGGGAAAGAATTTTTACAACCAGTCTCTATGATAAGGGCCTCACTTCTAAAATATATAGAGAATTAGGTCAAATTTATAAGAATACAAGTCATTCCCCAATTGATAAATGATGAAAGGATATGAACAGGCAGTTTTCAGATGAAGAAATTAAAGCCATCTATAGTCATATGAAAAAATGCTCTAAATCACTATTGATTAGAGAAATGCAAATCAAAACAACTCTGAGGTACCACATCACAACTATCAGATTGGCAAAACAGGAAAATGATAAATGTTGGAGATGTGGGAAAATTGGAACACTAATGCATCATTGGTGGAGTTGTGAAACGATCAAACCATTTTGGAGAGCAATTAGAAACTATGCCCAAAGGGCTATAAAATGTGCATGCCCTTTGGCCCAGCAATAGCACTACCAGGGCTATAACCCAGAGAGATCATATAAATGGGAAAAAGACTCACATATACAAAAATATTTAAAGCAGCTCTTTTTGTGGTGGCAAAGAATTGGAAATTGAGAGGATGCCTATCAATTGGGGAATGGAAAAACAAGTTGTGGTATATGAATGTAATGGAATACTATTGTGCTATAAGAAATGATGAACAGGCTGACTTCAGAAAAAAATGGAAAAACTTGTATGGTCTGATGCTAAGTGAAGTGAGCACAACCAGGAGAACATTGCACACAGCACAAGAGGCCAACAATTGTGCGATGACTAATATTGATAAACTTAACCCTTCTCAGCAATACAAGGATCTAAGACATCTCCAAAGGCCTCATGATGGAAAATGCTATCCACAAAGAAGAAAAATCTATGGAGTTTGAATGCAGATCGAAGCATACTACTTGCTATTTTTTTTTTCTTCTGTTGTGTTTTGTTTCCTCTTTCTGGTGGTTCCTCCTATTGGTTCTAATTCTTACTTACTTACTTACAATATCACTAATGTGAAAATATGTTTAATAGGAATGTATATGTAGCCTATATCAGATTGTGCACCATCTAGGGGAGGAAAGTGGAGAGGGAGGGGGAGAAAAATTTAAAGCTCAAAAGCTTATGGAAGTGATTGTTGATAATTCAAAATAAATTAATAAAAAAAGAATCACAAGCACATCTGTCTTCTACCTTTCTCTTTCAAATAAAGGCTTCTGAGTCTATCCAGTCAGAAATAGAGCTTCCTTGACCAAATAATAATTGTTACCATTTTTATAACCCTTCAAAGTTTATAAAGCAACAATCTTGTGAGGTAGGCAGTTTCAGTATGATTGTCCCTCATTTTACAGGTAAGGAAATTGATGTTTGCCAAGTTCTGCCTAAAGTCACAGAACTAGCATTTGATGAACTAGGATAGAAGCCTAGCTTGTCTGATTCCAAGCTTCTTCTGCCAAAACTCCTTGCCTCTCAGTTAAACTCAACCTAGACAGGAAAGAGAGATTCTGTCTATTCTGACCAAGTGAGATAAAGCTCCTCAGATTGCTCAGCTTCAATCTGTTGTCTCTCTCTGTTCTGCCATGATTATTTTCTTTTAAAAAATCATTTGCCATGCCCTCTCTCCACACATTCTCTTTCCTCTCAAAGCATAAGAATGTTCTGTCTCTTCCTTTTCAAAGAATTACATGATTTAAGAGCTGGAAGTGTCCATTAGATTCATCTAGTCCAAAAATTGACCAAGAATTCCTTCTACCCAGCAAAGTGGTCATTCAGCCATTTATTGATCAAGACCTCTGAAATCCAGAGTGCAGATATCTGACTCACTTCCAGTGAGGGGATATCTACTGGCTCCATTTGTGAATAACTTGATTCATCATTCTTCAGTACTTTAGTTAGTAGCTAACAGTAGAAAAACAAAATCTCAGGAATTAAGAGGCTATGGCAAAAATGGGAAATGTTGATTTGATTGGTTCCTCATGCTAACTACTTATTCCCTAGAAGACAATTTCCCCAGTCAGTTTGACTGTGGGCTACTTTAGGGCTGAATATATTGAAAATCCATAAATATGGGGTAGGATTTCCTGGAAGTATAAGCATTCAGAAGAGGGGAGGGCCAGGTACATTTTGAAGCAAAATAGAATAAATTTAGCCTACTTTCCTCCTGAAAATTACCCACATGTATAATAAGTATTTTTGATAGGACCAAAAATACCACTTTTGCTTCAGAAGCCACTGGCCTTCATGGGCTTGTTGATTTGCAAACTATAGTTACTCAGCCCGTACACAGGAAGATTTTTTTTTCTCCAAAATTAAATCAAAGCCCTGGACATAGATTTAGGATTATATTAAAATTCTAGCCTTGCCAATTAGCTGTGTGATCTTGGGAAATTTCACTTAACTTCTCTGGGCTTCAATTTCCCTATCTGCAAAATGAGAAGTTTAGACTACATATTCCCTAAGGGCCTCTCCTACATCTACAACCTAAGAATTCCTATTCAGTGCTACATATTCCTCAGTTCTTTAGAGCTATAGCTTTCTACATTTATTCTCAGGGGGCCCAGTGTCTACCTTTCTGCAAGGCCATTCCCTCAAGTTCAGCCAACATATTACCTTTTTGACTCAAGGTCTTACGCTGTCTTGAAGACAAGACAGAGGCCTTGAACAATAAATGGCTGAATGACCACTTTGAGGGGAGGCTGAGTAGAGGGAATTCATGGTCAATTTTTGGACTACACCTTTGTCTCACAGTGGGCCAACATCTTGATCTCGTGGCTAAGTCCCACTTGGCTGACACATATGGCAACCTGGTGTTTCTAGTACCTTGGGCAGTAATCAAAGATGAAAGGTCTGTCCCTTATATTAGAAATATTGCTCTGCAACCCTTCACCTCAACCAGATTCACTTCCCAACTTATATCATCCCTTCCTCAGATCCTGGGAAAAGAGCGCCATCTGGCTCCTCCTATCTCTGTATAATTATTACTAATATCAAATTTTTTCAAGGATCCTTAAGTTATATTCCTCAACGCACCTCGGTTCTATCACCTTGGAGATAACTATTTAAATAATACTTTTTATTTCTAAAGGTATAATGGGATATGAGCAGGCTATCCAAATATCTATAGGTTTCAATAAAAACCTATGCAAAATGTACAGTGACATACAACTTGCCATTTTGATAGTTGATATTCTATTAATGAAGGCAAATTATTATAATAGCCTGACTCCTCCCTTTACATTTCAAAATAACATATAGGATCATATCTAGAGCTGGAAAGGACCTCATAGAACATCTAGTCCTCCCACCATTTCCCCCTCACATTTTACAGATGAAGAATTTGAAGTCTAGGAAGGTCAAGTGATTGGCCCAAGAACATAAAGTAAAAAAGAGAAATAGGATTTGAACTCAAGCTCAGACTCCAGAGACAGCACCCTTTCCATTGCACCACACTCTTATCATTTTCTTTTCCTAGTGAACATGAGATACAAGCAATATTTAGCAATGAAAATACATCTCCTCTGTTCTCTGGGCGGATATGGTCTTTTCAGCTTCTATATATCTCCATCCTACCATTCCTAATTCACAGGCCAGGGTGCATTCCTTGTACACTTTTCTAGACCCCTGGCTTTTTCCTTATTCCTTCTTCTCTTTTGTATAGGACCTAACTTTTGTTGTGATAACTCTTGTGTCAACAGTGACCCAAGAAATGGATCAAACAGATGCAGTGTTAGGGAAGCAGGCATTGTACTCTGTCCAGCAGCCCATCTCCCAGGGACTAACAAACAGCTGCCCTGTAGCAACCAACCACAGCTCATTGGTCTATTCTATATTTGAACCAATGTTCTTGAATAGAATGTGTTTGAATATAAGCAATTTGTTTCCTTTCAAAAGAGATTTCAAAAATTTCATTCAATGTGATTTTAATTCTCAAGGAATACTATTTTTAGAAACTACTGGTTTTTAAAAATCAATATTAAGCCTAATCCCACTTTTGAAAAGAGATTAAAATCACTCTAGGGCTATTAGAATTAATAGGGTCAATAATTTCTTAGATAACCCTGAAGCAAAAGAGTGAACATGCCTTAGGAAAGTAAACAGTTGTCCTTTTCCTCATTCACAGAATCTTGTATTTTTAGACTGTCATTCTCTTAGTGACCTTTAGTTAAGAATTGGGGACTACGGAAAGAAAACAAAACCTGACTATTGATAGGATGAGTAAAGAAAAGGTTTTGTTTTCTTCCTTATTACTTCAGGTATTTCTTATAAGATCAGGAGTATAATGGATTTTAAAGACTGGCCAGACTTCTGGGTCATACAAATATGCACACAACACTCAAAAGATGGAAATAATATTTGAGGCAAATCAACATAACAAGATCTCAGCTGTTGTGCCTAACCCTGGAGTGGGGCATTGCTCTGTTTGTATGGCATTATTTCACACTGCCACATTTTAAAGCTAAGGTGCTAGCATTTTTAAAAATGCTCTCATTCCACCCTCTTAAAAAAAATTCTAAATTGCTCCAGAAAGCCAAAGCTCATTTGAACTGGAGCATCCTGGGCTAGAGCCAGCAGAGCCCTGGCCCTTACAGACACTTCCTTCCCCTATGCCTCTGGCTCCATTTCATTTTTGAGAAGAGAAAATTGTTTTATCCAACAAGGAGGCAACATTTGCCCCATTTTTAATATTTCAGTCTGACTTTTTAACCACTCAAAAATGCAGTTTGTTTTATGTAGGCGCAGCCTGGAGCAAGTTTATGATGGAAGTGAGAGAGAGGGTCTCTGAGGGCACGGTTTTCAGCTTGTTGGTGCTTCAGTTCTCAATGGTTAATCACTATACACCAGCCCCAGCAACTGTTGACACAAAATAGGTGGAGATCAGGTCTGTGCAAGCAGAAAATACCAGAAAGGCAAACTATATGTAAACATACTGCAGACAGATTTGACAAGAATAGACCGAAACCTGACTTGCTAAGAAACAGCGAATTCCCCTTTCTGCTAGGGCTGTTTCCCCTAAGACAAATTTCTTTTCAAAAGAAAAATAGTAACATTTTAGTAATGAAATGTGTTTATAAAAGGCAACTGAGCTGTTTGTCCCTTTGATTCACATGGTGTGAGTCTAGAATCTGCTCCTACATGTAGAACCTGCCTAACGTCATCAAGCCCTTCCTTCAACTTGGAGTTGAGCCAATTTTTTTTTTAATAAAACTTAAAAAGTAAATTTTCTGACCCATAAAACTTATGCAAAGGAGCAAATGTATAACATTTAAAGAGTCTTCTAATCTTATCTGACACCTGACAACCCATTAGTTATAGATTATTAATGCATTGATGAAAAAAGTTTGTCAGGTACAAAATTGCTGTAGAAAAAGATTGAATGCCTGAGGAAAAAACAAATTTTGCTACACAATAACTTTGGAAATACCAAGCCCATCATCTGTCATGCTCTTCTCACAGAGACATCTAGCAAACTGCTAAAAGAGCAACTGATTTATGTTTATTAGCAAGTTTAAAATGATAAAACATGTTTTTTCATGTCTTGTGATATTTAATTTTATACAGCATATGTTCAACAGCCAATGATTTGCTTATTTGAAATGTTGAAAAGTATTTTTAAAATTGATTTTCCTGTTGACCTTCTAGCATCTAAGGAGGTGATTGTTTTACTTCTGGGCAATCTAGATTAGACTCAGTTGCCAGAGGCAGCTAGGTGGTAGAGCACTTGAGTCAGAGTCAGAAGACTCAAGTTCAAATCCAACTTCAGACACTTACTACCGTGGGTAAGACAATGAACCACCGTCTACCTAACTTTACTTTTCTGTGAAATGAGACTAATAACAGCACTTACCTCTCAAAACTGTTGTGAGGGTAAAAAGAAATATCTGTAAAATGCTTTGCAGACCTTAAAGTACCATACAAATGTGAGCTATTATGAATGTCAGGTATCACCAAACTTCACTCTAATGATTTTATTTACCATTCCTCCTCCTCCTTGTAGTTATTTTCCCCTTTCCCCAAATTTTATGAAAACAGAGGTTCGGGACTTAGAGAGGACCTTAGATATCTTCCCATTTTACAGATTAGGAATTAGAAACAATTTAAGTGGTTTACCCCCATTACAAAGTTAACAGTATAGTCAATTTGTTCCCCACCCATTGTACTTTTCATTAGGTGCCATAGCTCCTCCCTGAAGGCTGTTTTTGAATTACATATTTGCCCAGCAATCTGAAAGAAACTTTGTTACTAAGGCCTTAGAATGACCAGCAATCAGTCTCTGTAAGTGGGCTATCCTCAACCCTAATTTATCTCTTCTTTCTTGAAATATGATGGTTCTCTTCACTAACACTTGTAATATTTTCTTCAGCAAATACAGTCAAATTAGCTTGCAGAATGAAAATAAAGAGAAGAGATTCAACATTTGTAATTAGAAAGACTGAAATGATATGTTGCAAATAACCAATATAATGACTAGTGAGTTACAAGAGACAGTTGCTGACCCATATCACACCACATAGTCCATTGACTTTCACCTTGACTTAAGTGGGATCATGCTTACTTCTGACATACATGACACAGAATGAATCAGTCTCCCCACTAATTCAAGCCAATCTCTCTTGGGTCCCTGCTGATGCTGGGGATCCTTGGTGCATGAACATGCTCTAATGATTTCTGAAGGGGCTCTAATAATTGAAGAAGCTCCTTCTGCCCATTGAGAAATCTGTGATCTTGGGCTATCCTCACTAGAAGTTCTAGAAGGCAGCAGAGATAACTCAGCTGAAGATAAGAAGCAGTTAGATGATGCTGTAGACAAACAAATCAGTTTCTTATCTCTCAAATATTTCCTCTCCACTTAGAATGTAAGGCCCTAGGGACAAAAAGGACAGTAATTCTCTATCTCCCATGGTTCAGGAACACTGTCTTTGGATGGGGGGTCTTCAAGTGCTTCAGAGTACTAATGAAGTGATGTGCACAGCAGAGAAAAGCCCCTGTGTAAACTTGTGATGTAAAAATAGACAACTTAGTATACTTTAACTGGCTCTGAAGCCATTTTCAAAGAGGATTGTTTGACTGGAAATTTAAAAATCTGCAGACAAAAGCAGTGTCTTATGATGAACTCCTAAGATTCTCTGACATGACAATACCTGATGGTTTCTAAATTCACAGCTCTTCTCCCTGCGAGCTATTTGCTCAGCTTTTCTAATAATACCTTGGTTTCTGGCAGCTCTCCAGGACTGTCTCAGGCAATATGCAAGCTAAACATTTTTTGACTGATTTCAATATTTTTTTATGAGTAACTAGACAGCATTTTATCTAGTGAGCATTACTGATTGCTGTAATCCAAGCACAGAGCAAGAGACTGTAAACATAATGTTATTATTACAATTGACATTCAAGGTGAAAGGCATAACAATTAGGTAAGACTCCATGGAAAAAAAAATTAAATAAAATGTGTTTGGGGCTATTCTCTCTATTTTCTTCTTTTTTAAAAAATATTGCACCTGTCCATGGTTCAGTTAGAAAAACCTAACTCAATTTTAGGTTACAGAATTTCCTAAGGATGCAAAACCTAAGATCACCTGCTTAACAAAAATACTTTTTGTGCACTTGCTCTATCCCTGGATAATTCCCGGATAAGGAAGGTTTACTAGACCTCACTTTCATTTTCTTGTTGAATAACAAACATATTACACAGTACTTCTTACATAGTACACCTTTTTTCTACATGCTTTCCTTGCTTTTCTGTCATGTGTCTGCTTAACTTTATTGACAAAACAATCTATGCTTAATGTTTAAACAGCATCTGTAAATGTATTATTAAATTATAGTGGTAAGAAAAAGCAGAACAATTCTGTGGCACCCCATGACCCCTGATTGATTTTTGGATCACAGAAGTTGAAGGGATAATTTGTGAATGTTTTAACATTTACAACTAAACAGGAACCTACAGTTACTGGATCTCTGATGACTTATAAAAGTATTTCATAGCTTATTGCAATGATTCAAAGAGAAATCTGACCTTTACTAGTTTGAGCTGTTTACGATAATAAAACGGATCCTATTTTCTTAAAACAAACTCACATTCTACCTGCCAGTGGTAGTATAAAACTGTTAAAGATAACATACTTTTTACTGGTAATAAATGTGAAGCAATGCCTGAATGCTCCGCAGTTTTGAAGGCAGTAAATGAAGGAACTTAGGAAATCTGGTATGAGCACTAAATCTGTGAACTGCACTAGAGTACGAGTTCCCATACAATGACACCTCAGATGTTAAGATGCTTGGTGGAATTTTATATACATATTGATAGAGAGTGATTTTCTCTCTACACACAGATTGTATTTCATATATGATAGACTTTTACACATAAAACCCACATTGCCTACTCAGAGCATAAAGAAATAATCTTTTAATATCATTTCCTTAATGGCAGAGGGTTTGGCTGAGGAAGTAGTAAACAAGGAAACTGTCAAGATTGTTCAATAAACTTTGGACTAGATCTCTGCTGAGTTAATAAGTGATGGTATCTCACCTGCTGAATGGTTCAATGAAAGAGCCCAACTTTTTATCACAAGAAAGAGAGCCTTTATCTTCTACTCTCTTCCTCGAATTTTCCTATCTATAACATTTGGTACAAGTATGTGCGTGTATATGTGTGTATAATACATATCAATACTACATATGTGTGTGGCACTGGTACAACATAAATACACACATATATATATGCATATATCCATACATAATAAATACATACACACAATTGTTTGAGGTTATTGTTCAGTCATTTCTGACTCTTCATGACCCCGTTAGGATTTTCTTAGCAAAGATACCAGAGTGATTTAGCATTTTCTTCTCCAGTTCATTTTACAGATAAAGAAGCTGAAGCAAATAGGGTGAAGTTACTTTCCTAGGGTCACATTGTTGGTAAATGGCTGAGGCCATATTGAACTCAGGAAGATGTGTCTTCTTGACTTCAGGCCTGGCACTCTATCCACTACATCACCCAGCTGCCTGCCCTCTCCCCACATATATATATATATATATATATATTTATAAATGTGTATGTGGTATTTTATTTCACTGTTCTACACTCAAGGTTTAAATTTTAAAAGTGCTATTGGCCAGTGTAGGAGGACTAGAGATCCAGTATCTTCTCTCCTTTCCTATAAACATTCAGCCTAAACAGCTCTGAGGGGTTTGAAAATAGTACTCAATCATTCTACAATCACATTTGATTTAAATTAAAATGATAAAAAGATAAATATCTTAATGAATAAAACAAACTTCTAGCTTACTATTTAATAACCTTTTTCTGCTTGTACAATAGAATTGTCTACCACTTAAAAAATAGACAAAAGGCAAAAAAAAAGCTATCATTGATCATCTTTTGATTGATTACCACATAATGAAAGGAAGAAATTTGGAGAAAGGTAAAGCATATATATAGATACAGATATGTAGATATAGATATCTATGTGTATATAGATATGTATATGAGTATATATATGTGTATGTACAGATAAGTTTTATATGTAGCTATACAATACATACATATACATATAAACACATTGATATCTATATTTATATATACATATGTATACACACATACACACATGCACTATCTTTAAGGCCATAAGTTTCTATTTAAAAAAAAATGTTTTTCATGATGGCAAGCCCAGGCCTATACTCATAGGTAAAGTAAAAAACTTAATTAAATATTATATAATTGCAATAAAAATACATTTTGATTTGACATTATCTGAATAACTGCCTCAGTTCTCATGGGCCAAGATTTTTTTGGTAAATTCTTACAATCAATTAATACCCCAAATTATAGTAACAACTACCTATGAGCCTTTTGGGGGTTTGTTTACTTTCCTCTTTGACTAGTGTTTTAGGCAGAAATCAATAGCTTGTAACATTATTTCACTTTTACTCCACATTTTCTCTTATACTTGGAAATGTCTCATTGCTTTTTATTAAGCATTCCATTCTCTTTAGCCTAAGAACAACTATTAACCAAGAGAAGAAAAACAAGATTTTGAGCTCTAAGAGTTCATATTTCAATAGTGCTTTAAGGTATACAATGCACTTTCCTCCTAACAGCTCTGTGAGTTCAGTATCACAATTATCATTACCCCCATTTAATAGAGAGGAAAACTGAGATTTTGAGAGATGAGTAACTGATCATCTACATAGCTGTAAACATTTGGAGCTAGAATTTTAATCCATCTTAGCCAGATTTATTTGCAAGAACTTTAGAGTAGGTCCTACAATAAAACTAGAGGAAGACCAAAAGAAAGAGAATATTTTTTCAGTTCTAAAATGAACATATTTCTATGTTAGAAACTCCAAATTTCAATGCTGGTCTAATTATCCAAAATGTATTTATATTTTTCTTGCACGTTATATGTATTCCCATATGCTATGTTGCTGCCAATAATTTATGACTGATCTGTACCTAGGCTCCCCTTCAGCATTTTATTTAATCTCTGCAACAGTGATTTACAATGAATCATCATTACAAAAAAAAAAAAACCAACCAAAAAAACCAAAAAAAACCACCACACATTCTGTGTTAACAAGTTTTGAGGAATCTAAGAGGGAAGACCAAAAGAAATTTAGAAAGTTGTTGTAGAATAACATAATGATAAATAAAAAAAACCCCTTAATTACAGTAAAATTGATGGGGTTTTTTCCAGAAATAAGCAACTTAGGTTCTCTTTAGATAAGTATTGTATCCATGACCAAGTTTTTAAAATTCCAGAAACCCTTTACATTCTCCTCTGTCATTAAGGGAAAACAAAAAAACTCTTCAGTGGTTACTTTCCTTTTTAGCTTATGAATGTGATATGATTACAGACTTTGTCATACCATCAGTCTCCTTAATATCCTTTCTGGATATTCTCATTTTCAGATCATGGAGCTTTTAAAACCAAAACCGAACACTGAAATGTCATTTTTTTTCAAAAAATATTCCTGTTCTACTAGGCAAATTCAAATGATGTAGAGAAAATTCCGCAAACAATGGAGTTACATTTGAAACAACTGTCCAATTCGGGACGATGACATACAAACAAGCCAAACTTATATGTCTTTTATACATATATCATACTTACATAGAGAAAGTAGTAATAATAGTAAGATACTGAATTCATTTTGTTAAAGTGAAACCAAAATATTTTGTCACATGCTTAAAGTAACATGTTTAAAAGTTGAGATCATAGTGAAATTGACAGCATATTTACTGTACTTTAAAACGTTTCAAAACTATTTTTTTAAACAATCAATGACTTTTGGAAATCACATGAGGACTTTTGTCTATACCTCCTTTTCCAATGATAGCATTAGAAACAAACATAAATTAAACAACTTTTCCTCTAGATTCCTGATTCTTAACTCATCTGAGAAATAAAGACAAAACCAAACAAAACAAAGTACCCCCTTGCAGCATTTCTATAGAGTTCAGGAAAATGGCACTGGTAATTTTCTCAGATTTACTAAAAACCTAGCCTGTTCCTTCATCTACAGGAAATGTCCCATAAGGTTATTATTGCTCATGAAAACCTGCTTACAAGAGAACTGTTTCTCTGGTAGCTAAGTTTATAGACTGAGTTTGCTAGCAACCATAAGGAGGAGAGGAGATGATGGTATGTGCCAACACGTCACCTGAATGAGAGAGAGTACACTTGTCTTTCTCATTGAGGGAGTCCACTATGCTCTCTTTCCCCTTAATCCTGGAGCATTTCTCAGGGGGCATTTTAACTTCATGTGACTCCTATATGGTATAAAAGTACCCAGCAGTCAGCTTAAATTGGAAGAATATGCAAATGTAGAATCTGACCTAGAAAACATGTCTACCCCAAACACATTTTAAAAGATGAGTCAAAATCTGTGACTGTAAAGGGGCTTAAAAAAATAAGATGCCATAGTAACTTAAAACACACACACACATACATACAGCGTGATGCCTAGTAACACATTTACATACTACACCCAGCACTCTGTTTCCTATCCACTAACTAAAAGGGATGAAAAAAGGGATCTCCCAAGGCTGCTGTAAGGTCACAGAAATTGATAACCCTTACAAGCAATGCTTGTGTGAGTCTGTCTGTGTCTCCCAGATAGGGCACTTTGTAAATTAATCCTCCAAAGGCAAATATATTGTAAGTAGCTCATTATCTCCAAAGTACTAAATTGAAGAATACATGGGATTATATTGACAGAAATTACATTTTCTGTAATGGGGTTTAATATATCTGAAATCTCTCCCATAGGCTCCTAGTCTCTAACAGAGAAGGGTTTGTTAATGTAGGTGCATTGGACATCTAGAACAAATTTATTCACTAAAACGGATTAGGCCATGTAATCAGTGATTCAGCAATATTAATCTCCGACACTTATTGAATGGGAAAAAAAATACTTCCGTCTTCAAACTGGAATTCCATGGGATACTTTCCCCTCATTGGGCTTTTGGCCTTTTCTGGGTCTTATTTCAAAATAGAAAAGTTTTCTCAATCATACAAACTAACCTAAAATATCAATACAATTAATTAATTACACTTATTTTGCAAGGCATTCATTTTCTACACCCTTCAAAGAGATGCTCTGAGTTATAATATAAAACTTTGCTTTCAATGCACTCATGAAAAGCAATAAATCACACTTTTCCAAAGCCTTGCTGCCTCACTGGTATACAATGTCAGTATGATGTTGGTTAGTACTTAGTACTTAATCTTGCCCTTCAAAAATCCAGAACTTCAACATTAACTTAGGAATCGGGCTACACACCCCTCAGGGGCATCAGGTTTTGAATAGCCTTCTTCATAGATAAATATTAAGAATTTCTTACTTTCAGTATGTTGGTTATACAGAGGAGAAAATTTCCTTGATTGATAATGAGAGGATCTGGATGCTGTTAATGCATTAATGCAAACTTGACAGAAGAGAAGATAAACTTGGGGGTTTTCTAGTAAACACAGATTTCAATATTTCTTGAGTTGCTGATTGTTCTGAGGGGGAAAAGTTATCCTAATATCTTTCTGGACAAGCACTTATAGTTCCTGCTTTAAAATGTATCTGTTTTAAAAATGAGAGTAAATATCATGTGCTTTTCACACTTGCATTAAAATTCCTCAGTGCCTTCTGTCAATGAAGGCAGACCATTTTCACCTTTGCATCAGCAAGCCACCAGGGAAAGCTGCAATGACTGGGTGTGTCTTCTTAATGCAAAACATTAGCTGCAGGTTGCCAGAGGCTCGAATACTGATTATGTGTAAACGTCAAATTACTTACCAATTGTTCACTTGAAGTATAGTGAGGCCTGTGTCTTGTGCCAGCTGCTTTTTCTGTTCTTCAGAAGGGTAAGGATGCTGAAAGACAACAAAAATATATGTGTGTATCAGACAATATTTAGGCCATTTTGTCAATAACCTAAGTGCCTACTGAAGTCTGTAATTAAAGGTGAAAATGCTGAGGTGTGTCACTCTTATTAATGGAATACTACATCATCTAATTAATGGCAGTAAAAGACAAGCCAATTACAAAGATTACTGAAGTGTATAAATAGCTACTTAGGATACTTGCAATACCTAGATACTGAGTTTATCCTTAATGGGTTTATTTGTTGCAATTCAAAGTTTAGTACAGTATTTTCTGTATGCACATGAATAAAAGTTAGGATCTAGTAGTTTGTATTGCTTTGCTTTGCATTCGAATGGTAGGAATTCAAATCAATTTTGGCACACAAATCTCCCAATTATTTATGAAAGTGGAAGGAACCTTAAAGATCATCAAATTCAGCTCCCTCATTTTATAGATTGAAAAAAACTGAGGCCCACAGAAGTTAATTAACAATGAGGCCAGTACTTCTTATACTGAAATACACTGCTACACATAAATGTCCATAATTAGAATAACTACCTTTTAAAAATCACCAACAATTTCACTTCGTGTTCAGTATTCCACAATAAACTTCAACTAAAATACATATCCTTTGTGTCAATAAGTGCTAGAATCTTCAGCATAACTCAAAATAGTGTAAAAAGGCTGCTGTCAGTTTGCCTAAGAATAAACAGCAAAGCCTTCTCATGTGACTCAAAATAATACATAGGTGTAAATAAAAAATGAATGGTATACCAAACAAACAAGTTACAAGATTAGAAAAGGCTAAGTTTAAATTTACATTTTCATACGATAAGTAACTCAAAGAAATTATAACACAATCATACACATTAATAATACACAAATCGTAATTGGAAAGGGTGGTAACAGTCAGAAGTAGTTGTTATTGTTCAGTTTTATCCTATTCTTTGTGACCCCATTCGGGTTTTCTTGATAAAGATACTGGAGTGGTTTGCCATTTCCTTTTCCAGTTTTTTTTATAGATGAGGAAACTGAGATAAACAGGGTTAAGCGACTTGCCCAGGATCACCTAGCTAGTAAATGTCTGAGGCTGGATTTAAACTCAGAAAGATGAGTCGTCCTAACTCCGGGCCCAGTGTTCTATCTACTGAGCCACCTACCTTCCCTTTATTAAGAATGCATACATAATAATCATAAGTCCTATGACTGAGATGAAAAGGGTGGCAACAGTCCCAAGACATAGGTTCAAATGAAAGCCCTGTCATTTGACGATGACTAAAGCCTCAGGCAAATAATTTCACATTTTGGAGCCCGGGTAGATGAGGGATTTCTTAACCTGGAGTATGTAAACTTGTTTTGTAAAAAATATTTTTATAACAAAATTTCAATACATTTGGTTTCTTCTGTAATCCTATTTACTTTATGCATTTAAAAATATTATTCTGACAAGGTCTCCATGGTTTCCACCAGACTGCCAAAGGGGCATGGAAGTGGGTAAGAAGCCAGGGTCTAGATAATTTCTTCAAGTCACTCCCAATTCTAAAAATGCCCGATTCTGAAATCTACATCTGAAGTAAAAAGAGGTCCTGAAAATATAATCTCCTTATCTGACACTATTCTATTACATGAAAATTAACAAGAACATCATATCCCAGTGAATTTTAGAGGTTAAAAAAATGTTCATTAATTGTAAGTAAGGCAACCACAACATTGAATTTAACTGCCTGTATCACCTAAACCAAATTCTGGTCCACCAGAAGGCTAATTAGCATAGCTTTAAATGTCTGATGAGATGTGATTTTTAAAAATCATGTTAATGACCACTTCTATGCTTCTATATGTAACTGTAAGCATGCCCTATAGGTGTACACATGCGGATTATTGTAAAAGGGAAGGCAAGTATGAGAAGGAAGGTAGCAAGGCACATAGCATGCTGGAGGTAGAATCCAAAAGATGGGTGGAAATCCTGCCTCTGCCACTTCCTAGCTCTGTGAACATGGGCAGAGTCCCTTAAGTCCACTGGACCTCATAGGATAATATAGATTTAAAGTTGTAAGGGCCCTAACACACACATTTCACAATTGGGGAAACTGAGGCCCAGGGGGTTAAGAGACTTGCCCAAGGTCACATAGATAGGGCTCTATTGTTCAGGTTATTGTCATTATTGTTGTTTTCCTAAATGGATAAGACTGGACAAAATTAAATACCAGGATGACATAGCCTCTAAAAGAAAATAATAAAAGCTCACACAAAACCCTACCAAAATGTGTGGAAGCAGCAGAGGAAGAGATTTGAACCCAGGGCCTCTGATTCCAGATTCTTTCCCCCCTGTACCATAGAGCCTTTCCTCATTTTTTAAAAAAATCTGTAAAATGGTGATACTAACTCCCTATTACCTATCTCACAGAGTAGTTGTGAGGCTCAGGTAAGACTGTGTATGTATTTACACACACATACACACATATAGATGTTTATATATAATATATGTGTATACTTATACACATATATCACATTGCAAACTTTATAGTGCTTTCTTATTAATAACCTGGAAGACTATAGGAGACACAGTGATTGAATCGTAAATTTAGAACCTAGTTCAACCTCCTCTTATAGATGAGGGAGCTGAGTCCTGAGAGATGAGCTAACATAACCAAGGTGACACCAGGGTAAGGACAAAGCTAGATTCTGAATCTCAGTTATCTGGTGCCAAGCCCTGTGCTCGTCTCTATGCCTTTGCTCAAACTACTATTGTCCGTCAAGAACTAAACATCTCATAAGTAAATGGGTTAAATTAAAATCACATCACATGTCTATGGCTTCATATCTGTACTTTCTTTCCCCTTTTGTGGAAACACATTTTACAGTAGAATAAGAATTCTCATTCAAAAACTCTTAACTCCCACTGGAAAGAGGCATGCCACAAAATACAGAAACCAAAGAAATCTTTTATTCTACCACTGGAAAACACTGTATTGCAGCTCCATGTATATAATGGCTGCATTTCCATGGTGATTATCCTAGAATCTCATAGAGATATATATGTCCTAATATAAATATATACCTTATGTTTTCAAATGATAGCCTAACACAGTATCACCATAGAATTGCAAGTTAGCAACAGTTTTATTCATAGCTCTGTTGCCCAACCAGAACACAGGCTCACTTTTAAATTATACAGTTGTTACATCCAGTTATAACATCCCCTGTATAAAGCATTTATCATTTAAAGACCAGCCTTATGGCATACACATGATTTTCTGCCTATAGCATTTTCTCACTTAAAGTTTTTCAGTTCTTTGAGAAGTCACTGTAAATGACTTTCAATGTGCTCAATAAATATGTCAGTATTCTTTTTTAGTTTACCTTGATGGCTATATCTTCTTTGTCCTATCTTATTATCTGTCTTAATGTTATGACCAGAACTGGATAAAAATTAATATTTATGCCATTTATCTTTAGTTACATTGGAAATGGGGAATTGTTACAGTAATTTATTTGTGCTGTGTTTTCAGAAGTCTTTTTGCATGCCTGTTTGTGAGCAAGTTCATATACATACTTATAAAGCCAGTGGAATTCACATTTTATTTATGCAAGCATTGTCCAGAAAATCCCTTTTGAATCATTAGACTGACCAGAGTCATTAAACATTCAAAGCGCCCTAATATGCTAGTCACAATCTCAAGTGCAAATTTGTGTTGCTTCTTCATGTGGCTCAGTTTCTGATTTCATAATTTAAATATCATAACATAAAAAGTTCTACTCTTTTCTTATTTTCTTCTGTCACTTTTCATGTGATCTGATTTAAGTAATTGGAACAAACTGTGTCTAATTTCATGCAGCAATAATTGCTAAGCTGCCTCAAGCTATGAAGATTGAGTTCTCTGTCTCCATTAAGCAATTTCCAATTGTTCAGGGTTGTTTTTTTTTTCTTCTCCAAATGGATAAGACTGGACAAAATTAAGTACTACTGAAAAAAAGAAAGAAAGAAAGTAAAAGACCACACAAAACTCTACTAAAATGTACCAAAGCACAATTCCTAAACCATGGTATATTTAAGGTCAACCAATTAATTTTTTTTCTCATAGTTACTGGCTTAGTGTGGCATAAACTTTCCATTTCATGAAAAATCTATAATTGCTATAATCTCATGAAAGCCACGACTTTACATAGCTAATTCCCAGTCAGCCAAAAAATTCACAATGAGGTAGGCTTTTTAACTGAAACTCAATCTGTTCGAAATGTCTTAAACCCTGTGCATCCTTATTATATAAGCTCTTCGTGGACATTAGGAGTTGTTCCTTGGTAGCCTAAAGAAAAATGACCTGACAAAGAACTAACATGCCACAGGCAAGACTCCTGCTAAAACATCCAAAGCCCTGTTGCATTCCCACCCACAGGGCTAGTCAGGCCTGTGAGGGCCACAGGCAATGGCAGACATGCCACTACGACAGAGATCAAGGGTGAGCCCGGAGAACTGCCATTTTATCCAGAAATAGGAAATTCACTCCAAACATTTACAACTAATCCTGCCTTCCTGTTCACGGTGCGAATAGCACTCCCTCTCCCCACAGGATCCATTGCCTCCTCTTCCCTAGTATATTTGTCCAAATGACAAGTTTAAAAATATTAATAGTTGCTTATAAAGGAAATACTGATCACACTTGCCAGAGACACCAATCAACCTAATCACTTTGGGATATCAAAGCAAATTTGAACCATAGTCCAATAGACAGTGACTTGAGACCTTTACTTTGTTGTGTACATTAGCTTCATGCCATTATCTCTTAAAAGCTTAATTATTTGCAAACAATTGATCAAGATGGGAATTTGAGAAAGGATATGCTAGGGCCACTGGGAGAGCTGAAACGCATTAAGAGAGCAAACAAAATTACCTTTAGATCTTACAATAAGAATTAATGATTGGGACTGGAGAGGTAAGAACGGCAGTAGCTAGGAGAGTTCTTTCTGGAGTGTTTCCCATTTGATCTGCATTAACACCTCAGGAATGAATGAAAGCTATAAAACAGTGATTATGTATGGGAAGGGAAAGCTGACCTTCCCTTCCAGCATCCAACTAGCACATGTGCTTTAGGCTTGCCTTGTCAGGAGCAGCAGAAAAAAAAAGACAGGAGCATTGGGAGGGGGGTGGAGAGTCTAGACTCAGAAAAAATAGGGTGGTGCAACCCCATCTAACAGGAATAACTGACTTCTTAACAAATAAGGCAAATAAAGAAATGGGATTTTTTTTGTTATTTGAAAAATCAAAACTGTGTTCTTCCTTAGAGTTCAAATATGAAATATTTGCCATTATTGGCGAATTTCTGGAGATCTACATCATTGCTACTACTAATAATGAGCTAGTATAGTAGTAATTACTTAATAATGCCATCAAACATGGAAAAGATCACTAGGGTGTATGCCCAGAGTGATAGGAATAGTCCCAGAAAGTCTGAAAAGGCTAAAAATAGCTATGTAAAATGAGAGTCTGAGCTGTCATTCTAACAGCAACAAGAACAACAACAACAACAACAAAACCAGAAAAAATGGCAACTTTCTAAAGAAGGTTATAACTGCTAAATTAAAGTTATATTGCTTGGGTGGGTGAGTGATTCCAAAGGATATAAAGTCAGTTGGTTCAACACACATCAGAAAGCTTGTTTAGCTGAACAATCAATCAGACTTTTTCAGATGACCATCAATGAGAAAAAAGAAGCTCTTCAGTAAATAGACAGAAAATATCCAGACTTATATCTTAATGATACTTCTTGTTCAACTGTACTCTTTTCATCAAATTTTCCACCCCTGGCTGCAAGTGGAGATGCCAGGACAGTGATGCACTTTATCTTATCTGTCCTGGTAACCAAGTATCAATAACATTCCCTCCCTCATTGCCTTGCCCACTATAAGAGCACATTGTAATAGCATCAGAAAATTTGAAAATAATCCTATACACAGCTTGCTGGTGAGATAATGGAAGGTTAAGCTGTCCCTTCTCAAACCTCAGATTAGTAATTTCTTGTGACACAGAACTGCCTCAATACTGAAACTGCAAAACAGCTATAACAAAGCAATAGGGATAGAAGCAATCTTCAAATAAAATGTTACATGTTCTGCTTTAAAAGGTATGGGAATAGGCACTGGGGGAGCTCCTGATCTAACGTGAGGAGTTATGGCAACTGTCCAAAAGAACCCTTATCAAGGCAATGTTCTATTGCTTGGCTGAATATGTTGGGAGAACCATTTCAGAAGTTCTTTTATCCTTTTTCCTCCAGCCTTCTGCCTCCTCCACAGCTAAGTTTAATGCATTAATATAAGCTGACCCTAAGCTAAACTCTGGTATGTGATGGAGAGATACTCCCTTTAAAGAAAAAACAAAATCCAACTATATGGATCTTAACCACTAGATTTCTGTCATGTAAACAAATAAAAACCTTTTGTGACTTTCTCTTATAATTCTTACTGGAAATAAAAAGAGTATAAACAATATCAAGGGACTTTATGTTTGATATAAAAAAGCAAAGGTTGAATGATTAAGTTATAATTCAATTTTGTTTACTTTTGCCAGTGAAAACTTTTCACTATAAGTAAACTTGCCATTGCTATATTTTTCCTGTGCATGGGCTCTGAATAGCTTACATTGTGACAATTACATTGATGGAGGATACTTTTTAAAAATAAATCTATAATGCTTTCTTATTGTCTTTCAGCTTTATGAATTAGTTTTACTGTTTCAGTGAATGCTTTTTTGTCTCCTGACTGCACATTATCAAAGAGACACTTTGTGCCTGTCATTTGCATTACAAAAGCAGTGCATGGTGTAGTCTAAGAACATAGCTTGAATTCATAGTAGTTGAGTCCTGTATCCTCACACATGTTGGAATCAAAAAGGGGAAAGGAAAAAAATGAGGGTGTCTGTGCTTGCTAAGTAGCCAAAAAATGTTTGGAACATCATCAGTGAAGTCACAAGATTTCAACCTGCTTCCTTAATTCTCATCCAACACATTTAGATCGCCAACTGCACGCTGACTAAATGTATCGCATTTATTGTTTAGAGCTTGCTCTTTCTGCAGCCTAGTTGAATCATTTTAACAGATGAGCCCTGTGATTTCTTTTATATACAACAGTGGCTAAGGAAGTTGCCAAGTTGAGGTGTGCAACTAGGAAAGTCAAGTAGGAGTCTGTAAACTTGATCTTATCTCATGAAAATGACATAATCATCTAAGGAAAAATTGAACACTAGTTAATATTTCCTAACAATCTTCGTGTTTGAAATGCACTAATGAGGCTGTCTTTACAATGCAGAGCAGTGAAAATATTGTTTTACAGCCAATTACAAAGAAAGTCCATTCTGCCAGTACCAAAATGGCCCTTTCGACTTATCTTATCTTTAAATTAACTTTAAGCATCAACAAAATATAAAATAAACCAAATAAAAATGACAGAGATGTTCATATTAAGGATCCAACAATCCTTTGAACTTTCAAAAAATGAAATGTTTCAGGAAATGGTAAATAGTAATTTACCTAGGCATCATTCATTAGCTACATATCTTATAATAATACCCTTTAATAATCAACATTAGTAGGTGTTTTGAAGGGATAAATGAAGATCCCTACCTAATAATAGTTCATATCTTTTTTAGTAAAGTTTAAAATTAATTAAAAGTGCTTAGCCAATTCTGTATTTTATATATTTAAATGTTAAATTTTTATATTCTTAGAAAAATAAATATAAATGGAAAGTAGGAAAAAACAAAACATAAGATGGGGGAAATCAGTATTACATTTCATACTAGAACAATAAAATTTTCCTGAAAAACAGGGGATTCTCCCTATAAAATCATGTCTTTTCAAATTTTTATTTCATTAAGACCTTTAGAAAAACATTTTTCCAAAGCACGGACATGATTTCCAAGTGAAGAAATCACTACAGAATACCCACTGTTAGGTTCATTGGAACCTTGCCACAACACCATTTACCATAGAGCGAAATTCAGTATAAGACAAGTCTGTCTTGGATTCCATCCAAAGGAGTTTAGTTACTGAGGAACCAAAGGACCTTGTTGTAAGGTGGTCTCACCTACAAGGTGGCCTCACAGCATGGGCCCTGAGGAACCAGAGAAAGCATTTCTTTACCCTGTTCTTGTCCTAGCGATGATGGATAGGCTTATCCTATTTATTCTGAATGGGGTTAATCATGAATAGTACAATATTACTGGGGGGGGGGAAGTCTAGCCAATTTTCTTATATATTTCCAGGAGTTATGGATTCTGTTTCCCTTTTCTGTATATGTGGCCTGTTAACAGAAGTATCTGCAGTGTGTTCTATAAGATAGGAAACATAATCCAAACCAATTTGTCCATCATCTATTTATTAACATATGTCATATCAGCTTAATTAAAAAAAAACTCTTTTAAACCAACACTAAAAAGTATAGCTGTCACATTTTATTCAACTTTATATGAGATACCTCCAATTCTTTTTTGTTTCTAAAGAGCTATTAAAAAAGTATTTTAATCTGAAGCCATCTTTAGAAGCATCACACTCTTCCTCCCTCCCACAGAATTAGAACCCATAAGAAAAAGATCATAATAACAATGCAAATGGAGACTACTCCTTTTCATGACATCAAGGTCAGAGATACAAAAGATTCTCCAACTCCTTAAAGTAGTCTCTACTGTTGATGAAATCAATTATCAGTTGATTACTTCAGTCAAATATCTGTTAACAAGTGGCTCCTTCAATAATTATTTACTGAACCTGACTACACAAATTTCAAAGGGTGAGGAGGGGAGAGGAGGAAGGTTAGGAACAGGCCATATATTCTCTCAAGTTAGAGTAAAACAAATTGTAATCTCAAAAAGTTTTTATCCAAAGCTTCTAATCATTTTGTTCAATTGTCTTTCACTTTCTATGTACTCATGTTTCAAACATTCTCTTCCCTATATTCCATTTTGCAAGTCCCCCTTCCAATTTGATACTATAGAAAATGAAATTTAAGTTAAGCCATGGAAGAAAAATGCTAAGGGAGTTTGTTGTAATCAATGTACTCCCTTCCCTGAATGTTTCTATAGAAAGAAGAATATGTTTCTGTATGGGTTGTTGTTTTTTTGTTTTGTTTTGTTTTGTTTTTTTCCCCACAGAAGGGACATGTCATTATATCCATATTATATGTCAGGATCTTTTTCAAACTATCTGAAACTCATCTGTAGTATTTAGGATAGAAAAGTATGTAGGACAGAATCTACCAATAACTTGCAAAATATTTCTCTACTTTCTACATTGCAATAAAGTGTTTTGAAATCAGTAAGAAAATATACAAAAAAGATGAAATACAATGATGCTATTTTGAAATATTTCTTTGTTGACAGCAATCACTAGTGCCTGAACAGATGCCCTGTCCAGCATTAAATATTCACAACACATCCTTGTAAAAGAATAAAGTACCTATAAGTTATAAGCAGAAACAGTGCATTCTTCCAGGGGATTTTCTAAGAAAGGGACATAAAGAAAAAGAACTAGAAAGAGGACAGAACTAGAAGAGGAAGACAGAGTGGGGAGGAAAAGAGAAAGGTGGAAGGGAAGGAGAGAGAGAAAATGGCAAAGGGGAAAAAGAGAGGAAAGGAAGGAAGAAGAAAGGAAGGAAGGAGTGAGACAGAGAGAGAAAAAGAGAGAGAGCACATGCTGTTCTCGATATGACTAAAGACCCCTGGAACTGGTACACATTCTCTGGTGTTAATTTTCCCACTTAAATTACAGTGATGGTGTAGCCTCATCTCATTAGAGATCATTGTCCCCAGTAGACAGTTGTGTTTATGGGGGACTCTTGCTGTTCCACACCTGCTGATCAGGTTGCTATGTGATAAAGACTGCATACAAACAGCAGACTTGAGCTTGCTGGACTGCAACTGATGAGCCTAGGCTAATTCAGGGGTGATTATGTAGTTTACTGGACCACTAAACCTCTTTAAGCTTGTAATTACTGCCTATTTGAGTAAAGAACATTCAAAAGCAATTCACTGCATCATGCCTGCCACAGCTGGAAGCAGGCTGCCAGCAGTCTGTGGGGACATTAAAATCTACAGGGACAAGGATTGAAGCACAGCTAGCAGGCACTAACAGCAGCATCAGCAGCCAAGTGTGTTCACATTCCCTCTCACCTTTTCTGACCAAGCATACCATTAAAGGTGCAATGAAAACTATAGAAAAGCAATAAAAATGACAAAGAATGGTATATAATGGAAAGAACTACATTTTAATGATTTTTTCCTTTGTAAGGACAAATTTTTTTTAGTCTCTGAAACACCAAAAAAAAAAATCTTCCTTAACTGATGTATACTACATTGCTATCATAACCATCCTGCCAAAAGTTCTACCAATTTTTTTCCTGAAAAAAATTGCTCATCTTTTTTTCTTACATATTATTATTGTAAAATGAATGTTCAACTACTTTACGAGTTTTATATCCAGTTTGCTATATAAATGTCCTTTTCTAGGAAAGATATGATTTAATTGGTTGATTGACATTTTCTCAGCTAACTAAATAAAATATCTCTATAGTACCTGAATAAGATTTACTTTCAAGAATCATGGAAGATATAAGGGGGAAAAATCACTATTTACCAGTGTTCTCATTTTCTTTTTCTGTCTCCTTAACAACTGCATTTCTTTTGTATAACAGAAGTGTAAAACATGCTTTGCATTGCCTTGGATATAATTATTACTTGTCTCTAAGTAACAAAAAGGGACTGGAACTTAATGAAAGGGGATTAAGTTAATTTCTTTTTAGCTAACCGTTTCCTGTCTTTTAAAATGCAGACCTTGCTGAATATGTTCACGGAAAGAAAATAAATTAAGCTTTTTACCTCTCTACAATCTCTACTTTAGAATATTGATGTTAAAATATTAAGATCATGTTTACTCTTTAAAAGTATGTAAATTTGGTATTATATAAAGCCACAAAAATCCTTTCTGACTACTCCATCCAAATTCCAAAGATCTAGGGGGTTTATGTGCTATCTAGACATCACTCTTATTAATATTCATTAGGTAGAGTCTACTTGCATTTTTATAAGCTGTGAGTGAAGCAAAAAGAAACAATCAGAATTCTTCCACACCCGGGCATTATCAATTCAACATATTCCAAACAAGAGGGTATACAGAAGCAAAGTTAAGATTCAAATGAATGTCATCTTTACTAAGCTAATTTCATGAAACTAGTTACGTATCTCTCATCTCGGTGCAAAAAAAAAAAAGTAATGTTTTCAGATACTGCTACCTCAAGTATTTGTTTCTTTAAGATTATTTATCCTTCTTTAAGAGTAGGATCATACATATATATATATACATATACATATATATATACATATATATATATATTATCTTAAAACTAAAGAGTTTACCTTTATTTGAAATATCTGAAACTTTAATTGCTTACGTAATATGATCAAATGTATCTCTATAAATTTTAAGGAAATCATTTCAAAACATAGAATATCATTTTCCACAAGTCATCTGTGTGTCTCCAAAGCAGAGTACAAGGAGAGAGGAGTTGTCCACATCACTGGCCTCCAAAATTACATGGTTTTTTTTTTTAAATCATTGATCCAGACTGAGTAATAGAAAGATAGTAGTAGCAACCTATTCAATTCTCTGGTGCTTGGGTGAGTTCATGGGAGTCCTTACAAGAAGAAAAACCACCACAATGGGAGATATCTCAACCTACTTCTAGCAAGGTCTTGTGATCTAATTTGTTGATATAATCTCAGTTAAGGATAAACCAGGAGATGAGTTTGAGGTTATTTTTTTAAAGGAAAAGCAGACAATTTTTTAGTAGTAGTAATGCATAAATATACAGTCCTATTCCAATGATATCCTAAAGATAACACTGGTTTGTCATACACTGAGCTAGGGGATTAAGTCCTGGTAGGTCCTACCAAAAAACTAGAGAGAATTGAGTTATGGGTCTGGTCATGGCTTGCATGTGTATGACTTGGAGATTAGTACTGAGCAGTTAGAAAGAGCTCATTACTAGAGGCTTGACCTCTAAGTGATTACCTTTGTCAATCACAGGTATTCACAAAGATAGTGTCTTCAAGTATATAGAGAGGGTACTGTCATCTTCATTGGGGAAGGGAGAACATCCATACCAATTAAGTCATGGATTCTTGAAGATGAAGTTCATACTCCAATGGATCTGTGATTTTATTAATGTAGATATTTCCTGTAATGGTTCAGAATATAACTCATCCATGGCTGCCCATCCTAGAGGCAGATAGATGCTACAATGGATAGAATGCTGAGTCTAGAGTCAGGAAGACCTAGTTTAAATCCATCCCCAGATGCTTACTACTTGAATGAACTTGGGCAAGTCACTTAACTTCTGTTTGCTTCAATTTCCTCAACTATAAAATAGGAACAATAATAGTACCTGCCCCCCAAGGTGGTTGTGATGATCAAAGGAGATATTTATAAAGTGTTTAACAGTGCCTGGAATCTGGTAGGTCTCCTGCCCATCCTGCCAACACTCACACATGTCTTCCCATACATTCATCATAGGGTTCAACCAATATTCTGAAGGCCTTCTTGTGTTATTTTGATAGCACATGGATACCAATGGAATGAATGGGCTGAAGTAAATACACAGAACCTTTACAGTGTTATGGTTTCAGGGTGCTTTTACTTGAATAAACTTATTTGATCCTCACGATAATCCTGAATGGTGAGCGGTAGAGTTACTATTTTCCCTATTTTATAGAGGCTAAGTGACTTGTCCAAGATCATTATGGCTGCTAAGTGGTAAAAATAGCATGGAAACCTAGAATTTATGATGTCTAGTCCAATTCCCTTTCTATCATTAACACAGTTTATAGTTTTTATTGATAATGAAAGAGAAAATAAAGAACTAAAAGGGTATCTCAGTGTAGAAAAATTTGCCTTCTATTTGGAAGCTCTGTTCCAAGTGAAAATGGTAACTTGCATTCACCTGTAACTGAGATTGAATAAAAAACTAAAACTTGCATTTACATAATATTTTAAGGTTGACATAGTACTTAGGAGGTAGGTAACGATCAAGAAAGTATTCGTAATCCTAATATATGGGACTTGGCCAACTAACTCAAAGTTAAATGGTCTGTCCCAGGGGTGGGGAACCTACAGGCTTGAAACCGAATGTGGCCTTCTAGATCCTTAAGCATGGCCTTTTGACTGAGGATTTTTTTTTTTGGTAAAATTTGTGTCAGTCAAAAGGCTGCACTTGAGGATCTAGAAGACCACATGTGGCCTCAAGGCTGCAGGTTCCCCACCTTTACTCTGTCCAAACTATGTAAAACAAATGACTTTAAATTGTTCTCCCAATATAAGTATCATAAAAATTTCTAACTAAATCATTAAAGTTAAACATTTTATAGTACAAATAAAATCATGTCTTGAATTCTTACATATAAAAAAAACTTCTGGGAGATTTCTTAGAAGCTATCTTTTTAATTCCTCCTTTTAGAAAAACCTAAGTTAATATTTATTTTAATTCGCACTCTGTGCATATGTGCGTCTTGTGCTACTTCATCGTTGATGCTCAACTGTTAGTCACATGTAGAAGGCCACATTTTCTGCTTTCTCTCAATCCCTTCCTGGCAAAAGGTATTTCAAAAGTACTTGAAATTTTTCGTGGCATTAGAATATTCAATTTTGGGGATAAAGACCTTTAGATCGACCTTGGTATAGAAGACACATAAGGACAGTTTTCAGCAGCTCTTTGTTTCACCCAAGTGAAGTTTCTATCCTTGTGCTTCTTATCACCTTCAGGCCTTAATACTTAATTCGTCCAAATACCTTTATTCCTAGAAATTAAGTCTCAGGATAGCAGAGAAGAGTGAAGATCTTCCATAACTCAGGTGGTATTCACTTATCAGAGGATCCCCATAAATAAGCCAGGGCAGGATAGAATGAACTAGATTGCTGCCGTATTGTTCTGAACAGCCTGGAACAGCCAGCCAACCACTAGGAATGCAAAAGGCAGGAGCATGGGACAGACAGTATGGATCTGCCCAATTCTATAGAGAGAGGGATAAATGCACTTAAATATTACCCCCCCTCATGGTCTTAAAGAGTTCATATGAAGCTAAGTGCCTAGCTTACTCCCAAAGGGAGTTACTATGGCACTAAGGAGACTATCTCCTACATTACACATCTTATAGAGGGGGAAAAAAAATCAATAGTCTGGCATGGATGAATCCTTCAAGGTGTGAGGCCCATTCAAGATGGAAAAACTTAGGGATATGTTAGGGTTCTTTGTCTTTTGTTGGTTGAATCTCAGAGGTGGCAAGTTGCCTACTTTCCCTGGCAGGAAATGAATGCCACATTTGGCAGTAAAGAGTGCTCTTGAGAAAATGGAGTAGAGGATCTTTTTACCTGGTCTTTGGTTGGGATAAGTCAAAGGAAAACTCACCCCAGAATACCAACATAACTAAATATATATATATGTGTGTGTGTGTGTGTGTGTGTGTGTGTGTGTACACAAGCATGCACATATGTATGTACTGAAGCCTTTGGAAACAAAAGAATTTAGAAATATTACAGTTCTTAGCATGTACATCATGAGCTCGTTAATAATGTAGAATGATCACATAATAATTTAATTTATTTTGTTAATACTAATTTTGGGGAAGAAAAGATCCATATGTCTTTTCCCCTCTTTGACAAGACACTGTCTTTCATTTTAAAGGGCCTAAGTAAAAAATGTCTTAAAAGAAAAAAGAATGCTACTCATTACAAGCCATAAGGTATCAATAAACTCCCTCTGCATTTTGATCTTGTTCCTTATAGGAATCTTTCTAAGATGACTGCTCCAATTAAAAAAAATGTAAAATTCCATCATTTTGATGATGTCAAATGATGAACTTGACTACTATATGCATATATTTTGTTTAATGGCTTCATTTATTTTAATAACAAAGAGAAACTAGATTTTACAGATGAAAGCTTTTTTCATGGCTTCAGTGCAACTGGGATTTTAAAAATCTGTGATGTTAACCAATATGTGATAATGGATGCTCTCAAGGGCCCTATTTTATAACATTTTATGCAATGAAAAACTACACCTGGGTAACTACCACTGTGGTGTTTACCCCTATCTTAAGAATGCAAAATTGACTTGAGTATCAGAGGGGTTTGTAATTATTCTCTGTGTTTCTTTTCTCTGTATGGTTACATCTTCAGTAAAGTGTGGCAGTGGAAATACCAAAGCAACAGAATTAACTCCCTCAAGATTTATTAGAAAAAGGATTCTGGAAAGCTCTGTTCTGTGATATCAGGGGAAAGAAGATAATGACACAGACCTTTTAATCCTCTATTCAGGAAACTACCTGTAAAATTATATATTTTGTTGAAAATACAAACAAATAAATAGCAAGTGGGTAAAATTTAATTTTGTCTGATTTCCTTATTAAATGAACATATACATTGTACCAAGAAACCAGAAACTCATCAAAACTCATAGAAGTGGGAACAAAAAAAGAAAAATGCTATACCTCCTCACACCTTAGCCTGTGTTCATTTGAAATTCCTGGTTTATCCAGAAGAGTAGATTAGTGCCACAAAAATGTCAGCTATGACCGGTAAGGTAAGATAAAGCCTTTTGACACAAAAATAAAACAATCAAGTATAGTGCATGGGTATGTATTGCCATCCAGGCCCACAACAGATTCAAACCAAATGCAATGCACACAGCGCAAAATGTTTCTGCAGGTACTATCTTGGCCCAAAATGGTAGCTTATGATTAACAGCTGCATTCTCTTTGACTCTGCCGCAGTGAGGCCTGGGGTCTAATCCTGACAAACATACCCTTCCGTCTGCAGTCAGTCAGCAGATGGAATTACATCAACACTGTCAGGTTGACATATCATTCCTTCAACAATGTCAACGAATATTAATGTTCAATTATCTGTCCTGGAAATAACCCTTGCCTTTATGCATTGTGTAACTGTGTTTGTGGCACAGGGATAATCCACAAGACAAGGGCAGAAATGCCCGCGATAACCCAGTCCCTGTGAGTTGGTTACCCAACATTGTGATGACATTGCCTTGTGGTATTGAAGAAGAGAGTTCCCTTTGCTTCCTTTTTCTATCAGGTTTGAAGAATTCCAGAGACCCTTGTTTTTCTCTTAGCATGTTTGCACATCAGCAGTCCTTTCTACTTAAACAGTTAGACTTTAAATGAATTCTATTGCAATACAAAGATTACACTGAAATAGTTGTTCTTTGTTCATTATGTTTCAGGTGCCTTTTTGTTTCATGAGCTCAAGTGTATATTGTGTACCATCAAACCAAAATGACAACAGCAGCCTCTTGTAGAGAAGCATCAATGTCAATTCAACTCCAGTTTGTAAAACCAAAGCAGTTTGTCCAATGACATATTCTAGCCTTCCACTGTTAAAAGTCAGACCTCCAACAGAGAGCAAATTTGAAGAATATATGTAAATTAATGTATAAGTTTATGACATAAATTTATGTCACCTGAGTTCACTAAAGGATTCACAGAATTATTGGTAATTTTTAGTCTAGCTAACATCAAGTCACCTTTTCACTCAATTAATACCCTGAAAAAATATTTGGGATGGTGAAAAGCTCTTGTTTTTGCACGATTTTTGTTGAACTAATATTCATGGGCTACTGATCACAAATTAAGCTACCAAAACTCTTCTCACAAAAGTCCTGAAATATAACAGGCAGTATTTTGTGATACTTTATGTCAGAACTCTGACAAAAAAAATCTTTAATGCAATCCTTTTTATTTTTGGTCAACTTTCATGCTACCACACCAATTTAAGCAGTGGAAGCTGGATAGAGCACTGGGCCTGGAGTCAGGAAGAACTGAGTTCAAATCCTATCTCAGATACTTCTTGGGAAAGTACTTAACCTGTGTTTGCCTTGGTTTCCTCAACTGTAAAATGGTGATAACAATAGTACCTACCTCACAGGATTGTTGTGAGGATCATATAAGTTAATATTTGCTTAAAAAGCACTTAGCACAGCTCCTGGAACATAGTAGGCACTACATAAATGCTTATTCCCTTCCTCCTTCAGACTTGGGATTCAACCAATTCTCCTTCATGGCATTAATTCTGAGGATTCTAAAATGCAATCAGTTAAGTTCCAAGGAAATCAAATTAAAGTTATTAACATTTATTTCATTTTGATTAATAACCAAACCTTAATATGTAAGAAGATAATTTTATTTTTGAGCTTTTATGCCTTATTTCTTCAGTCTTTTTTGATGGTACAGCTTCTCTGGGACTCTCACCTCCTCTCATGATTTTGATAGCAAATTAGAGGAAATATTAACAAGACAATGAAAATCTCATCTATTGAAAGGAAATTGTGAATGTGGCCTAAATCTTAATTTGCTAATCCCTTTGCTTTAAGCATTCTTGTATTTATTTAATGTAAAATCAAAGCCCTGAAGGGGCGAGTTTGGAGTAATATTCTTGCTCTTACATGAATATCAGTGTAAACCAAGGGCTCAAGACCATTTGCATAAGATTCTTCTCACTGGTGGATGGTGATTACTCAATGTTCCATGCCTAAATTCCAGGTTCTCTTCTGAGAGAAGTCCCAGAAGGGAGAGAGGTACTAGGAAGAAGATAAGATATAGAGATCTCCTCTCAGACCATAAGAAGGATCACTCCTCTACCAAACTCTCACCAACTGTACCATGAAGCAGGCAGGGAGCACCAAGTAATGGAAGTGTACCTAGAGGAGAGACTTATGCAAATGGAATTGATCCCCTAGGTTATACTGGTAATCCAAAGAAAACAATCAGCTACCTCTCCATAAATGAAACATCCAAAGGACAGTCCAGTTAAGGGTGTAGACCAGTACTTTAACTTTTACCCATCTCCATCCAATACACTATCACATTCTTCTATTTATTAAAGAATACTCCCTGGGTTTTTTTTAAGTAAGGTAAGTAAACTAGACCAAGATAACAGAAATTATATATTAACAACAACAACAACAACAATAACAACAAAAAGATCAAAGAATAGGGAATTTACAGTTGTGGATAATAAAAATGAAGTGAAATTACCTTCACAAAATGATCTTCATAATTAAATTCAACAAACACACACTGAGTACCTATTGTGTGCCAAATCACTGGTCTAGGATTTGGGGATTCAAAGATAGGAACAAAACAAACAAAACAGTCCTTGTCCCACAAGAAGCTTATTCTATTCTATTAGGAAGATACAATGTGTACAAAGATAATTAAATACAAAGTGATTGTGAGGAGGGGGGCAAATAAGATCAATAAATGGAGGAATAAGGAATAACTTCATATAGGAGATATCTTCTAAGTCATTAAACCTTGAAAGGAGTTACAAATTTCAAGAAGCAGAGGTGAGGAGGGACAGCTTTCTAGGCATAGTGGACAAAATGTATAAAGGCATGAGTAGAAACTATGAAATGTCCTACAGAGTTAGTAAGGGAGGTGGAAAAATTGAGACACTAATGCACTGTTGGCAGAGTTGTGAACTGAACCAACCATTCTGGAGGGCAATTTGGAACTGTGCCCAAAGGGCTATAAAACTGCATACCCTTTGATCCAGCAATAGCACTCCTAGGTCTATATCCCAAAGAGATTTAAAGGTGTGGGGTGGGTGGGGGGAAAGGAGGACCTGTTTGTACAAAACTTTTTATGCCAGTTTTTTTTGTGGTAACAAAGAATTGGCAATTGAGGAAATGCCCATCAATTGAGGTGTGACTGAACAAGTTGTGGTATGTGATTGTAATAAAATATTACTGTGTTATAAGAAATGAACAGGCAGATTTCAGAAAAAACTTATATGAACTGATGCAAAGTAAAGTCAACAGAAACAAGAGACCATTGTACACAGGAACAGCAATACTATACAATGATAAACTGTGAATGACTTATCTATTTTCAGCAGTACAATGATCTAAGATAATTCCAAGGGACTCGTGATGAAAAATGATATCCACCTCCAGAGAAAGAACCGATACAGTCTAAATACAGATTGAAGCATACTATTGTTCACTTTCTGTATTTTTTGTGCTTTTTTTCCCCCTTCAGTTCTGTGTCTTCTTTCACAACATGACTAATACGGCAATATGTTTTGCATGATTTAACATATATAATCTATATCAAATTGCTCACTTCTCAGGGAGTGGGGAGGTGAGGGAGGGAGATTGGAAATTTGGAACTCAAAAAACAATTTTTAATGAATGTTTAAAATGGTCTGTACATGTAACTGGGGAAAAATAAAATATTATTTTTAAAAAGCATTAGTAGGTCAATTTGTTTAGAATGCTGACTGGTAATAATGTGAAATCAGTATGGAAGGACGTGTTAAAGCTGGATTATGCAGGACTTCAAATACCAAAGAGAAGAACTTGTATTTTATCCTAAAAGCAATAGGTAGCCCTTGAAATTTCTTGATTGGATGAAGGACATGGTCAAACCTGTGCTAAAGGAATATCATTTTGGCAGGTCTGTGGAGGAAAGATTGAACTGGGGAGAAATCTAAAAATCAGGATGACTGATTAGAATTCTGTTACAATAGGATTAGGTTATTAGGATCTGAACTAGGGTGGTGTCCATGTAAGTGGAAAAGAAATGAACTTACTAGATACTATAGAGATAGAATTAATAAGACTTAGCAACTAACTGGATGTGGGGGCAGCAGAATGAAGGAGAGTAAGGAGTTGAAGATAATATCAACATTATGACCTGGATAGCTGGAAGCATGGTGATACCTTCAGCAGCAATATGGAAGTTAGGAATAGGTATGAGTTTAAGGAAAAGATGAGCTCCCTTTTAGAAACTTTGAGTTTAAGATACATGTGGGGCATCAGATGACATTCATCAGCAAATTGAGGCCTGGGGATTAGAGCTGGGGGGAAAAAAATAAAGGCTATATATGTAGATCTTTAAGTCAACTACATAAAGATGTCAACTGATCCTATGGGGAGGGATGAGATCACTAATAAGCAGAGATCTCAAGAGGTTCTCAAGGATAAGAAATGATAAAAGGGCCCAGGACAAAGCCTTGGGAACAATGAGGGGTGGGATATGGATGATGATACATCAAAAGAGACTTATAAGTTTTCAGACAAATAAAAGTAGGAGAAAAAAGTTTTAGAAAAAGCCATGGAAAGGAGCATATTCAAGAGGAGGGGGTGGTCAACTGATGTAGGTCAAATTATGTAAACAAGGAAAGGATGAGGACTGGGTAAAGGAAATTGAATGTAACAGTAAAGAGATTTTTAGTAACCTTGAATGAATAATTTCAGTTAAATGTTAGAAGTTGGAAGCCAGATTAGAGGGGTTTGAAAAGTGAGTATAAAAAGCAATCTAAGAAGATGGCTTTCTCTCCCCTTCCCCGTCCCCCCAACTTGACTGAGAAAGGGAAGAAAGATACAAGAAAATACCTTGAGGAGGTGGCAAGGTCACATAAAGATTTGGTTTTTTGTGTGTAGGGGGGTTAAGGATAAATGGAAGATATCTGAGCATGTTTGTAAGCAGCAGGTAAGGAGCCAATAGAGAGCAGAGGAGAGGAAAGAACAATAAGATGGATGGAGAAGGCAAGCTTCAGGAGAAGACAGTAGAGAGTTGGACCAAGGGAACAAGTAAAGGAGTAGACTTTGGCAAGGAGAAAGGTCACTTTTTCCTTGAATCTGAAGCAACGGTGGCAAGAGTGGGGAATGATGGATGATGGAAACAAAAGTAACATGTTGGCCCAGATTATTTGGATTATCACATTAACTCTCTAGTTCTGGGTATGTGTGTCTACGCATGCATGCACAAAGATTTGATGAACTAAAGGTACCTCATAAATTGAAAACTAACTGCTCAATGATGCCTATAATTTCAGGAGTAATAAAAAAGCCACAACTTAAATTTGCAGAGGAGGAAAGTGGTATCACCTGACAAGTTAAAAAACAGCACCCTGAAGTACATTTGTAGTTCTTTTTGTGCTCTATAACCTCTAACAGATCATTTGGTCCAATTCTATCCCACTTCCCCAATCTGTACAAAGGTGATACTATTATTAATCTCACTTGCACACGTAGATTAACTAATTAATTATAGTTAATTATGTTTCCACTTTTAACTATATGGAATATTTAGTTGTTGGCTGATTTCCTTTCTTGTTATTCAAAACCAAACTAATTCTCACACACATGCATATTTTGCTTCTTTCCTTTGATTATTCACCCCACCATTTACTCAATCATTCTCTGTAGGTGGAAGTGATGAATGTTGCTGAGTGCCAGTGGTTTCTGGTCCAAGATGAATACCCCCAAGGAGCTCCTTACACTGAGTCCCAGGCTCCTGTCAGCTTGGTAATTGATGATGTTTTCACTTCAAGGTGTGGGATTGGGACCCATCAGGCTCAATGGGGGAAGTAAGCGAGTGAATTGACTCAGCTATGTCTCTTAGCCTTGGCCTCTAATAAGCACAAACTCATTACTGCCAAATGTACTTTAACATTATAGGGAGGGAAATCAATCAGTTTAAGCCAAATAATGTCAAAAGCTAGTGTTTTCAGAAAGAACTTTTAAAATTTTACTTTTAACTTGTAAATGAAGAGATAAGCTTTAATCAAAACAGTTCTTTCTTTTTTTGAAGAGCTATTCTCTAAATTCAAAATGACTTTGCCAATTTGAAATGCTTGGATAAATGATCTAGAAGAAAGGCCATAAAGTCAATGTATCTTTTGCATGTCCCATAACAACCTCCTTACCCAAAAGTATATAAGAAAACACAAGTACAGTATTTCAAATGTAGATTTTATGTAAGCTTATTTTCATAGTGATTCTGTGAGCAGTTGCTCCATTTCTTATCTATGCAAACTGGAAGTAAAGTAGGCACCCTGCCAAGTCACTGACAGCATGTCTTGCCCAGGTTGCCATGGGTGACTAGCAAACTGACATCCTGGGGATCCAGCAAAGAACAGTCCCTCACTAATGGCTTCTGGATTCCCTATGACCTTTGATCCTTAATGACCTAGACTAAAACTAATGACTTAGTTCAAGAGGCATCACACAACATGTGAACTTTTAAGAAAAGAGAGTCGCCTTCAAAGAAATGATTAATTGGCTTATAATATTTATACCATTGATTGATACTTAACATATTTAACATTAAGTGTCACAAAAACTGGAAGTGATTATTCTTTTTATTGTTCACTTCAAAAAACATTTCCCTTGAAATGGCATAAAATGAATTCAGAGGTTCAATACTCAAGACAGATGAGGTCCACGAGTCATAAAAAAACAAAGACAATTTTCTATCCAAGATACAAACTTGGTAACTAGTGCTACTATAATATAGCTCCATATTTGTGCATCACTTGTGTCATGAGAGATTTTGCTGCCATTTTAGCACCAAGGGCTATTGGCTGTAATGTGCTTCAGCAAGGAGGCTGGCGGCTACTGTAACCACAGAGTATGCTGTCCGAACCTTAATGATAACTTTCATCACTGCATATTGTCACCATAGAAATGAAACTAGATGGGGGCAAATGACAAGGTTCTTCCATCACTCAATTCCATATTACATAGCCTGGGCCTGACAGCCTTCAGGACTATTCTCTCATCCATCCTGAATACGCAAATACATTCTCAACAGGCCCCAAAGTAATAATCTGCCCTTCTGCAATGTCATCATTTTTCAGACTAGTACTGGCAATTCTCTGTATTTGAAAGACCCAGTGAAAAGTCTTTCATTACCTTGGATTGCCTAGAAAAATTTTAAATGGGGGAAAGAGAGAGCTAGTATGATGAGGAGAACCACTCTAATACCATTAAAATAGTGAAACATTTTCATTTCCAAAACCAGAAGTAAACAAGTTGCAAAATAACGAAATATAATGATGGGATTTAAACCCATTTAAATCAGTTAGGAAGAGGGAAAATAATGACAAATTCTGGCAGTGATTTTTATTCTATAATTTTTTTTAAATAGCAGACATACATTTTCCATAGTTACTGTCTGCATGATAGTCAAATCTTCGGATGTGTATGTTATTTAAAATGTTACTAGGATAGAATTCAGATGTCATAATCATTACTGTTTCACTGTATCAAAGTATCTTTTTTTAAATCAACTCTTTAGAACAGCAACAAAACTTTTCTTTTGACTTTTGTATTGAAGCAATGGGATTACTATTTATTCTGTATATCACAACCACACCCTTATATATTGAGTATAAAGACCTAGAGGTGAAGTATGTCTAAACAGTTATATGAAAGAAGGAAATGAACAAACATAAGCAGAATTCAATCAGGATAGACAAATCTGATAATTTAGGTCAAACTCTACTTCTTTTCAACAGCAGAGTTTTGATTTATTTGTTTTGGCATGGATTGTCTGGATTTTCAGATAATTTCCAGTCCTTCATTTCTCTTTAGTAATACAGACCAGCGTAAGTATCTGAGGCTACCCATCAATTTGCCTCTTCCCCTTTGCTCTCTCCTCATTTTCCTTCCCCCCAGTGACTAAGAGAGTAACATTATTACCATATTTGAAATGATTTCTTTAGAACTAGTAATGAACTTATGGAAATGATGAGTAAGAAGGTAGTATTCTGTGGCAATAATAAACTTATCTTGACAAATCTCAAAGGCTAATATGCAAAACCAACAGTATTAGAGCTATTCAGACAAACAGATATGCTGTAATCACCAACCTCTTTGACACTTTATTTATGACATAAAATTTAAAATATAACATTTGTAGTTGTGTTAATTAACTGAATTAGAACAAAACATTTAGGAGTCTATCACAGATTGTTCCTAATGCTCTGTAAATTTATTCTTTAATTAAACTTAACCAGGTCTCCCACAGAACTTTCACTACATGATGTATGTCAGTACAATATGGAAAGAATACAGTTACCTTCTAAGTACAACCTTATGAAAATATTTCAGCATGAGAACATTCAAATCTGATTTATGATGCTACTGTATCAACTCAGTAACTAATCTTCCAGTTCAAATGGAACACCTAAGAACAACCTAACTGTAACATATAAATTCCACATATACTTAAAAATATTATTGTCTGTAATTTAATATAACAGAATATTTCTAAGCCTCTAACCTTGCATGCAGAAGCAGTTTCTCAAGCATTAATACTTAAATGGGTCATATGCACCACATCTGTCATTCTGTCCTGAAGTCTATGAGGCAAAACCAAGACTCTGCTAGCCTATTGATTTTTCTAGCATTTGCTTTAATTTACTTAACCATTGAGAAATCCATCAGTACATAAAGGGCAACTGTCCATTACTGCCTCATTTGCAGACATTCCTTCCCCTCATTTTTGGTAAATATTTCCCTTAAATTGCTATGTGTTTACAGTGTAAAAATGAATTAGAAAAGTGCTCACACCTGTTTATGTTCAGTAACTGCTGCACTGAGGTATATGTAACGTGCTTAAAGATAGAATAAATATCTAGACATTATTACATCTGTGTGCAAAGGGTGGTAAATTAGATCCTAATTACATTAACAGGGATTCTGCCTCCCAGCTTAAATTTTACATGAGCACTCTGTAAAAATCCAAAAGCTCTGCTGTGGTTTCTTTATGAGCTGGTGATTACAGCTACTTCCTATGCGGTCACTAAATATTCTGTTTACAAATAAATGAAGAAGCTTTGAGCCAACTTGCCAGGATAATAATCCATTTTTTCTCCCCCCTCCCCAAACCCTTGCCACATAAGCATGGCAACAATCAGAAGCCCTGGCTTCATCTAATTACGCTATCACATAATTTCACAAATTGCCTTTTCACTGGGGAGCCAAGTGCAAAACACGCTCACAGTGGGATTTCAGGCAGCAGCTCTCATTTACTACTCATTCCTTGTTAAATTAAACACAAAAACACCAGTTGTGTGAAAGAAGTCAAAAAGAATTCTTGCAAATGAGATAGATAAGTGTATCTTATATTTGTACTATTTTCACAAAAGAAATCGTGAAATTAGCAATATAAGTCTTTCATTTTTCCAAAGATACTCCTACCATTATACACAAGCTAAGAGTTTGGATGGAAAAGGGTTTTATAAGAATGTAAACTTTATAGCAATACAAAATGGTTTTGGGTTGAAAACTTCTTTGCCATCATAAATTTTGATCCTTTGCCCTTCCCACTACACTAAATACTTTGCACTATAACTACATCTGAACATCTGTTACATGTATTAAGCAAATGCCACTACTTAACTCAAGGGCAGTAATAGTAATACTGTATTTCTATTCTGGCTACTAGGATATTAAATTCCATTCATCTTTAAGACTTCTAAAATGTAAAGATGTTTGATAAAATTGATCCAATCTCAGGTGTTGTCTTTTAAAATATTAATGCCTTCTATATTTATGAAAAGTAAATGCTAATAATTGTAATCTCCCTCTCCTCTAGTCCTTACAGCCAAGAAACTAAATGTAGAAGAGGGATTCAGGGAGGAAGACGTTTGAGGAAAAGACATTATTAGTGGGAGTGAACTTGAGGTTACGGGACTATAAGGTGACATTTTTACATCAACAACCAAACACAGACATTGTTAATTAAAGCTATTCCTTTTGCAGTAGAGGAGCCAGTAGGGTCAGGTACCATTTTTACATCACCAGCCAGTCCTTTATGCATGTAGATTTGCCAGCATTATCTGCACAGGGAGAAGAAAACATTAGCAGCAGCTGTCTCTGTGCTTTTACATTGAAAATTCTATTCATACAGACAGGTGGAGTAATTTAAAAGCCAATGTGGTGTAATTTGGATGTGACTAATGCCACTGTTTACTAAAATGCCACCATTACCACTGTTTATGGAAACATTACTAAAATTACATTTTATTCATAAGAATTTTAGGATTCTGGTTATTACCAGCTTTAAAATGTTCAGACCCCAGAGTCATACCCTTGAGCTGTGGCTTAATTCGCCTGGGTTTAACAGCCTGCCACACTGAGGAAACTACTGTTGGATTCCAGTTTGGTGAGTAATCGGACCTGCATAAGCAGTTTCTTGAATCTCCATAAGGCAAATTAAAGACATAGCTCTTTGGAGTGCTGGCCATGTGACATAAAGAAAATCTTCAAGGAGGTGAATTCTCCGTTAGATGGTTTTGTTAGGATTTGCATTAGGAAAGCTCCTTCACCCTAAAACCATTTCCCTGTACTGTTATTAATAGACACAGATTTGGTGCTACACAGTCACAGAGAGGTGGCAAAGATGAACGCTACAGTTAAACAGCCTTTGAAAAAATTCTCAGTGCCCTTGCATGGATTTCCCAATTGTCAAAATCATGACATTAGTATGGTTAGAAATTCCTATTGAGTGCTGGAGAGGGAATTCTATTCAACACAAAACAAAGAAAAGCTCATCCTTGACAATAATTTAACTTATAATGCTTAACAGATTGCTTTGAAATTCATACCCAAATCCCCTGCTTTATGTTTTATTTACAATAAATAAAAAGTTAGATAATGGAACAATGAAAAGCAGTGTGTTGCAGTAAACAGAAAGCTAGCCAGCTAGGAAGACCTGGGTTCAAGAACTCTGACATGCTAGTTGTGAGACCACAGACAAGTCACTTAACCTCAGTACTCCAGGCAATTCTCTAGAAATTACAGACAAATTGCCAGCCAGTGGAGGGGATTTCAGTGGGGGGATTTTCTACTCAAAGAGGAAATCATACTGATAAAATCAAAGGTGTGGACTACAACCATGATAACTACTACTACTACTACTACTACTACTACTACTACTACTACTACTATTACTACTACTACTATTACTACTACCAATAATATTAGAAGTATACTTTTTACTCATAATTCCACTATTAATTTTAAATCTCCAATATGAAACTTGTACCTATAATATCATATTTAATTTTAAAAATGAAAGAGTTATGATTTTGGATACTTATTTATATAATGATAAATCTCTTGTAAGTAATTCTACATAATAATATTTTTAAAGCTTTTCTACTTTTTTATGGGAACTTTTTCCCAGTAGAATGTAACCTCCTTGAAGGCAGGGACTGTTTCATTTCTCTTTGTAGGCTCCTTGACTAGCACAGTGCCTGATACATAACAGGTGCTTAATAAGTGCTTATTGATTGATTGACTGATTGATTGATTAGATCAGTTATCTTTAAAATAATAGAAACAAACTACTTTTGTATTCTGGTAAATGATCCTTCATTCATTAAACTTTCTTCTGTTATTCATACTTCAAAGGCCAACCTGTCCACAAATTTAAAAAAAATGAAACAAAAAATGAAATAAAATAAAAACCTACTTCCTGAACATACTTAAGCATATGCCAGTTTCAATGGGCCACCCATAAGACATAGAAATCTCATGGCTGAAGCACAGCACAAGTGAATAGGAAGATGGACATAAAGTTTTTGTGAAGATGTTTATAACTGAGTGAAAAGACTAGAAGATCTCGTTAAAATACCTCAAAAGAAACACATCAAAAACTCAAAAAGTTACAGAAAAAGAAGTATTTTGCAAAATATCTAATATACATAGTTTTGTTAAGACATTCAACCATAATATTCAAATTCAGCTGAATGGTTAACCCAAACAGTATGTCAGCCTATTTGGTTCAGATATGCGGTTTCTTTGGTGTTTGGAACTGGAATTCCTGACAAGAAAGTTCCCATTATCAGTACAGATGGGCAACTGTCCTATAAATGTCAATCTTGAGAGTTTCCTGGGGCACTCAGAAGTAGTTGACTTGTCCAGGGTCATAGTGTACGTCAGACAGGATTTGAAACTAGGTCTTCTTAATTCCTAGACCCATTCTCTATACATTGTGCTTCACTTGCATCAACTCATATTTTAGTATAGTTTTAATCAAACCAAGCGATTTTCATCTTATCTGATTTTAAAATGCAGTAACACCAAAAAAGTTAGATTGCATGAAGTCAAATCTTTGAGGTTTACCTTTTCTTTATATGACTTAAATAATGAGCAATCAATCTTGTATGGAGTATCTACAGTAATTGATACCTACAGTAACTTGCCTAGTGTATGCTTTAAAATAGTGGGAAAACTAGCAGATTACTTGAGTTACCTTTGTCAAGATGATGCTTATATTAAGATAAAGTGCTGCAAGGACTTAAGGGATGATTGGGACCAGTAGGTTAACGTCAAGGAAAAGAGCAGTTTGCCTCTCAACTAGTCATTCCTCTGCCCTAGGCTCTCTTTCTTTGCCTACCAAAAAAACAAGTGCTTCATCTGAGATTCTCCCTGGTTTGGGCACAAGTCTATTAACCATTCAATTCCCTGTAATATTCCAGAGGCAAACAAATGTTTTATAGGCTCTAAGATGCCCCAACGTAAGAAAGATCATTGGCATGAGCATATGTAAAGATGAGCTAAAGTGTCTCTGCCCAGGACTAACTGCTCTGATGCTAATCTTCACCGTAACAGTTAGTGTTATGCTGGAACCTCACCATAACACTTTGCTATGAACTGAGGGTTCCAAACAGGTCAGTGTTTGCCCCTGTAGAATCAAAAGAACTCTATTATTTGGAGGCCACACAGCTTGGATCCAGAGGCTTCAGGATTCTATTACTACTACATAAATAAGTAACAACAAAATCGGAGCTTAACACATGGTCATTCAGGAAATGCAAAGGGACAAAGGATAATCATTTTGCTGTTGGTCTTGAGAAAGGCTGGGGAAAGCCAGAGGTTTCCCCAGAAGGAAAGAAAAGATACATCACACATACACACATATAGATGTGTGTGTGTATGTACATGTACACAGATACACTGCTTTTGCTGAGAAAGGCTTGGGATCATATACATGATTTCAGTCAAGTTTAGAGATAAAAGTCAAGATAAAGACTACAGACCTATACCTCATGACATAAAGATTTATTACAATATTAGGGGGCAAATGAGATCTTGTCTAAAAGTGAATCTGGTTGAATTTCTCTTTCACCCAATTTCTTATTTCTATAAGGTAAGGTTGTTTGGATAGCACTCCTAAATATCTGAGGAAGGAGATACAAATATTTTCCTTGAAAATCACATAAAATCAGTTAAAGTCTAATGTTATTGATGATTATACCTGTTATTTATATGGCGAGTTAAGATTTGAAAAGTGCTTTATAAATATTATCTTATTTTAGCCTCACAACAACTCCAGGAGCTAAGTGCTATTATAATCTCCATTTTATAGATTTCAAAATTAAGCCAAACAAAGCCTAAGTGATTTGCCCTGGGTTGCACAGCTAGTAAGTATTTGAGACTGGATTTGAATTCAGGTCTTCTTGACTCCTAGATCCAGTAGTTCAGCCCCTGTTCCACTTAGCTAACTTCATGAAATCTATGATTCAAGTATCTGTGATATCCCATTGCAAGTGTTCCCTCTTTTGATGAACATTACACCTTGTCTGTACTTTGGTAGACTGACTTTCGGGTTTGCTGTGGCTGAAAACAATAACAACATAAAAAAAACCAAACCCATCACTCAGCAAGTACTACTTCTACACAAGGCCTTTCCTGATTCCACTCACTAGTTACATATTTCCTCCCCACAAAAATTGCCTTTATCTATTGTGAATGCACCTATATATTGACATATCTTCCCCAATAGAACATACGTTCCTTGAGAATAAGGATGGTTTCCTCTCTATTTTTGTATCTCTAGCACCTAACCTAATGCCTGGTACACAGCAGGCACTTAATAAAGGTTTGTTGATTCTGCTAATGAGCCTATTAAAATTTAAGCAGATTGGCCCTTGGACAAAAGACATATATAGTCCATTACTGAGCCAGGACTCATAGAATTTCCAGTTTGGTTAGACCTGCCAGAGCTTGTGCTCCAGTGATATAACACAGGATAGGGCACAAGATGAAGACTTTAGTGGAAGCCAACTGGTACCAGAGGGCAAAACATGTCTGCTACCCCAGTTTCAGTTCTTGAAGTAAACTAGAGAGAAGGATTCAAATATTTATTAAGCCTGCCCAGTATTTCATCAAAGATGTATTATTTCTAGAAGAAATTGTTATGTCCCTATAACACTTGGTCAATATTTAAACAAATTTATTTACTTGGTTGATTGAGGAAATTCCCTCTACTAATAGAGATATGCGACTGTTGTGCAACTTGAAGTCTTAGAGTGTTGCCTGCAGAATTAACAACTGAGACCTTATGACAAGTATGTATAAGAGACAGGATTTGAACCAGGTTTTCCTGACTCCAAGACCAGTTCTAACCACCAAACTATGTTGCCCTTTCATTAAAAAAAAAGTTATTTTCATCAAATATCAGCAAATTAACAATCCAATTCTATTCCCAACCTAATATTTGGTTGATTTAATTATATAACTAAACAATTTTGTTGTTATTTCATGGGTTGCCAAGGCCAAAAATTTCATCACCAGTGACCAGGCTATTGGATATGATACTGTCTGCACTTAATTTAGATTCATCCTTATAGTATAGACTTAAAACATCAAAAAGATATTTTTTAAAAAATAACTTCAGAAACAAAAAAGTAAATATGAGAAAAATTTACCACTTTCCTAGACTCAACAAATACCCTCTAAAGAAGAGACAAATAACAAGTTAAATAAACTAATAGTTGAGAACAAAAAATGTCATTGGCACCCAGGGATATAAAATAAATTTTTAAAAGGGCCACAAGATGTTTATAGCTTATGACTTAACACACACCTACATAGATAAATTTTGAATTTAAATGTCTTTTTAAAAAAAAAGATTGTCTCTTAATTTTGTTATTTTTTATTCTTCATCTGCACACTATAATTAACCCAGGTCAGAAGTGCAAAACTGGGAGATAGAAGAACACAGGATCAAGGAGGGTGAAGCAGGGTGCAGAAGGCCAGGAGAAATCTTTGCCAGGTCACTAATGGTCTCTGGGGCCCCAACTTGGAGAACACTCTACTGCTTCCTTTGATCCCTCTAATTCACAATGATCATTAGTATTAACTCCAATTCTTCTGGGTGAAGAATTCCATCTGTAGTCTCTTTAGTTTATCTGACTTAAGTAAATCCATCAAACATACCATTAGTGTTCCAAAAACTATTTGAAAAAAAATTATAGCTGCCTCTGAATCAGGCTCACCATTAAAAACAGTATATACATAAATACATATATGTACATGCCTATATACACACATATATGTATGGTTTATGTCTATGCATAGTTTTTGAGCTTGAATGGTCTTAGAGGTCATCTAATTCAATCTATTCATTTTACAGATTAGGAAACTTGGCCTAGGCCCTAAGGGGTTAGGTGACTTGCCAATGATCAAACAGTGTCATCACAGTTGAATTGTTTTTTACCCAAATAATAACAGACTGTTCTATTTATATTTATTTTCTAAAAAAAAACATTTTCAGTTGCCCAAAATTTCCAAATATTTTGGCGCAACTCTTCCAATCAGAGTTTAAACACAACAAAGCCAAGATGATATAGAATGTCCAAGAATTAAGACAGAAGATTTAAATGGAACAACGTATGGTTAAATGGATAAAAATTTTTTTTTAAAAATAATTATATAATATGTACCAGGTATTGTGTCAAGAGATGGGAAAACAAATACAAAGGTGAGACAGTTCCTCATTCTCAACAAGCTTTTATTTTAATAGGAAAAGACAACATAAATAGGGGAATGACTACTAAGAAAGGGTGTTTCGGACTGGAGAGTCACAGAGATGGTGAATTGAACAATAGGGCATGCTTACTGAAATGGCCTTTACAGAAACAATGGTAGAGTTGATGCAATTACAAAAGATAGAAAGGAGGAGAGGAGGTGCATACAGGGCATTGGGGTGGATGACAAGAAGATGGCCAGGGTCTAGTGGGGCTGACCACAGAGACAGGACAAGAGTTGCAAAGCTGATCTACTAAATGTTCTGTGAGTACGTAAGAAAAAGTACCTTCACATCCATTTTACAGTTTTCAATGGTTTCATTTTTTTCTTTTTTCTCCATTTGTGGGTCAGATGCTTTGAAGAAGCAACTTATGAGTTGTCCCCACATGCAACCTTTTTTGGATCAAATATATCAACATGAAAGGGGTATGGGGCAAGAGGTGAGGGGGAAGTCACTTTCTCAAATACTGTATACTTCAGTGATTGATGTTTCAGGCAAGAGTGCCCAAATTCAGCCTTCTTGCCAGACAAAACACATTCTCAAGCTTACTGAGAGCTGAAGAATGTTAGCTCATAGAGCATGACAAGAACATTTACTATTAAGCTGGACAGAGCGTGGGTGTGAGGAATAGAAAGACAGAATGAGAGGAAGGAAAGGGACAGTTGACAGAGAAAAAGTGTACGCATTGCACTTACCTTGCTCACTAGTTGGAATACATTACATTGATCCAAATCTACAGTTCTCTTCCTTGCTAACATATCATAAGGCTTGGAAGAGCCATCTCCACCCTCACCACCCTCCTCAACTTGCAAGCAAAGATGTGATACTAAGATACCTCCAATAGAACTAGTTACCCAAAACACAGCCAACACAACATCTGTCTCTTCTAGAGCTTTCAATTCCCAATTCAATTCTATTTACTCTGTCTAAAGATAGCTAGGCAGACCCTCAGGGCACTTTTCATCTAATCTTGTTTCTATGGAAACTCCATTATCAACCTGGAGGATTGTGTAACTTCTGGCCTATTCCACATAGGCTTTATCCACAATGCCAGAAAATCCATTTGTATCAAAAAGTGAGGTGTTAAGACTGTCTACAATAAACCAGTGCCAAGTAGAAAAGTCAGGTCAAAAACAAAAAATAAAATAAAAATTATTATCACCAAAAGACCATTTGCTTCCACATGAAATCTATGACTAAAGCCCAAAGTGAAGTTGTAAAGAAGCAGTTATTTCTACACCAATGATTAACCTCCACGTAGACATCCAAGATTAGTAAAATGCAAGTATTAATTGTTATAAGGTAATAGGAACAATGGTTGACTGAACTTAAATCTTAATCCACGGCTAGTTTTATATTTCAGCAAGGCAATAGAGAAAAAGCATAAGGTTATTGCTTTCGTCCCCTAAGTCTGCAGGCAGACATCTACTTTAACTACCCCTTTTCACCCTTGCTTTTCAGGATTTCTGAAAGAGACAACAGCTCCACGTAGGAGTAGAATTTAAATGAGAGTCAGTAGTCACTTTTCCATGATGGTGAAGTTAGAAGTTGTAATGTGAAGGAAAGAAGGTCAGAAAAGAAAAAGTTTTGATTTTACCTTTAATTTAAAAAGAAAAATAAATGTGTGGCTTTTTACCATATTTTAGTTATTCTTCTGGGTTTTTACTTTACTTTTCTGAGCCCCAGGCATCTATCCATGTAACCTATATAGCAAAATAACAGAGTACATGCAAAACACATCCAGATTAAATGTTATGACATAATAGGTTATGGTGACAGCTGAACTAATGCCCTCAAGAAGCAAAAAGAAACCTTGATATTATATATACTCCTTCTCTTAACCGATTAACCATGATTCTGAAGTGAGTCATATGTACATATATTAAGTACTTTTTAATTGTTTGAAATAATATATCTCTAAGCACATTCAAGCATGGCTAGGAATAAATGATTTTATTTTCCTTCTGATTCCGGGTGTGTGTGTGTGTTTAAATTTAAACAGTATCTTTCAATAATCTTTTCATTCTGGGAAGTAATTTTCTTTGAGGAAGCCCTCTCTACCTCCTGAGTCTGGCACATACTGAACTAAAATTGACCCAGAAGTTACAGTATTGAAAATTTATTTTACTCCTTAAACAACAAAATTTAAAGCTAATTTCCTTATCCTTTTTTTTCTTTCATTACATATGAGTAGGTCCAGTTTTGTTTGTAAGAGACTACAAGCCCAAGAAAGGGGCTTTAGTTCTCTCTTTAGAGTAGTAAAATGTGCTCCTGATTAAATCTACCTGTGGATAACTACAGACCAGCACATTTTTCTTCTTATGCAGCTGGGGTACAAATCCAATAAGGTTTTTATTCAGTGCCTATTCTGCTTCTCTAGAATACAAACTCTTTAAAGCCCTTTCAAAGGCAGATTAAAAAAAAAACTAGAATAACCCAATGAAAGGATTGGCCCATTCCTTTAAAAAAAAAAGTCAGGGACAGGGTGGGGTGAGGGGTGGGAATCCAAGTAATTTTTCTAAAAGGTATTTGGAAGTTTTGAATTTACCTCTTGGTGTTTAAAAAACGACCTATAATCTCCTAAATGGCTTGTGAAAAAATAATTTTTAAAAAATCAACATTAGTTAAAATTAACCCCTTGTAGGATTTCAGAATTCATTCCCTGTTAGATCATAACTATTCCACCTGATCACATAGTTCCCAGTTTGCATGGGATTATAGCGAGAAAAAATGCTTTGTAAACTTTAAAGAGCTATATAAACGTGCTGTTATTATTATCGTTGTTGCTAACTCCTGCTGAAGTTTGAAACTGACTTTTAAAACTAAATAAGACCCTACTTTTAAACCAGAAGGGTGGAATTAGAGCAGCCATTTAAATAACTCCAAAGCTCATATGGCCCCAAACAGTTGCACAAACTTGCCTTTTCAGCTTGAGGTATATAGATGGCAAAATAAATGAAATCAGTATTTCAGCATAAATTAGAATTTACCCTGGATAAACACCTATTCCTGAGACTATATTGGTAGAAGAGGTGAAAGGGGTAACGAAAATTAACCCAAGAATTAACTTCACAAAATACATATGTGGACTTTTCTTTCAGTATTGTGGTGTAAGAACAATTCTCACTCTTTGGGTCATGAATGACTGAAACCTCTTACACTGGATGATGACGATGTCAAGACCGCCCTGTGACCTGCTAGTCAACTAGGTAAAAGCCATCAAAACAATGAAGGGAGTAGTTTAAAGCAATTGGATAACCTATCCTGCCTCTCTGCTGGTTGAACTCTATGGAGGAAAACGAGCTTGGGTGCCCTCTCGGCTCAATGATGCTGCCAGGTTCGGAATCAAAATGTCAAAGATCTGTAATTTTGTCAGTATGAGAGTCCTCTTTCTACTGACATAAAATACAACCTTCTAAAACTTAGTATGTGGTGTCTGTTATTTGTTATGGATATAAAAAAAAATCATCACCTTATGGCCACTCTCTGAATTTAACTAAGCTGGTCCTGACAACTGAAACACAGCTCATAGTTAGACATGTACTCAAAACCCTTCCAATTGGATAGAACTTTTTAAAGTTCATCAGCTGCTAGAATAGCCTTCTAGAACTTGAGATGGCCTGAGAGACCTAGACAACCCAGAAAGGAAAATAATACCCAAGCTAGAAATAAATCAAGAAGTTGATAAATAACAACTTTACTTAAAACTTAAAAGTAAAAGCACTGGCCAGCAATATGTTTGTTCATATACGCATTGCTTAGGAATAGGAAAAGTCAGTGAATATTTTCGTAGCCTGTAAAACTTTTTACAGTATGATCATCTATCTGCAAGACTAATCATGAATATATAACCTATAAATAGCAGGTATCTGGTGGAAGGATAAAAGAAGTAGCTTTCCCTTACTTTCCCACTCTCTTTTCTCATTCTCTCTGAACCAATATTTGATAATATTTTATTCAGTGGCACCTCAGTTTGAAGTTAAATGTAAAGCTTTTTTACAGATCTGAATGGAGGCTGAGGAAAGCCCATTTATTTTATACTTTAGTATAAGCCTAGACTATAAAAAGTAGTTTTATTATGGCTCCGGGGCCAGCCTTGATTTTTTTTTCTAGGTTATTTATAAACTGGTTGGCCCCAGTGATAAAATATCAGCATGGCAGCAACATTGCATTTGACCCATTGTTACCTCTCTTCTCTTGCTAGTCTCAAACAGCAAGACAACTTTGTGCTTCATGGTTCCTAATCCCACTGGGCACCTCTTATGGGACTCAATGCTGGCAGAAGAGGCACACCAGCAAATTTTCTTAGGGCAGACCTTATAAAAAGGCTCTTCTATAGAAGCACAACTAGTATCAGAAAAAGGTTGCCTCTCTGACTAGTAGCTCTAAATGCTGTCAATTTAATAAAATATAAAAATGACTGAAGTCCCATTTTGTTGCCTTATCATGGTAAGAAAGTGCCACTGAATTCTTGAAGGATCAATCATCAAATGAGAAGCCAAAAGATTTCTACCAAGCTAGAAGAGAATCCAATATAAAGGCCTGGTGAAAGACTTAATGTCTTTTTTCCAAGGATCAGACCACTTAAGTTTAGAGAGCCTCTTAAGCAGAAGGTTGGCCAATGGATATTGAGTCTTTTCAGCTACAGAATTTCAAGAAGATATTATACTAAGTCAAAAGGAAGTTAAGATTGGCATCAGCAGAGGAAATACCCCCATTAATGAAATCAGGCATCAAAAAAGCTAGGTGGCAACAATGGATAAAGTACTGGATATGAGGAAGATCTGAGTCTGAAATACAGTCTCAGACATTTGATTGATGACTTTGGGCAAGTCACTTAACCTCTCTCAGCCTCAGTTTCATCATCCGTAAAATGCATGTAATAGTACCTATCTTCCAGGGTTGCAGTAAGGATCAAATGAGATAATACATGTAAAGTACTTGGCAAATCTTAAAGTATTATGCTTTAGTATGTTAGCACAACACTAGTTATTATTATTACGTCTTTGAAGAATTGATGGTATAGCAATGATATTTTGGGATACCCTGTGATAATATCAGCTAAATATTATCGACAACAGCAGTTCTCAAAGTGTAGTCCTTGGGGACCCTTGGGAGTGCCTAAGACCCTTTCAGCAGCCTTTGAGATCAAAACTATTTTCATAATAATACTATGACATTATTTGTCTAATAAAATATTCTTCCTTTTTCCAAGTATATGTCTGTGATGTCAGATTTTCTTCATATGCTTCAGTCAAAACAGCATATCACCATAGATTGAATGCAGAAGCAGATGTGAGAAGCTAGCTGTCTTGTTAGGCCGGAAATTAAAGATATTTGCATATATAATATGCACATATATATGTAATATGATGCCACTCTTCTTAGTATATTTTATCCTGGAAAACGTTGTTTTTCATTAACATATATTTATGTTAACGTATAATGGGTTTATCTGTATTAAGTGCATTCATAAATAGTTTAATTATCAGTTTTAACTTCTAATATAGTAAATATCAACAGACATAACCCAAAAAACCCCCAAAAGTTCTTTTGGGTCCTCAATAATTTTTAAGAGTATAAAGTGATCCTGAGGGCAAAAGGTTTGAGAATTGCTCATCTGGAGTATTCAAAGTTACTTAACATTTGTCCTAAATTTTTTGACAAAACAAAACAAAACTACCTTCAACTTTGAATGGTGGTATGTAGGGTGGAGCATATACGTTACAAAGTTACTACTGCTGCTCTGTTTCCTTAGCAATTCTGCAGAAAAACAATCTGCAATAATTTATTTTCTTGAATGTTGCTGAATGCCTACTCTCTGAAAAAGAGTAGAGCTAGGCTTATCATTAGATTTGCTAAATAGCAAAGCTTTTTAAATGTGGCAAGTATATGTGATTCAATGGCTGATATCCCCATTTCAGTTTACTTTTGTGACAATGAAGGGCTAATTTTGACACAGTAGAAAAACCACAAGTTCAAAGGGACCCCAGGCTAAAAGCACTCACATAAAACTTTTAAATAAATATATAGTTTTACACATGGAAAATAGATATAGGTCAATTTCCTTCTGGCATTTAAAAGTATTTAAACAAATGTTTAATCTTTTACATTAACTTAGGCTGGTATATTTTGAAACTTAATTTTCTGTATCAACTCTGTCAATATTGTCTGTGTGAGTTTTGCTGTTTTTGCTTACCATATATCAATATTATTGACTGTCTTTTGAAATTTGAAAAATATAAATATTTCTACAAACTGACCAGGAATTACTTAAGCAATGTACTATCGATATGAAAATGATTTGTAACCTTAAAGAGTGATATGAAAAACCTACTGTTATAATCATATAAATTTCATCTTGCCTTCCTTCTAACTTATCCTGCATAGAGTATTAAAACAGAATACTTTAAAAATACAAAATATTTGGATTAAAAATGTTTGGTGCATAGAATTCATTCAGAACAATAACCAAACTAAACAAATCCCCCAGTGGTATAGTCAAGTATCTCTAGTTTCTCACATCTCCAGCAGAATTCCTGCAGCGAAAACAGCAATACTCACACAGACAATATAAACTGTTACTCTGTTTGAAAAGTCACAAGGGATTGAACAGGAAGAGCTGACTATATATTGCTGTTTTCCTTTACTGTTCTAAATACAGTGACAGAACTTTCACTTTGGAACTGTGCCTCAAGCAAATGAAAATTCTGCAATAGAAGTCAATGCATTCAAGCCCTTTAAAAAATAAGTTGTGTGATTATCATGAATCACAGTAGCATAACTAGGGTTTTTAATGAACAATTTGCCGACTTCACCAAAACACTGGCAGAAACCCAATCCTATTGTGTAATGAGCAAGCCTCATTTTCTTCTCTTAATGCGATTTGTTAGTAAGAAGCAGTGGAGTTTAGGTGATAAAGGGCTGTCTGGTCATCAGAAAGGTCTGATTTCCAGTTTGGTCCTTGACATATTTTGGTTTTGTAACCTTGGGTAAGTCCTCTTAGTAGCCCAAAATTCTTTGAGACCATGAATTCCAAATAGTATCAGTGGTAGGAGTTTCCATACTGGGATTCCCCTCATACTAATGAAATCATAGGCCAGGACTCCCTCTATACCCCAATAAATAAGCAAACAAACAAATAAATTGTGGGACCCAATATCAAGAATTTAAACAATTCATTTATTACTTCCTCGAATAAAGTCATTTATATACACATTTTACATACAAATGCTCATTATATATTCTTGATCTTGCGCACATGCTAAATTTGACCAAACTACAAAGGTGACCTACAAGCAAAAATCCTCTTTCAGAAGTGATACACACACACACACACACACACACACACACACACACACACACACACACATACACATAAACACATATTATGTATAAACTATGTGCTCACCTTAGTAAAATTTGTGCTAATAGCTATTTCTTTAACTGTCACAAGTCCAGAAGTTATCATACTATCATACTTCTGAACAATTTATATTATTTTCTACTACAAACAGGACACTGTCTATGTTTATTTCACATATGTCATTTAGAGTTCACTTACTGTTAGATGCTGGAACAGCCACGCCCTCATGATATTTGTGGCTACTTTGGGAAAGATGCCACGCTTTTTATGACGCTTTTTGTCCTTATCTGGATCATCATCATCACCTGTGCTGGGGGAAGCTACACTGTTGTCCAAGCCATCACCTGTAAATATAGTGAATCAAATTTTGACTGATGCTACCTTGACATGCTTTTTGTTTTTTTAAACTGCCTTTATATATAAACAAAATCATAAGAGTAGTTGAGAGGTAATAGTGTAATATACTGTTTTGCCAATGACAGGAAAAAAAACTATTTAGTCTCTAAAATAGCTAATTCTGAAAAAAACCTCCACCCCAAACACAGAACTCTCTAATTAAGCAGAATAGCAAATTGATTTAACAGCCAATTTTTCAATTTTTCAGTTTGTGAAGGAACAAAGTAATTAGTGGGAAAATATGGGGTCTTTATTAATTCTATCTTTAGAACAATTTCTTCAACTGCTTGAACAGATAAGTGATTGTCAGCTGATGTAGATTAAACATGGTGCTGTGACAAGTACCACCGTCCTTCTAGGGGAGACAAATTCCATATATTGCCTTTGGGATCAAGTTAGTAGGGTGGGGATGCATATGATGTTGATCTTATCCACCAATGATATACCTTAAGGAAAGTTAAAGCAGTAGGTGAACATTAAGATAATCAGTCAAGTAAGACATCGGAGAGCATTAGACATGAGGTCATAGATTATAGAATTAGAAATACATAGGACCCCAGAGGCCATCTAATCTAACCTCATCATTTCACAGATGAGGAAACTGAGGCCAAGCAATAAGCAGCAGAGCTGACGTCTGAAAACAGGTCCTCTGACTTAAATAGAGCACTTTTTTTAACCTCCTGGCAACAGTCTTAATTCTAAGCCCTGGGTTCAAATCCCAGCCATGATATTTATTTTGTTCTTGTCCATCTACAAAATGGAGCTAAAAATATACGCACTATCTATTCCACAGGGCTTTTGCAAGAAAAGGGTTTTGTAAATCTTAAAATACCATAGAAATATAAGCTGCTATCATTAGGTAGAATTCATTTTCTCTTCTAGTGGTTTAACATATGAAATAAGTTTTCATTTTAAAATAGTGTCAATTGAAATCAAACTATCTTCTAGACTTATAGTCTAGAACATGGCTACATAATCACTGAGGTCTTTTCTACCTCTAAAATTCCATGATTGGAGCTAAAAAGTTGCAGATAAAGTATATTTCTCTATATTAAATCCTGTTTTGCTATTTATTTCCATTATAAAATTGGAGCTGTGCTCCTCTGGGAGGAAAAATGTTGGCCCCATGAGGCAATAAAATTATATTTTAGGATGTAGTAAAAGTTTAAAGCTATATATTTAAAAGAAAATATACTTTCTGAGGAAATAATCACACTACTCAAAATAAATCATAAGCATGAATATAAAGGCACTGTTATTTTTATGTTTGTCACAACAGCAGAAAGGACAAAAGGAAAAACAAGGAAGGACCAATACACTGAATTGCTTAGAAATCTTCCAAACTTATCAAATTCCCTCCTCAATAAGCTGCAGCAGGATAACATGTCTTAGGACCTTAGAACTTAGAAGCTAGTTCCCTAGCACTCTACATTTTCCTGGCTTTTTAGAAATAAACAGGTTGATATAGGAAGAAACACAGAGGTGAGGATTAGTAATGTAGTAGTAAATGAGTAAGAAAGTCTATTGACTGAATATATATAAGAGTAAATGAAATAATAGGGGAGCATGCTATATGGCCTAAAGAAACCAGAAAAATCCATTTAATGGGTTTTTGAGTTTTAAGTATGTGTATATATGCATAAACACGTACACACATATGTATACTTGTGTGTATGTGTGTGTGTATGTGTGTGTGTTAAGAGAGAATAGAATTGTATCAATTTTCTGATCTGTAAATGCTCTCTTAGTAATCTCTGCATGTTTTCTACATAAAATTTTCTATATGAAAAGGTATGCCTGTAATTTTTTTTTCTCACTATACAGAGAGAAACCTACATTTCAGTTTCACTAGGCAACCTACTGAAACTTAAGTTGCTGCTTAACTCACTACAACTCCCCTTGGCCAATAGAACAAACAAACAAATAAAAATGACCAAGAAAGTGTCTTGAATTAGACTGAGCTAAAAACACAACTCCAGTTCATTAAGAAGAATCTTTTATATTTCCAGTATTTGTAATCATGTCCTATCAAACAAAAATAAATCACGTTAAAAAAAAAACCATGAGAAATTTTCTGGGTGCCCTCTTTGGTGGAATTTATTGGACTTCAAACAGTCCCTTGTTAGTGTTTATTCTTCAACCCGATCCAATAAACATTAATTGAGCACCTACTGTGTAGAAAGCATTGTTATGTGTCAGTGGGATCACTGCCCTCAAGGAGCTTAAAGGAAAAGTTTTATTTCTATTTGTATAACCAAGAGTCTGAGAAGGGCTCCAGACAGATTTGAATGATAAATTCTTTTAAAGTCCAATGTTTAAAGAGGCTTTTTATATAGAGAAGCAATTTACCATATAAAATAACAATTCATAAAAGAAACATGAGCCAAGGAAACAACTCAACAGCATTTAAAATTTCAATGGGCTAATCCACTTTCTGTTTACCAAAGTAACCAAGGAAAAGAGAAATACATATCATTTGTTCATTGATTAAACACAAGGAAAAACTTCTAACCTACTGACATTTTTTTACCACTTTTCGATAATTATTTTTAATCCTTTAATTTTTTTTTCTATTTCAGAACCCCTTCAGATTAATTTAATAGAAAATGCCTAGTGCCTGCATAGAAGAGAATTCATTGATAATTTATGGAAATACCTACTATAATCCAGAGGAGATAACTTTTTTCCAGCTTTGTGCATCAATAGATAATCAAGGCCTTAAAGCAGCCTTAGCTTCCCATTACCTCAGGCAAAAAAATTCCTGAAAGCATGCCTTGAGGGCACCTGAATTATATACTCCATTAGGAGGGGAAAGGCTTTCTGCATTCCATGTATAACACTCACCAGAACCTTTCCTGTTTATTTCTGCTGTATGAAAGCAGAAGCATTAGGAACAGAATTTTTTAAGTGAAGACTTATGTAGATACAATGGAGAAACCTTTCAAGCGAGATCCAGATCACCTCCTTCAATCCCTGGCAGTGACCTATCCCAAATAAAAGGTTTCTGTTACATCATTAGCTCAAGCCAAAAACAGCCTTGGCTTAATGCACAGTTTGTTCCTCCTACTGTTTTTAGGCAAATACAGCTACTTTACTCCCATCTGGGAGGGAAATTACACTGCTGGGTTGTAATCTAAGACAAGATTTTCATTGGAAGCAAATGCTTTCAATCCAGTGTAAATACTGGTGCATGTTCAGAAAAGCCTAAAACAATAAACCCTGGTCCTGTCCTGCACAAGTCAGGGGAAATGGAGAAGGAAAAGCAGCATAATAAAGCAAACTATTCTCAAAGCAAACTCTTTCATAGATTTTAATAAATGGCTTGACCTCTTCCACTTTTAAGGAATGGAAGTTGATCTCGTAATGTCTAAATCTCAGAGCAAAGCCAAAATGGTCAGTTGTACCTTTAAGCATTTCCATCCTCTCTGCAATTTGATAGTCATCTCTATGAGGTCTCTGGAGGATTTGTTTTCTTCTCTTCCCCCCTCCCCTAAAATTTTAAGATCGAAAAAAAAAAAACTTAGAGAACCACTGACCAACCACATGGCAGCAGCTCTGAACCACATTTGTAAAATGTCAGCCGTGACTTCATTCCTAGAACTGACTTCTCCTGCCACCAAATGAAGGCAAACTGAAAAGGTGGAAATAATCATAAAAATGATGCTAGTCCATAAACAAGCTTACAGCCTCATTAGTATAGCAGTAGGCTCCACTGGGTGATTTATGCTCGTTTTGCTGATGCCATGAGGAAATGCCATAGGGCGACTTAAGCCAACTGCTAATGGTTTCTGACAGCTTCTTAGCAACTAGTGCAAGCAACGTTGTGGCGTTTGCGAGTGACAGAAACCGAAAATGTCATATTATCTGCCCATGTGTCATGAAGTCCGTGTGGCAATTAACTAGTAGGCCAGTGACTGAGGGGCCAGAGGCTCTTGAACATGGCCCTTGGCTATTCCAAGACAGACTAGGCAAGGCTTGCATTCTCACTGCACATATGCAACATTCTAATGCAGGAATCTGGTTCACACTACCTTCCTGTCATTGATGAAATTGGTCCAGTCCAATTCTTTCTCTATAGGAACTTCAGTAGCTTTCTCTTTAGCCACGGCATGGCATTATCAGGGGAGCATATGAAGTAATCTGCTTTCATAGGGTTGTTTGAATGACACCTTAATGGGTGATACCTGGTTCTTCGCCTTTTGAACCCTGGATCCAAAGATGCTACCTTTTTTGTACTCTCACACAAATTAGTCTAAAAGGACTTAAGATCACTGAAGCAGACTCATTGCCTGTCAAATTGCTAGGAGCATAAGAACTCTGCACAGCAACAAGACACTATTTAAAAAACACCATGCCTGTAACAAGCAGTAAGGAGAGTCTTGGCTACACATTTCAGTTTCCAAGCTATCAAAACCATGCACTATATGTCAAACTGTCAAACCTTTCAGCATGGGCCATTTGCCCTTTCAAATAATATTTAAGAATTGTTTTTACAAAATTTTATAGGCCATGGTCTAGTGAAAGAGGCCAACCAACAAAGAAAGGAATTTGTACTACAATTCGTCCACGGACAATTTCTTGTGAGACCTGGGCCTATCCCTACAGAACAAGGCAGGTGACCTGTGGCAGCTCCCAGGCTGTCAGAGAGCTCAGATTTCAAACACGCTCAACTCAAACGTCCCAGAGTTGCCTATTTAAGCATGCCCAGGCATTTAGGCTGTGCTATCTCATTCCTTTCAAGAAAGGATAAAGCAGCATTTATCGTATTCAGGCCTTTCAATGGGTCAGACTGGCCATGTCAGCAGGGGTTCCTCTCATGCAGGTCAAAACCCTCTCCCCTTTTTCTCCCCCTACCAACTCACTCTCTGTCCTTCCAGTACCACCATCCCCCCCCCCGCCCCAATCTATACAGAAGTATACGCAAGAGCAAAGAAAATAAGTTCATTTAAAATTCCACCAAAATAGCTAGGAACTTTCAGTATTGGTGGATAGCCACGTAGCAGATGAATTACTACCAATTTCTTCACCTAATAAAGGCACTATTTTAAAAATAGGGATATGTACCTCCAACTACCAGTACAAATAAAAATGCAAGTCTAAATGCCTTTTTCTTTGTTTGTTTCACTGAAAGTAAAAAGAAAAGGAAGCAACTTTTCTAAAATAGTTTTGATGTACAGATGTGACTCAAGACTTCATAAAAGAGTTTCAAAAACATTTCCAACTCTAACTCATGCTCTCCCTCTCATGCACATAACAGAAGTGACATAATTATTTGACATTCACATTGGAATTCGAAATTGAAGCTCATTTACAGAGATTTTTTGAAAACTCAGAAGTTATTCAGAAAGTCATCCTAAAAGCACTCATAAAGATCATGCTAATTTTTTTCTTCAAGTGAAATCATTCTCCCATATCCCAATTTTTATTAGGAAGAAAATAGAAACATGGAGTGTTATATTTAACTTTTTTTTCTTTTCATCTTTCACAAAGAACATGGCCACCTAAAAAGATAATATTGTATTCCTTCCTTGGGGTTCTAGAGCATTTCAAGACTCCAAAATTCAAGTGTACTTCAATCTGAGTGGTCCCTGGTGAAAATATTTTATTCTGTGGGGCTGTTGCTTAATGTTAATGTCCAAACCCTAATGACAAATGTTGAGACCATAGCAGACAGCTCTAGGTGTTCATCCTTTTTATGATAATTCTGAAGCTACTCCCATGGTCTTTTCTCAGAGGTAGCTAGAGCCCAAGAATTCCGAAGACAAAAGGAGAAGGTTCCTAGCTAGGTTTTGTTGGAGAGGAGAAGATACCACCATTTCACCATAATCAACTAACTTTTTTGAACATTTTAAACAAATCTTTCACTTCAAGGAATTAGTGAAACATTGTACTTGTTTAAGATTCTGCACGAGTGTAACTTCTTCAATATTTCCAATGATCTTGGTTTTCATTTGCTCGGGTATTCCTTTAAACAGTGAGCATTTCAAACTCTTTATGTCCTAGTAAACAGTTCTGTGAGTTCCTAAGAAACTCCCAAAACCAAAGTCATCATTCTTAGTAGTCAGTTTTCTGGGGATGAGCTTCTTTGAACTTAACTCATATGGTTCTTGGATGACAATTTTATTACTCAACCCCTAATGTATGCCTTTACAACTTGATAGGACCTGCTTACATTTTGCCTGTAACCACCTAAAAAGGTAATCAACAACTATACCACTGGAATAATGCATTGAAATAGATTTTAGTGGGTATGAATGTAAGTTCTCTAAAACTTACAATGCAGCCCCCACTTCAGCGAGAAAAGTTTTGAGTTCTTAATATTCATCTTTAGAATTCTACATAAATACAATTATTGAAAAGAACTCACTTGAATGATCTAAAAGAAACATGCTCAATAGGAATGGGAAGTATTTCTGGACTGTCTTTGTACTCCTTTGACAGAATAATATTCTTTGTTTAATGAATCAATGTCCTCAAGAATGCTTATATAGCTCATCATAAATATGCCAACTAATGTTTGTAATTTTTTATTAGAGTTATCCTTTTTTCCAATGAATTAGACTTTCTGGTAAGTATAAATTGAAGCTATCTGATGACTTCAAGATTCCTACCTGTTAAGCCTTTATTGTTCTTACGCTCTGGTATAATGAAACAATATGCAAAAGTTATTTGGTTCTTTCTGGGAGGTTTTTTTGAAGTCTATTTATTATACCACTCACCAATATATTCTTACCAGTCTCACTGTAATAGGGAAAAGCAATATTCTGGACATAATATTTAAGTCAATTCAATATCATTTAATAAGTACCTACTATATAGCAGGTACTAAGCTAAGTCCAGGGGATAGGGTAAAAAAGGCAAAACAGTCCCTGCCCCCAAGGAGATCACAGTCTAATGGGAAACAATATGTAAACAAATAAGAAATACACAAGACAAAATGGAGGCAATATTGGAGGAAAGGCATTAGCATTAAGGGACATTGGGTAAGGCTTCTTCCAGAAGGCAGGATTTTAAGTGAGACTTAAAGGAAGCCAGGGAAGCCAGGAAGTAGAGACCAATAGGGAGAACATTCAAGGTATGGAGGGGTGGGCAGTGAAAAGTCTCAGAGTCAGAAAGATGGAGAGTATCTTGTGTTAAAACAGTAAGGACGACACCATCTCTAGATCATAGTCTACATGGAGGGGAATAAAGCTTAAGAATACTGGAAATGTAGGATGGCACCAAATTATAAAGGACTATAATTTTTAAGAATTTAATGATGGTTTCATTTAGACCTTTCAATTAAACTTAACACATTTATTTATTAAGAAACCCACAAATGGGCACTTGTTTTCGGTGTCTTCCCATCCTTACATATATAAATATACATACACACACACACACACACACACACACACACACACACACACACACATATATATATATATATATATAGTATTCCTTTCAGTCAAAAATGATACCACCTTGATCAAAGTAACATAATAAAAAATAAAGATTCAACCAGGTAACTCCATATAATTTATTTCACCATCCACGAAAGTGTAATACTAAATACAACTGAAAGAGAAGAAGCATGTCCAAAAACTCCCACATGGCATGGTTAGGAATCACAATAAACAATTAGATGCTGGCAATTGCCATGGCTTCGATCATTTCCAGAAGCTCCTATCAAAGGTTGTCTGTTGTATAGTATGAAAGTAGATGTTACTGGGTGTAGGAAGGCAAGGTGTGAGTATATACTTTTAAATGTGGTACAGATATATTATAATAGTACTATTATGTAGCAGAGGTTGAATTGGCACATATGGGCTGTCCCAGGCAGCTTGTAACTATTTTAATGTTCTCAGAGAAAATGACCACCAGTATTAAGTATTGGCATGAGCCTGTACTCTTTTGTTAAAAGACATAGAGCTCAAGTTGTTTGGAAGGTGAAGAGCAGAGGTGAAATGTAAAACGCCTAATCTGCAGCCCTGAAAACTGCCTCCTTTTTAGATGATTTTAATTATCAACCTCCTGGAAAAGTAAAAGAATAGTTAGCTCTGCCACTTGTTTGAGTTTATATCTGTCAATGAACACTTGTATTTTATATTTAGCATTGTTTATGTATGTCCCACACTTGATTCATTACACTGAGTATCTTTCTAAACCTTCCCCCCTTTTGAGGAAACCCTAGATGCAAGACTAAATCTGATCGTGAAGCAACTTTTCCCTGGAGGACTAAGGTGAGGGGGCTTAACTTACCAAAAGGTGTGAGAGAAGGAACCTAAACCACTTCTCATAAGAAGCCAGACCCCTAAGGCTGAACCAAGTTCTGCCATAAGTCATTGTTCAAAAGAAAGGCTTGATAGTTGAAAGATAGTATACAAAGTTCCCCAGCAACCTCACACTCAGCAGCAATTCCTTAATGTTAAAACTACTATTATTTCTATTTATTACAAAAAAAACCCCTTTTTTTATCTGTTACCCTTAACTGGCTGAATCAGTAGCTGTGACATGAAGTTTTTCATTTTCAGTTGAAGTCAGGAAGGAAGGCATAGTCAAGGTAAGAAAAAGTGCTTACTAGGTAGTCACAGAGGAACAAGTTGGTACTCTTATTTTCATCTCCAATGAACAAATGTGGACATTACAAAAGCTCAAATGCAAAAATTAGAATTGGAGGAGCAAACCTGTTCTCTCCTCTAAACCTATATTCCTTCTGGGAAAAAAAAGGTACCATTTATCCTGGGCCCATGTTAACTTGCTGAATCCCCCCCCTTTTTCCAACATTGAGGAGCCTCCTTTATGGAGCTCACTGTTACCTTCATTTCACAAGTTTCTTTTCTTTCTTTCTCTCTTTCTCTTTCTTTCTCTTTCTTTCTTTCTTTCTTTCTTTCTCTCTCTTTCTTTCTTTTTTCTTTCCTTCTTTCCTTCCTTCCTTCCTTCCCTCTTTCCTTCCTTCCTTCCTTCCTTCCTTCCTTCCTTCCTTCCTTCCTTCCTTCCTTCCTTTCTTCCTTTTTTTTTTTGAGGGCAGCAAAGGAAAGAACTATGCATTTTAAAATAAAAGACAAAGATCAATAGGGATTCTTCATTCCTCTCAAGTGTATGTCTGTTTTTTATTCTAACCAGAGATTTCAAAAGTATCAGGAACTCCTTTCACTGATGCAATTCATCTACAATTTATAATCTTAGATCACAGAAAGGGTAAGTGACTTCTCCAGAATCATAGTTGATTTCACTTGCATACAGAACTCCAGATGAAGAAACTCTCCACCAACACGGCATAGGCCTGTACCTTCTCTGTAACTTACAGTCCCAGATCTTTGCCTAGAGCACTAATCAGTTAAGTGACTTGGCCAGGGTCACAAAGTCAGTGTAGGTCAGAGTCAGGATTTAAATGCACATCTTTTTGACTTCCAAGCCATCTTTCTTTTCACCATTCCAGCATGCTTTTCATTTTATACACCAAATTTACTTTAATTTTACTGAACATTGGCTTACTTTTTATTCTCTCTAGTTTGCAATCTACCTACCCACAAAATACAGAGAAAGACTGAACCAAGAATGGAAAGGGAATATAATATACCATTACAAGCAGACATCCCTCCTCCCTCCATTTCCAAAGTTTGTTTTTAAGTTGACAATACTCAAAACATAGTTTTCTATAGAAAGGTTAGACACTTGGCAAGAGTAGCCCAACAAAAACTAGTTAAGCTATGCAACTGAATATATTACTAAGAGTATTTGTCTAAATGTGGGGTCCCAGGAACAGGAACCTGTATGTGGCAAGAAGAAGAGAGAAAAGAGAAAAGCTCTGGCTAGTCCTTAGTAAAATTTTGAAATAGATGCAGTTGGTTTTTGTCACCTTACTTTTCTGTTAGGCTCTCTCCTTTCCATTACTCAGTCCCCAAGACACTAAGTGCCTCACCCAAACCTATCACCACAATGTACATTGTGCTCCACACACACCAATCTCCACATCCCCTTTATGCACATCAAACACCCTGACACTCAGTGTAATTGATCTTAACTATGGGTTAGGAAGAAATCAATCTGGTTGAACTAATTCATGTGAATTTGTTAAAGGCTAAGTCCTAGCCATTAAACTTTCTTAAAGGTTTGAGGTTTTTTTTTAGTTTCTATGCAGTTTTTTTTTAAGTATGCCTAAACCAAATTGATTTTTACTTAATGGAACATCAGGAACTAACAAGGTGCAGTGAATATTTAAGAAGAGTTCTGGTACAAGATATTTCTGTGCAGGAGTAAGTCCACCACACACATAGAACAAAGTTCTACCTGAAAGTCCACTCTGAGTGTGAGTTTCCCTGAGTTGTTCATGATTTTCAGTTTCTTTCCTTCCTCTGGTTCTGAACTTCTGCATCACAAGGTTGTTTAAACACTCTCTTCCCTGCCCCCCCCACAATGGCTCCCATGACAACAGCTAAGAAGCTTCAATAACTTAGGAGGAAAAGTAGGGACAACTGTTGCCTGTATGGCTTATTTATAAAATGGATGTTTATAAATTTATGACCTCCTGGATGCCAAAGTTGAAGTAATTTCTTTAACACAAATAACATTTTTAATGAGGTCTCTTCCATTTTGTGATTCTTCACTGGCAAGGCAACTAATTTACAAAACTGACACCTCCCTTTAAAAAATAAAAGAGGGAATGTGTGATGAAGCTTTGAAAAAAAATCAGGTCTAAAATTAAACATTTAGTGAATTTAAACAGAACAAAGCAACATTTGCATTTGAACTTTAATATATGTGTGTCTGATTTTAAATCATGTGTTAGACTTTTTAATAAATGTTAATACAGTCTATAAGTCAAAAAAGATATTCTTGCTTGTAATTTACTGAAAAACTATCTTCCAGAAGAACTCATTGAAGGAGAGTCCTACAGATAGGTATAATTTACACAGAGAAGTGTGATAAATTTTCCAAGTCTTTTTTTCTTCTTGAATGATTGTATTTTTTTTCTTTTGAGAAGGGAGCACCTTTTTCTAGTAATTCAATATGACTTTTTGACTTGAATTCCCCTCAGGGGAACAACAGCAAATTAGTTGCCTATACACAGAGGACATATAGCACTGATGAATAGGAAAAAACACAGATTTTACTCATTTTTCATCCATTCAGCATTTTTTACAACTAAAAACCATAGAAGAGCCTTGGGAAAAAGGAAAAAAGGGGCCCAAATTCTTTTTAGAGTCTTAGAAACTCCAGGATTATAGACATGCTATGAAACATTACTGAATCTATGTATTTACCCTACACATTAAATATTAAAACAAGAACAGTGAAAAGTCAATGGGAACTCTCACAACCTTTTTTCTATGAACAAAAGAAAATAACTGTGAAGGTGAAAACGTAAAAAGCCATACATTTTCACAGAGTCAAAAATCTCAGAAAGCCTTAAACTATATGGAAAACCTTATAATACTCTCTTTCAAGACAACTTTTGGCACATGTGAAAGACTTTTAAAAGTTTTCCAGAAAATGTGTAAACCACATATTAGTATGTGATTATCAAATTAGAAACAACTAAAATAACAGTACACCTGAACACTAGGAAAGAACCAGCACATAAGGAAAATTTTGCCTAGAATACATACACAACTACCTTGGTTTCAAAAAGATAACAACATATTGCTATTTAAAGCCCATAACATAAAGACACAGCCCTTTAGTGATTTTTGAAAGTAATCGTTGTCATATATATTATTGTATCTTTCACTATATGTGTGTAGGTACACATTTACACATGAAAACACATCATTTATCCACAAGCTACTTAAGCTGCAACCTCAACTACATAAGTAGGTCAAAGAAGAAAAGCAAACCTGTCACAAAGCTCATGCACTTTGCCCCACTGGAGAAACCCTCAGACTCTCATACAAAGCCTATTTACTCTTATTTTAGATAAGTTCTGTTAGGTTTGTTTTTGTGGTTTCCTAGTGTACAACAGATGAGGAAAAAACAAATTAGAAGTCAGCAAAAGGAGCTAGTATAGGCAGCAGTAAGAAATGAAAACTGATAGTCTATTGGCAAGGGAAAAGAGAGAAAAATTCTAAAAAGAAGCCACAAGAGCTCAAAAAAATAAATACTGTAAAATCAAAAAGTGATATTTATAAGGACAATCTTTGGTCATTTCAGAATGCTATAGTTGGTAATCTAGCCCAATCTCTATGAAACATGTACTCCCTCTAAAACATCCCTGACAAGGGGTTAGCCACCCTCTATTTGAAGACCTTTGAGATGGTGAACTTAGTACCTCTCATTCCCTTGGGGAGGAAATCATAGCCTATTTTCCTCATAGCTCATTTCATTTTTGAATAGCTATAATTGTCGAGAAGTTATATCAAGCCTTATATTACTATAATCTGCTTTCCAGTAACTTCCATCCATTGGTGTTAGTTCTACCCTCTGGAGCCAAATAGAGTAAGTATAATTCTTTCTCCATATGTCAATCCTTTAAATTTCTGAAGACTTCATTCATGTCCTAGTTTTTCTCTTCCCCAGGATAAACACAAAGCCTCCCACAGAAGAAAGAGGTGGCACAGAGAATAGTATTCAACAAAAGGGAGAAAAGCAAATGGATGCTCAAATCAGAAAATGAAAAGGCCAAAAGAACAAAACAGCATGTTGTGCAGTTGGACTACTTTGAAGGGGAAATAAGGAGACACTCTAGGTCACACTTGTGGTACTGAGGAGTTCAGATACCTAGGAAAATAAATGATTAAATGTATGCTATATGTGTGTATGGGGGAAAGTAAAAGAAGGGGAAGAAAAAGACAGGCAGGGAGGAATTGGGATGAAGAAAAACAAATGAAGTGGGCTTTAGAGTACTGATACAAAAATAAACACATGAAAAATCTAATAGCTCATGGGAGAAAAAAGTTGGGGAAACACTCACTGACCTATGGAGTAAAATTTCTCTGCTGCTACTTAACTCCTCTTGCTTCTTTATCCAGCCTTCCCCTTACTGTTCAGGGCCCCAAATGTAGCTGTTATTACTTTTCATTCTCTATAGGACATCACCATGCAGGTTCCTTTGCCCACGGCCAAAGGAACTTGCTCAGACAAATCATTCCCAGTACAACACATACCACTCACTTTGCTAATTAATGATGAATCCATGACTTTCAAAACAAAATCAAGAGGCAGTAGGAAAACAAATAGGTCACAGAGATGAAGAGTCCTGACTTCACTTCTGTGATCAAACTAAAGATAAAATAAACGTTCCAGATCTCTAGAAAGAATAATTTAAAAAAAAAGATGTCTCCTCATACTTTACATTATGCATTATAAATGGAAGTAAGTGCTTATTGTAGAAAGCATGAGAGATTTTTAATCATTTTATCTAAGGATAAACTACCCCCTTCCCTCGTTTTAACCGTGCAGATAAAATGCTTCTCTGTCCTAAATCACTGTTTCCTAGCTAACATGCCTACTAGTTACACTAGTGGTTTTTTTTTAACATGTGACTGGTGTGCCACAGCTGATTGGTTTTTCCTTCAAACTCTGACTTCTCCCTAGCACCTACTCCTACTCTTTGCTACCTGGGCTGCTTTTACTGTGTTCTGAAAACACCATCCCCTTTTCCTTTGCCTTCTAAATTACTATCCTTCTTTCTACCCTCTCAAATCAGAACCTCATTCAGGACTTCTTTTGGATATGGGTAGTACAATTTTGTCCCATCCCCTCTCCCCAATCATCAAATGACTATGACCCTTTCAGCTAACCCCACCTTTTTCTACTAGGAGTTCTGTATGTTCTTTCCAGGACAGCCTTCTCCCCACATATTTTTCTAGAACCACATGGCGGACATCAACCCTCTGAACCCCCCAGTTTATCTTGATAGATTTTTAAAATTTGCAGGTGTGCTGTAGAATGAAAAAGATTAGAGGAAGATTGCTTATAACATGGAGGGCAGACTACAGGCTGATGAGTGTATATTGTAAGGCAATTTGGGGATCATAGATTTTCATTTCTTTACAATCATTCCAGGAAATGGCAGAATTCTTAATGGCCTATAAAAAGTATTTTAATGGTTTTCAAAGAGCCTGCTTTTAATAGTGGGTAATATCAAGAAATTGTTCTGATATATGGAGAAACTATGCTGTAGAAAAATTATCTTTATAATCATAGAGAATGGAAGTAACCTAGAGAAGAAAACAAACTTGACTCCTCTTATAGCCTCTATCCAAAATGTTCATGTGAATTTTCTAATCATATTACATGAAGAATTAATCAAATTCCTAATATAAAAATATGTGTATATGTATATATTTAATATAATACAGTTTTCAAATAATGTTTTAACTTAAACATGCTAAATAAGCTTAAATGAGTTATAATACTTCATATCATACTCTTTTAAAAAAAAGAATACGAAGACAGAAGAAGCAAACTTTTTTTAAAAAGAACATAAAAGTATGGAGCAATTTGGGAGAGATAAATCAAGAATAAATATGAGGAGTAGCAGTAAGAAGCAAAGGCCAGCTCTTCCCATCCCCCAACTCATTCAACAGACATAGAAAATGTACAGGCCAAATAATGATGGGGAAATCTAAAGAAAAATCACTGTGAGTCATTCTTCCAAGCCAGGTCAGCATAGGGAAACAGAGAGGTGAGTAGACACTGGAGATAGGATCCAACCAGGATCACACCTGGGTGAAAGTATTTGAGCAACTCTCTAGGATAGACTATGTTCCAGGGCAAGAAAATGTTAAAGATCCATATAGAGGCATTGTGACCTCATGTAGGATATGGGAAAAGGTGCCAACTGGCACGAGGCATGATTTGTGGGGTAAAGAATTGTCCCAGGCTCTAAACAGCACAGGGAGAGAAACAAGTTCAAAAGCAAGTATCAAAGGTATGGCTCAGATCACAGAAGCAGAACATCACGGGGAAAGGTAGAAATACCAAGAATCCACTGGCTGTCTCCTCAAAGAAACCCCAAAATGAAAACCCCCTAGAACATGTGAGCCACAATTCCAGAGTCAAAGAAAAAAAAATACTGTAAGAAGCCAGAAAGAAAAAAAAATTCAAATACTGAGGAACCACATCAGTATCACATACAATTTAGCAGCCACCACTGTAAAGGAGCAGAGAGCTTGGGATATGATATTCCAGAAGGCAAAGAATATAATATAGCCTTGGAATTAAAAACAAACAAATAAATTTAGGACAATTGAGTATAATCTGAAAGGGAGGATATAGTCCTTTAATGAAATTGAGGACTTCCAAGAATACCTGATGAAAATACCAGAGCTATGTAGAAACTTTAAAATTCAAATACAGGAATTAAGAGAAACATAAAATGGTAAACAAGAATGAACAATCTTAAGGATAAACTGTTTATATCCTACTAAGTGGGCATGTACATTTGTCCCCTCCGAGCACTGTCATCCTCAGCTGTTATAAAATGAATGTAAGGGCTACAACAACCCTAAAATGGGGGACACTGTGGTCCAGATGGGACATTGTTTTCCTTTTTTCTTCCATAGAAACTCCATTAACTTTTTCAATAATAAAGCCAAAAGCATGGTAATCCAAAATCTACTTGTGAAGAAGTAAGAATGAGGTAGAGCCAAAAGCTACTAATTATTTTAATCCATCTTTATCAAGAATACAGAAGACAGAGAAAGGCTACAAACAGTTTTTAAAAAGGTGATGAGTCTTCATAGTTATTTCCTGTCTTCATGGCTTCCCAAACCCCTCTCTATCTTCACCTGTCATGCAGAAATGGGAAATATTCCCAAATCATATCCAGTATAACCCTCGTAGAATAGAGGAATACTATTTTCAATTCCACAACCAAAAATGATTGCCAACATTACACATAATGCTGTGTGCACCTGAAGTACTTCTTCTTCTAGGAATATCTCTGTAGTAACTATTCATGAACCAATAGTCTCTGCAAATGTCTCAGCAACAAATTTCTCATTCAGTTGATAACTTTTTCACTGAATATGCTTTAATCCATATCACAGAAACAGCCCCATTTAAGAGCATGTGGTTGTATATATGATCTCAAAAAAAAAAAAGGACAAAAATGGTCCCTGAGCCAAACAGTAGTTCAATGGAGAGCTGCCCTAGGGCTGAACTTTGTTTCTTCCCTCTGGTCAGAATTAAAATTTTTAGTAGTCAAATTATGGGAAGATGGTCTCACTCACTGGTCTGAAGCTTTTTAAGGTACAGAAGAAGACAGATTTTGGTTACATACCGTCCAGTGAAACCATGATGAAAATTCTAGTCTGTGAATAAGTTAAATTTCTACTAAAAGATAAATTAGGCATGCTAATTAGATCTATTCTCCAAGGCACTCTTGAACAACTACCATTCTCTCAAATGATCCCCATAATCTTTCCTAAACTGAAGGTCCCATTTCCCTATGGAAAAAGTATTCAGTTTTTCCAGACTTGTAGGTGGCACAGTGTATAGATGCTGGCCTTAGATTCAGGAAGACCTAAGTTTATATCCTTGGGCAGCATCACTTCAGCTCTTTCAGCCTCAATTTCCTCATCTCTAAAAAAGGGGTTAATAATAGCACCTACATCACAGAGTTGTTAGGAGTATTAAAGCAGGCAATGTATTAAAAAGTGCTTTTTGAAACCTTGAAATATTACGTAAATGCTATCTACTATCATATAGTCATCTTCTGGCTTTTCTTTATCATCAGGCAACCATTTTCTCTCTTTCTACCTTTATTCTCCCTTTCTCACCAAAGTCATTGTACTTACTTTGCATTAAAAAGAATCTTCTCTTTAATCATAGTTAAGTTGCCACAATAGTCTCCTATTACGCTTTATGGGAATAGGCCTACTCATCCAAGACCAAGGATATATAATTGATTAATTAGGTTCCAGACATAAGAAATAAGAACACTTTGTTTTATTTAGTTTTCTTTGGCAATATTTATTCTAAGTGGAATTTTGGTTCATGTGAGAAAGCTTGGCCTAATATGGATTATAATCATCTCTAAATATGAACAGATTAAGAATATTCCATAGCTTCATCCTTTAGATCCCAAGTTGACTAATGATAACATAGAAAACTGAGCTATTTTGGCATGAAATTGAATAGTAGATTCATTGATACAATAGTTTTATGTCATAGTTTACCCAAATATTGGAACAATTATTTAATTTCACCCATTATTACAGGGAGTCTCTTTGGAAACTATTAAAATGTTTTTTCATAAGATGTTAAGAATTATTAGAATTATTTTGGAAAAAAATATCAAAAATTTGCCTTGAACATGAATGAAAAGTAGGTCAGGATTGTCATCAGAAATTGGGGAATATTTTCATTGCCTTTTACTCTGAGGGAAAGAAGAAGGACCTATGAGAATGCTCCCCCAAGATGTGCCAGTGGCCCAGTCCAGTTCTATGAATGAATATCCAATCTTCTTTTTACTTCTTCCTTGTACATTAAAGTGTTTGTATTTATTGATGTGTATAGTCTTCTGAAATAGGAGGCTGAAGGACTGGGTTTTAGCCCAGTTTCTCCCACTAATTAAAAGACTTTTGGAAAGTGACATCCAATATAAGATCCTTGAAGTCACTTTTCACTTTGCCTTTGTATTTCTTAGGGTCTATCTCAGTGCTTGGGGCACAATAGCACTTAATAGTATTGATAATTTCACTAGGCCCCAGTTCCGTCATCTATAAGATAACTGTGTTAGACTACTAATCTAAAAATTCCCTTTTATCTCTAAAATTCTAGGATTCTATCTCAGTGTCACTAGGTAAAAACTAATACCAAGTACTGGTAATTTAAAGTTTGAGCACCACCAAAGACACTACATAAAATGAGTTCTCACTTCCTTGTCATCAGAAAAGATTTGACACAACCATGGTCTATCTCAACCAAAGCGAGGAAATCCTCAACTGGTCTTCACAAAGAAATACATATCTCTGAAGTATAGCCTTGGTGGAAAGAAGTATTAAAATCATTGTTATCATTAGAGTTGGCCCTCTTGAGAGAAAAGCCTCACTTATTTTTTTTGTTTGTTGTTTTTTGGCATTTGGGGTTAAGTGACTTGATCAGGGTCACACAGCTAGTAAGCAGCAAGTATTTGGTCTGAGGACAGATTTGAACTCAGGTCCTCCTGACTTCAGGGCGAGTGCTCAATACACTTCGCCACCAAGCTGCCCCAAAAGTCTCATTTCTTACAGAGTTAATGCACTTTGTGTTCCAGTCAAACTGGACCAGCTGTGCTTCTCAATGCTGAATTTAGCATTTCATTTTCCACCTCCATGTTTTATTTTGTTTTTCATTCAAGATCTCAATACATAGTGAGGGCTTAATAATGCTTATTAACTTGAGTTAATTGAATTCATGCTTTATCACCTTATTTAAGTCTGTATATGCAGTCTCTCACCTGGTTTCCTACACACTTTAGAAATAACACTACTTTCACACACACACACACACACACACACACACACACACACACACACAAAGTGATGGCAGAAGAATTCTATCCATGTGAACACTGAAGTTAACGTCAAGCAAATGATGCCCCCACTCTGGGTCTCTGTGGAATGAAATGCATCTGAATAAGTAACTCCAAGTTCACTCAGAGTGGAAGTAGTTAAAATGACAGTCTTACATTTATTTAATAAAGAACACCAGTATTTTTAGCTAGTTTTATTTATTAGAAAATACATTAGAGAATATAGGAGAGTTGATTGTGTACTTTGCTGTTAGGGGACTCATAATATGTTACAAAAGGTACAACCACATGGTCAAGAATAGTTTGCTCCTGGTTATTTTTAATGAATGAAAATTAACATCACAACACTGAGACGTTGCCTTTTAAGCATTCCACTGAGAGTGACAGAAGAGTGATTATATTTTCTTGACTTGTATTATTACTATTCATATGATTATGAAGAAAACAAAGGTCATTTTCCAAAGGTATTGTCGAAAGAGGGGATTCATTTATAAGGAAATAACTGCAATAGTAATAACAATGTTAACAAGACTTAAGAAAGCCTCTTGTTCCCAAGGCTTCTCAGAGTCCACCACACAACTATAAAATAAAGAACCAATACAGCAATTAGGAGGACAAGGTGGCCCGAAGGTAAACAGAGAGAAGGCGAATAAAATAGCTTGCAGAACCATAAGCTGCCCTCTCATCAAATGTTAACAAACCATGGTACCCAAGGTAGAGCCTTAAAGCACAGATGCACTGGGTTACGTGCCTAGAACCAGTTTTCAATGTAAATTCTCATTTCCTACTCCTTCAAAGGAAGACTGAACAAGCAACTGAGCACCACTCTCATAGAGGTTTGATGTTTAGCTATTTTTCAGTCACTTCTGACTCTTCATGACCCCCTTTTGGGGGTTTTCTTGGCAGAGATAGTAGAATGGTTTGCCATTTCCTTCTCTAGCTCATTTTACAACTAAAGAAACTGAGGCAAACAAAGTTAAGTGATTTCCCAGGGTCACAAAGCTAGTAAGTTTATAAGGCCTGATTTGAACTCAGGAAGATATCTTCCTGACTCCAGGCTGGGCACTCTATCCTCTTCACCATCCAGCTGCCCCATCATAGGGGATTAAAGGATGGCAAAAATCTCTTAGGTATATTGGTCCTATATAATTCAGATTGTAAATGCTGTGGATCATATGATTTCCTGTGATTGTTTCTGAAACAATGATAGCGATGTCCTGAAGCTGACACATGATGTTGAAGGCACTAAGACTTCTACTACGGGTGGTATATGATGCATGAAAAAAAGCAAAACAAAATTATTCTTTTGATATGGTTCTTCCTAATGAAGATGAAACATATCTGCATGAAAATATCTTGGGTTGTGAAGACAGAAACTTGGTATTATAACAGAATAACTGACATTTGTAGAGAGTTCACAAAGTTATTCACAAAGTGCTTAATAATATGATCCCCACTTCACAGACATGGAAACAGGCTCAAGTAGGTTAAATGACCTAACCATGGTCACCTCACTGGTAGCTATCAGAGGCAGGAGAATAGCTAGCATTTATATGGTACTTTAAGATTTGTAAGGCATTTTATTTCCTTATCACAGCCCTGTGAGGCAGGTTCTATAATAATCCCAGTTTTACAGATGGGGAAACTTAGGGCTGAGAGAGGTTAAGTGACTTATCCAGGGTCTCTTAAATGCTAAGTATCTGAGATCACATTTGAACTCATGTCTTTCTAATTCCAAGTCAGACACTATCAATACATACCACTTCAAAGCCTCTGAATGCAAACCCAGCCATCTCCTTACCCATAAGTCCAAATACTTTCTACAATGCTACGCTACCTCACCTAATGTCAAATTTAAAAAATTCAAGTTTATAGACTCCTAAAGTACTGTACTGAGAAAATGATGACTTTCCAACTTATTAAGACATACCCCTTTATTCATGCATTTCCCTAGTAATATGCAGAGTATCCAGTTACAGAACCAAGGTGCTAGATAAGCACACAAAATGAAAAAGGAAGTTTACTGTCCCTACAAGTGAGCTGATGGGGGATCTGAGCATTGAGCTGAGAACTGGCTGAATGCAAGCCAAAATAAGTGTGTTTGTATCTTCCTGTGAATATCCTAGTCCCAGACAGAGACAAGCCAGCAAATGCTATGAAGCAGCTAGTCAAAACCATGACAGAGAAGATAAGTAAGTGAAAATTATCATCTGTACTTACCGCAGTGAACAGAACAAGTCAAACTAGATCTAGATTTAGGAACTCAGCAAATAAAATCTCATTTTAGGAAATTGTACATTGGCTATCTACCTCCTATGATGACAAATCAAAACAGCATGCAGATATGTGTCTATAACTACTCAGACAGACAGTTTACCCATAGTGAAAGGCTACTTGTTTAACTAGCTTTGCTGCCACTTCAATTCTTACAGGAAAGTTTGGCTGTGTTTTGTTTGTTTGCTTTTTTCTTTCATTTGTTTGAAATCACTGTACCTATGATTTCAGTGGTTCCCAGCAAGGAAATTACCTCTTACCAATGCAGATGGGCAATGTCTATAACCTATAGTCTGAGAGTTGCCTGGGGCACTAAGAGGTTGCCCATGGTCAGGACAGCCAGTATGTGTTAGAGACTGGACCTAATCCCAGGTCCTTCTGACTGTGAGGCCAACCTTCTGTCTATCATACTACATATGCTGTCTCCTAGGAATGTGTGGGTGCCAACTAAAGTTCCACAACCTGAATGTCAAATCAATAAGCATTTATTAAGTTCCTACTATGTGCCAGGCCCTGGAGATAGAAAGAAAAGCAAAAAAAAATCCCTACTGTTAAACAGTTCACAGAAATCTATTCCCTCAGCCAACTCAACCTCCACTATTCTTTACCTGAAACATCTCCTTTTCCAAATACTTCCCCTCCACATAAGCAACCTAAGCAAATAAAGAGTAATGATATCCATATATTTATGCCTGACCACTATGGTTCTTATACACATTGAATTTTAGCTCACTCCAATTATGAATGTTTACAATAAAATAACCTCCAAATAACTACAAGGACGCTTTACATACTATTCACACTCCATTGACATTTTGGCCATCTTAGGAATTGGGAACAGTTCTTTCTCTCTAAAAGTATGAGCCAGAGAGTTCCAAAAACTTTGGGTATCAGCCACTTAATGTAATCTACTGAGTGCAGCTCAGGAGAACGTAAATCAGATTTACTTCTATCACTGAATTAAATAAGCATACACACATGACTATAACCTGTAAGTATATACCCAGTATTTTAAAGAACTGTCAGATCAGATCTTTAGACCAGAATCTCGTAACTCTAAAACCATACAGTCTTATGGTATTTCTTAGTCAAACTTAGTAGATTGATTTTGAAAACACACACTAATTTTTTAAATGCAACACAGACACACTTAAGTTAGGTCCTGAACAAACAAAGGAGTAGGAGAGTGGAAACAGCATAAACAATGTTGTTTATATCTAAAGCCTGAGAAAACTGCTACATTTTCCTCCAAAATTGCAGGAAGTATCTGAGCAACCCCTACCCATTAGGACAGAATAAAAACCACATTTTCTATAAGAATGTGTATAATTGTGTAGCTATGTTAAATTCCTAGTATTAAAAGATATGGGGATTGGAGCCAGATTAATAAAGGAGAAGTTTCCTTTTGCACCTGCAATTATATTGAGGCAGAAAAACCTCTTAAAAATTGATATGATAAACAGCAAAGATTATCAGTCTTACATTTAATTTTTTACCATGAAAATATTGGTGTCTCCACAACTATGCACCTACAAGAGAACTGCCAAGAATCCCTCATGAACAAGTTTTTGTTGTAACAGTCAACTTATTACTGCCTTAAAATTGTGCAACTCCAGGGTCATGTTAGACTAGAAATGTTTGTGCTCCTTTTTCTCCTTGGTCAGCTTCCTTAATATATGGCTCTCTTTTTTTTTTCTATCACAACTATATTTAAAAGCAAGCAACAGGAAACTTTTACTTGGGAAGTTGAGGTTTAAGTACTTGGTGGCAAACAATGAACTGGAGAGATAAAGATGCAATGCAAATGGTTTGGAACAGACCCTTACTAGCTTCCTGCCAAAGTTGACTTGTGAGCAAGTGTTCTGCCATGATATGGACCAACACTGCTAGTTTGCTTTTATTTACTCCAATTTATTTGTTCCTGTGAGAACTCTTATAAAAACAAACTGTAGGAATGGACAATAGAAGATTTGCCACCTCTCTGTTGCTAGATCTTTTATCTTACACGTTATCAAATGTTTTCATCAGTGGAACTCTGTCCATTCAATCCAGGGAGTTGCAGCCCAGATAATATTGCATTAAAAAAATGCATTGGCTTACCATTAAAAAAAAAACCCTGCCCCATCCCTGTATACACTTATATTTGCAAATGAATCTATTCTCTACTATCCCTAGAAAAATGGAATCATATTACAAAAACAGGGTAACTTTAACTGCAACTTTTTAAAAGCCCAATCTTTAAGTTTCTGAGTCATTAAGGTTACTTTATCTTTCTTCATCTCTTCTCTTTGGTCCCCCTCCCCCAAAACAGGTATCCATGTCAAAAGAGGACTCTTCAGTCAGAGGTTTGTTTGACCTAGGTCACTCAAAGGTCAAGCTTTTCACCAGTTGTTAACACAAAGCTTCCAGCCAACCAACCCTTCAAATCCTGAAACACAGTCTATTTCTATCTGCAAATATGCTATGCATATTGGATTTTTCTCAGTTTTGCAGGAACTAACAATCTCTTTACTGTGAAGTGGTCTCAGTGACAAATAAATAGGTCAAACACTTTTAGGTGAAACTGTAGAAGCTGAATTCTCCAAATATGGAAATGTAATGGATTTTGACTCTTTTATTTAAGGGGGGGAAAAGGCTTTTAAGGTACTGTTTTAAAATCAGTTGAGCAGATTACTTTAGTATTTTATTGAACTTCAAGGGCTGCAGTCTTTTAAGCAGTTTTAAGCAATCCAAACTATATTTTTGCTTTCCTGAAATAGATCAATATTTATTCAGATTGATTTTTAAGATTTACATGTGGAAAATAGATAAAATTGCATCAAATATAAACCAAAACTAATTCTGTCGACTCCCATGAAAGTCAATAAAACCAAAATAAATTTAGCAGATTTCATCTACCTACATTTGAGATTTGTTTTACTTCATTATTTCTTATATACTTACTGAGCAGAAATTTGCTTAACTCTTTTCCAGTCTTCCTTTACTGAAACAATAAGACTCTCTATGGAATATTTTGCACTTGAATATTATCACCAGGATAGCATATGGCAAACTAGCAGTAGGCAGTTTATCTTCATCCTCTTTGTAAGCTAAAATTAGCACAATGCTTTTGCAGCACTATATGCTTGATTCAGAACAGGGTTATATACCCCAACAATACAATCCTGATTCCACATCCTGCTAGCTTCCAATATTTAAGCAAATTGGTTCAAGGTTTATATTTAACAACCTCAGATACATTTTAATGTGGCAAAACCCCAAAGAAACTCCAAACAATAAAAAGTAAACCAGATGCTTTAGGAATCAACCTGACACACTACAATTCAGTGCTATCCTGAAATATGTAGTATTTCTAATACAAAGTATCACAAAATGTTTTATAGTGCTTATGTACCCACTAGGCTGTATAAGCTGTCCAAAAGTAAGACACAATTTTCTTCTTCAATAAGTCATACTTATTGTGTTTGTTTAACATGTCCAATTTTTCTTAGTAATTCATTCTTAATACTATATATTCATTGTTGCTGAGAATTGTTAAGTGTGCATTTCCAGAATTAAATTAAGGTGAGTTAACAGTGAAAAGAACTCACTGTTTAAACAGGAAAGCAGCTACTAGCTAGCTCTTTGAAAGGATTTCAATACAAACAATGATTAAGAAAAAACAATGGAAAGAGTTTAAATACATCCCTTTTAGTTACTTTGTATCAATGTGATCTCATCAAATACTACAGAAAAACCTCAAGAATTAACTTTAGGAAACTCAAGATTGACACCTAGGTCTAAAGTATATGGTTACCATCTTAAAACTCATATCAAACATAAGATTCCTGTCTCCCCATCTTTCTCCTCCTTATTATGTCAGTCAAACAGCATTAAATACCATCCTATCGAAGCTTTCCTGAAGTTTCTCTTCTACTGCCCCTATACCTCTCTTCAGGCTGCTGAGTCATTTATGAACAAACTATTCAGTCTGTTATCAATAAATTAAATTCATGGTGACAAAGGAAGGCTGATATTGTCAGCTGATCTGTGTTACTACATACAAATTCAACAAACACACACCAAACAAGTTTTGTATATACTGTGGTGATTTGGGCTTATTTACATTTTTATCAGGACAAGAACTTTATCAATTTAAAAAGCAGAATGTAAGAACACCCAGAAAAATCTTTGAGAACCTAATATACACTTTATTATCAACTAAAAGAAGCTTTTTCATTAACCAAAATTGGTTAGAACTTTTCCAAGAAAAAAAGAACCAGTTGATAGGACTGAGAGTTTAAAACAGTAAGAAAAATAGTTACATTACCCAAGGCACCAGAAAGTCAGTTAATCAATCAACAAACATTTATTAGCTCCTACTATGTATCAGTCAGAAACAGCTAGGTGGTTAGAGCACATAGAGTTTAAATTCAACCTCAGACACTTACTAGCTGTGTGACCCTGGGCAAGTCATTTAACCTCTGTTTTCATTAATCCATTGGAGAATGAAATGACAAACCATCCAGTATCTTTGCCAAGAAAACCTCATGGACAGCATGGTCCATGGGATCAGGAAGAGTCAAGACATGACTGAATGACTGAGCAACAAATGTACTAATCACTGTGAGGTCTAGGGATACATTTTTTTGAATGATGCAATAGGTACTCATAAGGAGTTTATGCAATGAAGGGGGAGAAAAGTGCATACATAAGCATATATAAAATTTTATTTATAAATAAAATCAATATACATAACTACAAAGCTAAATGTCAGCAACTTTCTCTAAATAATTTGTATTACATATTTAACACACAACCAAAAATCTCATTTGCATATTGCCCTCTTTAGCCACATCTCTGTGCAAAAGAATCAAGCACTTCACACTGAGCTATACACAAATTTGGTGGGGGAGGGGAGGGTGTGGAGAAACCACATAGCTTTTGAGGCAATGTGAACTTTTTGACTTCTGACATCCATGCTAAATTGAATATCCAGATCCTGTTTGCTATCGATGCCACCATTTGAAATAATCCCTTCCCCCATAAATTTTTAGCCAAGCACATATCCTTTTTTGTAATTTAGACATGCCATCTAGAAGACAATAAATTTTCTAAGTGATTATTTTTCCTATTCATAGAATTTTCAAATTGGAAGCTACAATAGGAGGTCTATTCCAAACCCCTCATGTTATTGAGGAGGAAACTGGGGAGGATTAGAGACAGGAAGTGACTTTTCAAGGTCGCAGATGTTTAGTGACAGAGTCAGCACTTGAACACAGGTCTCTTCATTCTACTCCATTGAGCCATGGTACTTCTTGGTAGAGTGTATATTTAAATTTTAACACAACTATTTCTGTATCTAAATAAAATTTGAAAAAAAAAGATTAGTGAAGGTGTAAATGATAACGTAGAAAGGCCAATGTCATTCCCCAAATGTACTAGCACAGACTCTCCAAGGTTCTAAATCCAAGGCTCAAATCTATAGTGAATGCTCATTTACCTTCTACTTAGAAACTGGAGCAGCCAACCTAAGGAAAAAAACAACAACTTTGCTTTTCCTGAATTCTACCAGTCCTGCTTTGTACCCTTTATTTGCCACCTCAACCTTCTACACCTTTAAGTGAAAATCATTGAAGATTTTCACTGTTCCCCAAACACTTTCCTCAAACTAAGGGAATTACAAAGGGCCTTACTTTTAAAACCTTGCAGACAACTTTTCAATTTTTCACAGCTCTGCCTCACTTAAATATAATTCACACACAAGTCAAGACATCACTCTCATGATGTCACTGGGCATCTTCAAACACAAAGGACAACCAACCAACCATTAGAACAACCAATAGAACCACACTTGACAGTTAATGTTCTACCACAGCAAATCTGAGTTCAAGTTCTGCCTCAGACACTCCTATTTGTGTGGCTCTTGGCAATTTACTTAACCTCTCTTAACCTGTTTCCTCATCTGTAAAATGGGGGCAATAATAGCACCAATTTCACAGGGCTATTATGAGAACCAAATAAGATATGATATGTAAAAGCACTTTAGAAATATGACAGCACTATATAAATGCTTGATATAAATAGCTCCCTAAGAAAAGATATGAGCCTACAATTAATATTATATATTCAAGCAAATTCTTATGTTGGTATTTGTTATGCAAGGTAGGAATCAAGCAGTAGAAAATAAAAGTCAAACTGGAAATTCTTCTGGATTCTTAAATATATAGACATAAATAGTTCTGACTCTTTGGAACATCTATCCACCAGGCTGGAGATACTGACTATAACATTGGATATAACAGAAAGAACCCAGGAGCATTTTTAACTCAAGCCCATACTACTTTGATCATGCCTTTTTGTTTAACAGTGTTGAGCTCATGGCCTTCCTTGAACTCCTCCAGGACATAAGCAATGAAATCTTTTTCATCATTTCTCTCCTCCACTGAAGAAGTAACTAATACAGTGCTGAACAGATGTTAGTAGACTGGAATTTTTGGTGATCCTTATGTAGTTTTCAGACAGTAAAATCTGGGCAGACACATAGGAACGACAAGAATGGCACCAGGATCTAGGACCTAGGGAGGGGAATGAAAGCACCACATAGGGCACAGAAAATTGGTGGCCAGATTCTCACCATACCACCAAGGTGGCAAAAACTTCCCTAGGTCTTTCGTACTTTCTAATCAAGGAAAAAATATGACTAGGAATATCCAACTTCATTCTTATAGGAGTCAGAATGTAGCTACTTCAGTCTTTGTAGTTAAATAAATTAAAAGTGTGAATATCATTAGCAACAACAGGTGGGCAACACTTATTTAGGCAATCATTGTCATCAACACAGAGACAGAGACAGGGACCAGACAGGGACCTAACTTTCTTAGAAGGGGAAGATGTCAGTTGAGGAAACCATCTGCCAATGCAGGGGGGAACTTCTCTGCAACTTAAAGTCTTACAGAGTTGCCTAGAGCATTGAGAGGATGAGTGATTTACTAAGTCACAGAAGCATCATGTTTTAGAAATGGAACTTGAAACTTAGTCTTCTTGGCTTTGAGGCCAGTTCTTTATATACTCACCCACCAGTTACAGTATTTTCTTGAGGAAAATAGGTCATATAATCTCTAAGGTCCATTTCCATCTCAAAGTGTATGATTCAATCATATATAATCATAGATAAAACCTCTAGCAGCCCTCTACCTCTTGTTTTACCTTCTATTAACCAAAAATAGCAAGGTTTTTCCTCACCACATATTTGGAAGAACATAAAAGGAGAAAAAAGTGGAATACAAGAGGGGCCACAATTTTTGTAAGTTGCCTTTGGCCTAAACTACACCACATACAACAAGAAACCTTTTGACTATGTCATTACCATTCACCCATAAAAAACTCAATGGCCTTGTTTTCTACAAATACAATTCCATGCACCTGAAATGAGTAACTAAGAAACCATACTACATTGGGATCATGAAGACCAACCTTTATTGGGTAACTCCATCTACCCAGAGGTGAGGTATCCAATGCCCAGATATTAAACTTTAGTTCCAGATGTTCTGATACCTCAGCATCGGGGGCAGTCAACATATCAGAACACTCCTCTAAACTTCTCTATCTATTTATCTACTTGGGTGAAAAGAGGACTAATCATCTATGCTATGGAGCATCAAATGGAACTCTGGCTGCTACAATAGAAACATGTAATTTTTCCTATACCCATATGTGTGTTTTAAACCACTCTTTGGATCTTCCAGCTGACTCAATTAGCCCTTACCAGTCAAATGTTAGCACTTGTCTGTAAGTACATTCTGAGTAAGCAAATTTTGTCCCTCTTTCATTGGTATTATATACCACATTTTTTTGTCATGACTAACACTAATCTCTAGTACATTATGGATTTAACACAAGTTTGATCTTTTCTTCAAAATGAAGGTATATTTAAGTACCTTAGCCATTATCCTCCAATTCTATTTTTTTAATTTTATGAGTACATTCTATCTTTTCATCAAAGAAATGAAGCAATTCCCAAATAATCCCATACTATAGAGTTCATAAGATTTCTAGAGTTAAGGCATAGGAATAACCCTCATATATGGGTACAGTCTGAGGTCATTCAGACTCATTTCATTCACTCTTCCCCATTGTTGTCTCCATAGGCATGCTTATAATTGGGGACATTTGGAAAATATGGATGGTAGGATATAGTCTGATATGTATATAACCCTCTGCATAAGAAGTTCACAAACTTCTATAGCATTTCATAAAAGAAATCAATTTCCATTGTAAGGCAAAGCTCACTGAATAATATCTGACACTCAGGTCTTCTCTTAACCTGTCCTGACTCCAGTCAAACCCAGAAATGAGCAAAGTTTATAATAAAATGTTCTCTTTTTGCCATATAAAAAAACATTAACTGACTAGTTCAAAATCTGCCTCCACCCACAGAAGCAGCTCCCATGGAGAGAGAAATTAGGTCACTCCAACCAGGAACCAAGAATCTATTCCAATTTTATTTTTCCTTTCTCAAAAATTAAAAGACAAAAACAGACTAAGGAAAGATTGATTCAATGCTTATCATATCTTCACCCATCCCCTTGACTGAAAACCAAATGAAATATTTTTTAATTCAATTCAACAAGCATTTATTAAGTGGGAAAATGGTGCAAGTATAATAAAAGTATCAATGTACCCACTAAGGGAGTCAGTGTTTGGCTTCTTGGGAAATATAAAGTTCTTAAAATGCATGATAGCCCTTTTCATTCCTGCCATTTGTGTGGTAGGGAAAGGAAAGAGAAGCAAAATTGCCAATTTGATCATTTCCCTTCCAACCAAACCTTTTCAAGAATAAAAAAAAAAAAGACCTAGTGGCAAAACTCCAGAAAGTAGACACAAATATCATTGACATGGATTATTTTTACAATCACACATAGTATGATTTTCCCAGAAAGATCAGAGCAATGGGACCACCTAGTCACATTACTATCCCTGAGTCTATTCTCCATTATAAAAGGAAAGAATTCATATCCTTAATATTCCTTCTAGCTCTAAAATTTTGTTTATGAGTCTAAAACTGCCATTCATATGATTTCCTTTAAGGTACTCCAAGTTTCTTGTGAGCTTCATGAGGATGGGATTGTCTTTTGCCTTTCTTAGTACCCTTAGCATTTAGCACAATGCCTGGCACATAGTGCTTGCTTAAAAAATGCTAACTGACTGAATGACTGACAATGAGATCTCAGTGGAACAGATGAAGCCTCCTCCCCTCTAATGATGGAAGTAATTTATTTCTTTAAGTTCAGGTCTGGGAGTTCCTGTTCAAAACTGGGATCAGTTCTAAGCATCAGTCTCAAGGGAAAGTAGTAATGGAGCTCAACCCAAAAGAGTAGACATCAAATGCCAGAAGTCAAAATGCAGCTAGTGGCATCCAATTCTACATATCCCCCTCTGCTGTCATAAGCTGAAAAATCGCAATGTCACCGCTCTAACTCTGTCCATCTGAAATAAGAACCTGGATTAGCTCTAGCTGGCTAAAGCTCAACTCAGATAAGTCCAGAGAAAGGCTGATATGCAGGGGGAAGGAATTTGAGGAAGTGACAAGAAATGCCACATCATTCACCCAGTGAGGAAGTTTACCCACAAAGCATCTCAGTGGGAAGCCATAAGCACTACTGATCCTGAATTCTCTGATAAACCCAGAAGTTTTCTAAATCCCCCGACAAAAGACTCACTCTTCCATAGCCGGTCCCAGACTCACCCTTCCTCCAAAACAGGGCTCCTAGTCTCAAATAATTTATGGGTCTGCTCTATTCTTCAATGACTGTTTTGAAAATCTAAATCCACCCTTCTTTCCCTTGCCCCCCAATTATATCACATTCTAACCAAAACATGCTCTAAAAAATTCAATACTTGCTGCTTTCGAAGTAGGACACACCTCTTAAAACAGATCTGCCTTCTGTTCATTTCTAATGAAGCCACCAGTGAACAACCAACAGCATTAAGGCTTTGGTGCTCTTTTTGTTTCACAGAAAAGAAACACACCAAGTTAGAAGTAAATTCTTTCTGGTTTCATTTGTTATCTGATATCATAATGATCCATAATGGCACCTGTCATTGCAAAGATTTCCATAGCACTTCACACATATGCACACACACACAAAAATCATATAAAGATGGATGTCAACAAGCTAAAAGCTAGAAAAGTAATGAAGAACTACAGAGGTAGGTATGTTGCAAGGAAGAAAGACAGGAAGTTAGAGAGAAAGAAATTATTTGAAGTACAACAAGAAATTCATTTTCTGTGGCTTTTCAAATAACCTCTGAAAATTTCAACCTACAGACACAATAAATTACCTCCTGATTTTGTCTGAGATGTCTTTTACCAACAAATGTTTGCTAGGAGAGATGTAGGCTAAAAGCTGAAATTTCTAAGAAACAATTATATTTTACATACTGAATAAAAATCAAGGACAAAGAGTAGCATAGTGGTTCTTGAAAGGCAGTATGAAATAATGGATAAGCAGCTGCCCTCAGATTCAGGACAAAGTGGGTCAAATCTTACCTTTGACACCCACTGGCTATACAATCCTGGGCAAACCATTTAACCTTTTTAGTGGCCTGAGCAACTTTCCAAGACTCTAAACTGAAGATAGGTGGCTATTCCACCTAGAGGGATCTTCCTTACTCTGGAATCTCCTACATCAATGACATCACAAATCCAGACCAAAAAAAGTGTATTTATTAAGGTGAGCCAAATTCAGAGTCTTAAGTTGTCCTACAACTCCTTCTAAAAAAGAAATTTGAGCTACTAATATTAAATATTTTTTTAAGGATCATGACTATCATCAGGTCACATTTTCATTCTGAATAAAAGAAACACATTTCAATATACATACATATTTATTGTTCAGTCATTTTTCAGTAATGGACAACTCTTTGTGATCCCATCTAAGGTTTTCTTGGCAGAGATTCTGAAGTGGTCTGCTGTTTCCTTCTCCAGCCCATTTTATAGTTGAGGAAGTGGAGGTAAAGAAGCTTACGGGACTTGCCCAGGGTCACACAGCTAGTAAGTATCTGAGACCTGATTTGAACTTAGGAAGATGAGTCTTCTTGACTCCAGACCAAGGATTCTATCCACTGCACTATGTAGCTGCCCTGAAGATACATAGTTGTTTTGCGATAAAAACAAAGAAACAAAGAAACCACTGAACACTCAATAAGTATTAAACAATTACACCTATGCTATTTATTCTCTTAGTATTAGCATTAAATTTTTAGCTATATAGGTATAGCTATTTACCCTATGTTACAGGTTTGTTGTGAAGAAAATACTGCAAGTCTTGAAGTGCTCTATGAATGTGTTGTTGTTGTTGTTGTTGCTGTTATTGGTTTACAATTACAGTGAAATTGCAAGTTAAATAAATTCTGAGTTGCAGCCTGTGAAGATCTCATATTTTCCATGGTATGCATACCCTATCACTGGCTTAGCATTTATCATTCTAGAACCAAGAGTTCTTAATTCCCTAGGGAAGGTTGTTATAGGTTAAGAATCTAGGCCACAGTATAAGCACAGAAATCAATTCCCCCATCATTTCACTCTGCATCACAACAACTTTTTAAGAGCAAAAGTTAAATCCAGTAACACTGAGCCAAAATACTTTTCCATGGAAGAAAAACACAGTGGGATTTTAAAAAGCAAGTGGAATAGGTCACCTTTGATGCTTTATGTCTTACTGAGACAGGAATCACATGGCATTTTAGTTCAAATCCAGGACTTGAGACCCCATACCCAAAGGTAAATACTAACTACCAAATCCTCCAGTCAACCTCTGCAGTGTCTCTGAGTAAATATTTACCATGGCCAATTCTATTTCACTAGGACCCCCTGTTGAGAGGATGAGGATTCCCAGTTTGGCTATCACCGTGTTTTATTAGTGGCTGAGAAAGAACTTGGATATTGTAAGTTTATTCAACTTTTAAAAAATAAGATCTTACTCTCTGAAACTAAGAATAATGTTAAGTGATGTTCAGAGACCATAAGATACGGAAACAACTTTCACATATTCCAGACTACTACAAATATAATTTAAAAAATTCTAAGAATGCCTGTATGATGATATTAGAGTACTAAAAGAAAGCTGTCATTTTTTCCCCACTTTCTCTTCCCATAGCTCAAATAAAGGTGAACCAAGTAAATATGGCAAAGGGTGATAGTCTGTTGCCATTTCCCACAGTAATATGGCATTTTCCTCTGGGAATAAAACATTTTTTTCTTAAACTACTGTTTATAACCCTTATCAGTTCAACAGCAATAGAGCCATCAAGTCTAATATCTTGTGGAAAAAAGTCAAGGTCAACAAGTACTTGCATTTTTGTTTGTCTTTTGCTGTAATTGCTACTGACATTCAACTGGGTAATAAACATGAGGATTGTCAAATCACAAAACAGGTGATTCAGAAGCTATCATAGGGAAATAGATGATTGCCAGGTAGTCAAACAATCTTGTTATAACAATTATGATTTGAGGACATTCATTTATAGAACCAATCACTTGTCAATTATGACTAAATAGCCATACCATTCCCACCACTGAGGTAATAAGGGTGAGAAAATACAAGGTACCTCCTGCTGGACTATCTCACAAGCCATCGTGTGCCAAAATGAACAAAAAGCCATCCAAAGAAAAAGGCTTTCTTCTCTTCTCTTTTCTATTTAAAGGCAATTTTGTGTAGTTCAATATACCCATGTACTTTGCTATGCAGCCAGATTCCAGAGCCCAGTTGCCTCACTCTGCCTGAAAACCAATTCTACGGTTATGTGTGTGTGTCTATTTGGGATTGTAGTATTATTCCCTTAAGCCAGCATGGTCACAATATTATGGAAACACTTTATTTTGACTTGAAAAGTGTTAGAATTTGTTCAGCATGCTTAATTTAAAGGGAAAAAAAGATATTCAAAATAAAGACTACATAATTCTGTCCAATCCATCTTGAAACTCACTGATATCAACAGGAGTTATGCATTTGGATCAAGACAGCACATGGCCCTATGCCATATTCTACTTACAGATTAAAAATAGAATCTGTTCCAGCCACAAAGTAAGAGACACATTAAACCTATTGCCTCCATTTCAAATATGAAAATTAAGTCTAAAGAATATGGTTGGTACTTAAGACAATAATTCTGCTTCTCTTCATCACATAAACCTATTGCTTCCCTTCCAAATACAAACATTAAGTGTAGGAAATATTTCTGGACTCTAAAGTAAGACTCCTATTCCTCATCATTAACTGTTATTAATATTTAACTGTTTGGTTAAGTAATTAATGGTTTCCAAAACTGTTTCCTTCCTTATCAAGAGGATCGGGACACATATATAAGCAAAGAAAAGCCAGATTAGGCTAAAAATGTGCAATACCACTTTATAGAAAAGAAGTGCAAAAACAAAAAACAAGCAAACAAACAAACAAAACACACAACTTACCACCACCCAAAATTCCTAAATCTTTTCTACCTGCCAAAGTAAAGCAATTTTTTTCAAAGATTACTTTCAAAATAGACATGACAAGTGCCAGATGATATAAGCAAGTAGTTTTTCTTTTAAGAAAAAATACAGCATCTACATAAAATCATTTCATTCTTTGAAATTTTAGCAAAATGATATATTTTATTTTATCAGTGTAGAAATATTCAAAGTGGTGGAAATGGGTAGAAATTACTGTTTGTAGTCCTAGAGTCTATTAAACATATTTTCAGATAATTTCTAAGGCTAAAACACATGAAGGATAGAGAATATGACTATTTTGTCATAATCAACAAGTGATTGGTTCTATAATACAATTATTGCCAAGCAGTCACATGAAACAAAAATACACCTGTATGATGACAGAGTCAGTATCCAATAAAATCTTGACAGGTTAGAGCACTGAGCCAAATTGAATAGGGGGAAATTCAATAGAGATAAATATAAAGTCTTAATGATGTTGGTGTTGTCATTTTTTAAATCACCCTCACAAATACAGAATGGGAGATGCATAGTTAGACAATCTTTTGTCTAAAAAAGATCTTGAGGTTTTACTGAAAAGTACACTTAATGTAAGTCAGCAATGCAATGTGGCAGCACAAAAAAGGCTAATGTGATCTTTGCCTGCATTAAGAAGCATAACTTCCAGGAATAAGCAAGTGAAAGTCCCTCTGTCATCTGCTTTAGTCAGATCACATTTATATTTTTGTGTCCAGTTCTGGATTCTATAGTTTAAAAAAGACATTGATAAATTGGGTACCATCCAATGGAGAGAAACCAAGATGGGAAAAGGCCTTGATTTCCTGTCTTATGAAGAAGATGAAGGAACTAGGGATGGCTAGCCTAAAGAGAAGCCCCAGGAGAGAGATGATAGCTATCTTTGATTGCATTCAATGTGCTATCTCGAGGAAGAAAGATTGGACAAATTGACCATACAGGGCAGAATCAGGAGTACCTGGGGGAAGATGCAATGAGGTGGATTTTGGTTTTATGTCAGGAAGAACTTCCTAAAAATTGAAACTTTCTATAAGTATTGAGAAGTATTGGGTTCTCTCTCATTGAAGGTCTTTAAGCGGATGTTGCATAACCATGTGACAGTTATGTTGCAGTAGAGATTGTTTTTTCAGCTATAGGTTGCGCTAGATGGCCCCTGAGATTCTTTTCAGCTCTGAGATTCTTAAACAAATAGTAGACATTTTTAAACACTCCTCTTACTTCGCAAACAAGAGGTGAGAAAAAGCTCACTTTCTGATGAAAAATTCAGAAAAGTCAGTCTTGGTATTCCAATAACTTTGTTTCTTTCTCCAGTGATTTATCCTAGAATGACCGGCTAGTTCCTTTGCATCTGTACCCTGTCCCCACCCCACCCCCATCCCCACTTAGAAAAGGGAGTCATTTTCTAGAGGAGGAACAGCAAAAAAGTGTTAGTAACTTGTGTCTGATTTAATTTTGGGATGGGTGTGAGGAGGGTATTCATATACATTTTTATGGGAGCCACTGACTACTTACTTCTATCACCATGGCCTCATAAGGGCCATAAGATACAGATTCAGAGTTGGAAGGGACATAAAAGATTCTCTAGTTTCTTTCATTTTGTGGATAAGGAAACTGAAGCCCAGAGAAGTTAGGTTACTAGGCCAAGGTTACACAAGTAATAAGTAGCAGAGTCTAGACTGGAACCAAATCTAATTAAGGACAGACAGTATGGTACAATAGAAAGAGCCATGAATTTGGAATCAAAGATTGTTAGTTCAAATCCTTCCTACCTGTGTGACCTCCTCTAATGTCTCTGGGCCCTAGTTACTTCATCTATAAAATGAAGGTGTTAGATTCAATGATCACTAAGGTCCCTTCCAGCTCTACAGCCATGATCCTATGATGAGTCTATGGACCTCTGACTTAAAATTTGATGCACCATGCAACAAAAAATCAAAAACAAACAAACAAAACCCTCTGACCCAACAATTTATTTGTTGAGAATGTACTCTGAAAGTTTTATCAAAAATGAAAAATGGTATCTGTTAAAAGGTTTTGCTTAGCAGCATTATTCGTAATTGCTAAAGAAAAAAAGTGAAAACAACCTAAGTGTCCAATAATAAGGAAAAGATTAAAGAAACTGTTGGACTTTAATGTAATATGGTATTATAATGCAATTAAGATGGGCATTGTGAGAAATGCAAAGAAATCTGGAAAGACCTTTTTAAAAATATCCTAAGCAAAAAAAAAAAAGCAAAACCAGAAGAATGGTGTGCACACTATGACCAAAAAAAGAAGAAAGATTAAGGACAATCAATGGACAAAGAATCTGCATGAGGCTACAGAAAGACTAAAAAATAATTATTATATAGTATATGTTGAAATTAAATAATTATAATTTAAACAATCACTAAAGTAGTTTAATTGGTCTTACTAATATTCCATGTTAAGTTAGTTAAGTAAGACTTTTAAATTTTTTTTTAAACAAAGTGGGGAGAGGGGAGTGGGAATGGTGACTAAATGATCTCCTTGCTTCCAGTCTCTCTTCTCTCAAATCCTCTTCAAAACAGTTGCCAAAATAATTATCCTAAAGCAAAGGTCTGACTATGTCATTCTTTTGCTCAAAAATCTTGTGTCTTCTGTTGATTTTAGGATAATATTCACACTCTTCAACTTGCCACAATATGACTACAATCTACATTTTCAACATGATATTTTCAACATGATATTACAGAACTCTAGGGCATTCCACACTAGCCAAACTGAACTACTTCTACCACTGCTGCTGCTACTACTACTACTACTACTACTACTACCATGAATAAGTCACATTTAAACATGCAGTGATCTAAGGTTTTCAGAATGCTTTCAATACATTATCTCATTGTGTCTTTACAACAACCTTGTAACACAGAAGTTCTTTTCCCCATCTTACTGATGGGTATTTGGACTCAAAGACTCAAAAAGGCTAATTGATTTGATCAGGTTCTGAAAGAGTTTGATGCAGGATTTAACCTTGAGGATATCAATAAACTGGGGTGTCCAGAGGAAGGCAAGCAGGATGATGAAGGGTCTTGAGTCCATGCCAATATGAGGATCATTTGAAGAAACTGGGCATTTTTAGCCTGGAGAAGACTCATTGGCCATGACACTTGTCTTTAAACATATGGAGGACTGTCATATAAAAGAAGGACTAGATTTGTTCTCCTTGTCCCCAAAGGACAGAATGAAGAGCAATGGGTGAAAGCTGCCAACAGACAAATTTATTTTGATGTCAGAAAAACAAAACAAAACAAACAAACAAAATTCCCAACAATTAGATCTATCTGAAAGTAGAATGGGCTGCAACCAGAGGATGTGGGTCCCCATTCCTGGGAGGTCTTCAAGCTGTGGCTGGGTGACCACTTGTCAAATATATTATCATAGGAATTCTTTTTGTATATGGTTTGGACTAGAGAGCTGCTGAAGTCCATTCCAACTCTCAAATTCTGTGATTCTGTGACCCTAGGTCTTCCTGACTCTAAGTTTTGTACTGTCTATGCTCCTTCTCTGGTCCTCATCTTCAACAGTATATTTCCTGTCCGATCATTTGCCCAAACAATCCCATGCTATCTGAAATGTGCCACCTACTTTTACATAATGCTCCTCTTCATGTACTCAACACTCTAGACAAACTGTTCTACTTTGCCACCCAAATTTGGTACTTCCATCTCTTCACCTGTATGTAGCTGCCCCACATGCTCTACCTCCTCACCTCTGCCTCTTACACTTCCCTCAATACTCACTTTAGGAGCCACTTCCTACAAGAAGCCTTTCCTCAGATATACAGTTGTTAGTTCCCTCTCCACCAGTTACCTGGAATTTACTTGTCTGTGAGTGTTTTATATCTATAGTAGAATGTAAGCTCTTTAAGGTCAGGGATTGTTTCAATTTTTTTGTCTTTATATCCCCAGCACTTAACATAATACTTCATATATAGTTGGTGATATGTGTGTGGATGTATGTATGTATGTATGTATTAATTGAATTTGAAGGTTCAACTCTCAGCTCTGCTCCATGCTTCCTATGGAGAATTTCAGCAAATCACTGAAACTCTCTGGATTTCACTTTCCTTAGATGGGAAATGAAGAGTTTGGACTAAATGATGTCCAAGGTTCCTTCAGATCTAAATCTACAATCCTATGCTTTGGGTGATGTTGGAGAAATCCTTGCCCTCAATGGTAGTAGTTGGGGAGAAAAATTTTGTTTATTAAAAAATTAGCAATGAAAGATGGTATATAATCAAATATAATCTAGCAGTAAATGAACAGGAAGTCAACATTTTGTATGTCTCTTTTCTATTCTTTTTTTTTCCCTCTCCATTTTTTTAAAAAAAATCTGTGTCTTGGAAGAACTCTAAGAATATCTGCCATAAATAAATGTTTTATTCTTGCAATCTAGACATGTGAAGAAATAGAAGAAAGTTGGTATTTAACTACAACAATTACACATTTATATATGCTGTAAGGTTTCATATATTCTACAGATCAGAAACTGAGGCACAGAACTGACCAAGGTCATGACACTAAAAAATTATTATAATAAGAAATCCATCCCAGGTCTTCTGACTCCAACTCTAGTCCTCCTTCTCCCATGTGCTGGCCCTTACCTTATTCAACATGCCCAACGGGGCATAAAGTAGAGGAAAAAGCCTGTCAGGATGCATATTGGTAATTGGAGCAAAGCCAAAGCAATCTTTATAGGATCATAGGACCAGAGATTCAGAGCTGGAAAGCACCTCAGAAACCATCTAGCCCTCTCCAGTTATCTTATAGATGAGAAAGCTGAGGCCCAGAGAGTTTAAATAATTCAGCAAAGATCACACAGGTACTAAGAGAGAGAGGGAAGATTTAAATACAGTTTCTCTGATTGTAAAACCACAACTCTAGTAGAATATTTTTAGATTAAGTAATTATCAAAATTATTTCCTAGATTTATTCCACACATCCAGACACTTGATCAAATCTCAGCTTTTACCAATTACATTTCTAAGATTAATCAGTATACTGAAAACTACATATATCTTCATGCACACAAACATACCATAGTTCCTAAGAAAAAAAATACTTGGCAGGAATTTATTGTTTGGCTTGGTCTCCTCTAGGACTAAAATCAGACTCTATAATCCTGTCCTTAATTAGTAAATGCTACCTTGCATTCATTTACAGGGAAAATAAATTCCTGGATGCATCTAAATGAGGTGATGATGAAAAACATGGCCATTTTTCACCATGGCATTTGCTACTGTGAAAGAATACTGGACATAAAGCACCCTTAACATTTGGGCACAGATGTCAAGCAGTACTACCTGGCTTCAGGTTCCTTGCCCTAGACTTTATCCAGAGACATCCATAGAAGCTCCGGAGTTTCTGGAGCACCTAGGATCAGACCAATTTGGTTGTGCCACAGGACCAAGCTATGACATGGGTGATGACATTATGGTCAATTCTAAAATAGGAAGACAAGAATATCTACAAAGTGATTTGGAGAGCAACCCAAGACCACATCTGCTGTAAGCATGCTTAACTCCCATCATTTGATCATTTCTTGGGGTTAAGACATTATCTCCAAAATTTTACTATTAAAATGTACCAACATTACCTGGGTTATTTAATATCCAGCAATACATATAGAGTTGAATCATAATGGCTCAGCCATCCTTTGCATCTCTACAATTCCAAACATGATGACACTTAAGTTTGTTTTAAAGGACAAAACTAACTTAAGTTAGTTTTAAAGTTTTATGGGTCCTTTAGGGAAAAAAACAAAAATAAAACTATGCCCCCTGAGAACAGAGCATAAAATACTTAAGCTTCAATCGAGGAAAAGATATCAGGTCAAAAGAAATTTTGAAGCCTAGAATATGACTGGAGAGTCATGCCCAGACTAAGCAGCATAATAGAGGGCCCTAGGTCACCATATGGCAGAGGTATGAGAATGGGAGAGGGCAATAATAAGTTTCTAGAGATCAATAAAGACCAATTTCTTCTACTTCAAAATTTTGGCTGAAGCCTATTTTGATCTGTAGAATCCTTTCCCAAGACCACTAACCTATGCATGGAAGAATCTAATCTAGAAATTAACAGATCCATGATATCCTCTGGAACTCTGAAGTCTTAATGGGATTCTGAGGTAGAGTCCATGGATGTCCCATAATCTGACTGAACCAGGTGGTACCTACCCCTAGCTCCATCCCATAACTCATTCAGGTATATATACCATCAGGAGAGATTTTGGACACTGGGGTGTGATAAAACTTATAAATCCATGCTTTAAGAGAAATCTAAGAAATTCTAATAATTCTTTAAAAATCTAGAATTCAGCTCTTGTTATATACATTAAGTATGTTATATGTTCTAGGTAGTACACAAAAGTATCTAAAACCATTTTTAAATAATGGGTGCTTAATGTTTGCTAAATTTAACTCTGAATACCATTCAAATTAGTTTTCCAGCTTGTCTGCAAAGTGAATTAAGCTCTAAAACACAGAGCGCAGTTGAAGCATATTCTTAAACATATACTTTTCTAAATTTATCTTCCTCAATTTTGCCTTGCCAACACTGTGACAGCATGTGAAGAATCCACCATCTTGGGGCAGGGAATCTTCCCCTCATGTAGTTTCCTAAGTAGAAATTGAAATTCATGTTGAAACTTTGCCAAATTTTGTGGGGTGGCTTTGGAATTTGCTTATGAGGGCTGACCTGAGAAGCAAGTTATTACCTTAAGCTCAAAATTAAATTTAGCCATAAGAGGAGATAGTAGAGAAGAAGAGGGAAGGAAAAGGAAAAGTATGTTTGAAGCTAATGAAAGAACTAAAAGCTAGCACATCTGTGGACTTCAGTTGGGTTTCTTATTTTGATTAAGTTGACTGTTTTGGGATTGTTCAAAAGAAACAAGGAAATTTAGACTTTTAATTGGACAGATTGCATCAATTTTCTTCATGATGGACAGTCTACAAAACTATCTCTCAATTACTGGAAAGAACTAATGTTGAGAGTGCACGACAGTAAATTTTCACCACTATGAGGATTGTGAACAATTAACTTCTTGATCCAGTAAGATGGAAAAGTGTCCCACTTTGTCAGAAATGCTGACACTGTTAACACTGTGAGAGCTTTCTCTAACTCCCAGATGGGTGAGCAAAACTGACAAGAACACACACACACACAAACACACACACACACAGAGTTTTCACACCCTGCAGCTTTAGAGCCAAATGATGAATTGACATCATGTCATTATGAGGATAATCTGCTACTCAATCATTATTAAATATATATATGTATATATATATTTAAAAAACATGATTATTAAGAGATAAAAATCATTAAGTCTGGGGCAGTGAAAGAATCTGTACATAGAGTCAGAAGTTATACAAGTAGCAATTCAATTCCTCTTTCTTAGAAGAAAAAAAAAATCCTCATCTGTCATTTGCAACAACCAAAATGCTGCACAGGTGTAAATGTCAAATGCCAGCAGCAAGACTAGACTTGGCAAAGCATTTCTGCTGTTAAAAGTCAACCAAAGGGAAAACAGAGTGATGCTTTTAAGATAACACCAATGCCTTTTGGTTTAAAAAAAAACCCAGAATATTAGAAGTGATGCAATATTCAATCCATAAGTTCACACACATAGAAGAATATAAAACAAACAGAAAATAGGAGAAATGGTCCTGCTGACTAATGGCCTGTCTTCTTCAATTGAGGGTCATATCTAGTCAAAACCAATCACATAATAATGGCATCAGTAAAGGTCAATCAAAGACAAGCAGAAACTCCAGCCGTCTGGCTGACCTTCAGAGCTTGTGACAAATTGATATCAGTCAATGTCAACTAATGACAGCCGCTCTTTGGCTAATCAATTGTTCTAAAAATGATCAAGAAAACTACTCTCAGGACAGCTCATTTTCACATCAATGCCTATGAAGTATGAAAAGCTCATTTTTTGAGTTTTTAATAAGCTCATAAGTAAAGCAGTTACTTGGTAACAGGGGTCACCTTACTGAGAAAGACAGAACCTTTGTCTGCCTTCTACATATTCTTTTATTACCATATTATAGTAAAAATATGCTATGGATATGCCAGAGGGCTACTAATAAAGTAGGTAACACTTCATACATTCTCTGTTTTAGGGATCACTGTTTAGCTGTAAATAATTTTAGAGTGATATATTTTCCATTTGTCTAAATGGAAAATAATTATCTCTAGTGTTTAGGTGATATGCTAAAAGAGTGAACAGATAAATTTCACGTGAAAAAGTTTATGGCCAAGTTCATGCACCAAATGTCCAGTGACTACTTTTTCATGCAAAAATTTCAATTCTTTCTTTTTAATTGAATCACTGACACTATTCTAAAATTCAGTGAAATGAGCAACAGGAACTTTTGTCTAGGTTTGATGAGAAAATAAAGAAAAGGTTTGGTATATAGGTGTCTCCTGTCTGTAATCTAATCTAACATAGCTGACAACTTTATAATATAGACCTTTTGATAAGAGAAGGAATGATATGCTGTAATGACTTCCCCTTTCTTTTTTGTATTACACCTGACTTTTCCCATCAGGAAATCACTCTCACATACAACCATTGCTATTGTATACAAAGGTCACACTTTAATTTGTACTTAAACCTTAAATATCATCAAAGAAGCAAATGGTTCTGCCATGGGCTAAGTCTTGAAACCTGTGGTCACAATGATGTTTTACTTCTCCCTACTCTAAGAAGTATGTTAGTCAAAGTACATTTCAGAGGCTTCAAAATACAAGTCTTTTGAGGGAAAGACTCAATAAGTGAGGGCAAACAAACAGATACCATTCAAGTTGCCCTGGCAAAAAGAAAACCCAAATGGAAAGCAAGAAGGAATTTTCTATATTCCTCATCATTTTCAGTGTCTTCAAGTTCTAAGGAAACACCTACTTTAAAAAAAATGGGGGGTCTGGGGTGGGGGGCAGAAACCTAATAACTGTTTCTAAAAAAGCAATACTAACCTTTTGTTTTCACCAGAAAAATGGTGAACTGACATCAGTTTCAGATTACATCCTAAACCTGAATTGCTATGCTAGTTTTTCAAATTAAAATATCTTATGTGGCCTCAACGACTCTCAAATTGTCCATAGGAAAGAAATAAAGGAGGTAGGGTAACACTTAAGCTGAAACATAATTGGAAGTACGTGAAAAATGAAGTGTCAGTTTGGTCAATAAAGGGCAAAGGTCAAGGGGAACTGCAGCCCAAACTCTGTGGGAAATGTGCTCATTAAGACATCCAATCAGAGGGCTCCTTCCCACCTATCCCATTATTCATCGGACATCTGACTATTTCAAATGCCTGGGCTTGTGCTGTTATTACTTTTCTTCTTCATGTAAAAAAGGCTAGCTGGTATATAAATCGCTGCTCAGTCATCTGGTACATAATATGGCCCATCCCCACCTTCTCTACCCCTGTCCTTCTCTCCCCTCCCCCTCTACCAGCTTTGCTTGCTAGCTTCACAGGTTTGCAACAACTGCCCGTGAGATCCCCTTCAATAATAAATGGAATTGCCTTCACTTGTGGGTTGCTTGAACTCATACAAAAGCTGAAAGGGTGGGAGGGAGACAGATTTTGCTCTCCAACGAGGTAGCAGGAAGGGGGTGGGGGGAGGGCATCAGATTGGTTTGAAACTTGCAAAAGAAAAGAGACACTAGGAGATAGTTTCAGAGATGCTGTGACAGTTACAGTTGGTGATTTAAAAAAAAATCCAGGACTGAAAAAAAAAATTGGGGACTGAAATTTTTCCTTGCAAAAGAAGAAAAAAATTGAGTAAAAAGAACATTAAGTGAAAAGGGTACCAGGAAGAGAAGAAAATGTCCTTATTTTTTTTCCATACCCCTAATCGTGAAATCTTGGAAAGAGTGAAATGTAACTGTTTCTCAATGCATAATGCAACTTCTGAACATATCTGTCTTCATAGTAGTTTAGTACTCAAAACTAGATTCTGCCACACAATATTTTGAAGGGTGTGTTCAACATTTGCTACTGATGCTAAATTCCTGTTTAGCAACAAGGCTGTTTTGGCCATGAGTCAAGAGGAAAGGAGTGCCCTGAATATTGAACTGGAGGAAGAAAATGTAAGGAGAGCTGGAAAGTTGCAATCTAGTGTTCGGTATGGACGTCCAACTGTCCCACTTGAAGCCTGCAGATGCTCTCCATCAATCCACTGTGAGTACTACAGAGAATTCATGGAGGAATTCAAGGCGGAGAAGCTACAGTCCAAATGAAAGGCAAAGGGCTCATAAACACTTTCCAGCCCCAGGGAGTCTTATCATGACCAATGAACAACACACATAGAGCAGCTAATGAACACCTATCAAAAGGGAGGTAGGTTTACCTATTTATTGAGACATATTTGGTGTAATGAATTTGGAGTCAGAAGACTCAAGTTCAAATCTCATCTCTGACACTAGACATATGATCTGGACAGTATGCTAGAGTAGGAGAAGCTTGGATTCAGAATCACAAGAATTGGATATGAATCTAAGCTTTCCTTGTTACTGCTTAACTTTGTGACCTTGGACAATTCACTTAAATGGTCTGGGCTTCAGATTCTTCATCTAAAGTTCTTTCTACTTCTAAAAACTACAAGTCAATTAAACTACATAAGCCTCAGTTTCCTCATCTGAAAAATAAGCATAATATTTGTATTACCCACCTTACAGGATTATTATAGCGAAGGGGCTACATAATCTGTTAAGCAATATATCAATATAGGTATTGTTAGATACTGCTTAAAAGGTTATTAAAGTTCTATTTAATTTAGACATAAATTACATAAAATTGAGTAAAATAATGAAAAGAGCATTTAATTGGATGTTGATACCTGGGTCTAATTCTGGACTCAGCAGGTAAGTCACTCTATGTGACAGGTAGCAAGTACCTTAATCTCTCTGGGTATCACTAATGAGAGCTGCCTCATAGGGACAATGTATGCAAACAAGGCCTAAAACTCAGCAGAGCAAGGATTATGTTAGTGAAGTATCATGGAAAGAATAGTGAGCTAAGAGTTAGAGATTTGGTTCTAAATCCTCTTTCTTCTACTTACTGGCTGTGTGACCATGAAAGTTCATTTACCCTCTCTGGGCCTCAGTTTCTTCACAGAAAAAATGAGGGGGTTGTACTAGATCTCTAAGGTCCCTTTCAGCTTGAAATCTCATTTCTGATCCTATGATCCCACCACAGGCTTAAGCCTTGACCAGTGTGAAGACTAGTGCCCTGACCTGCACTCCAAGATGGCAGCCAACATCCGTAGGTTTTCAGCTCTAATATTTACCCTCTCATTTCTAATATCAGTGCAACTCCTTGCCCCTACCCCTTCAATGCATTGGAATCTATGTGCCTTTTACAAGGATTGATTTACAATGAAAAGAATCAATCCACGGGTAATACAAAGGGTATGAGAAATGAAAGTACACAAAAATTCTCTGACTAGTACACATACTGGCTGCACAAGCTGGAGAAAGGAGTCACAGCCAATTTGCTAAACTACAAGGTTTTCCCATTGGCCTCACAATTGACCAAGTAAGTTGCTTCTGGGCCACCTGTAAGGGCAAAAAGTGGGTTGGATATCTCCCTCACACATCCCTGCCTGTTCCTTCATTGTTGACCTCAAAGGCAGATTGTTCTTCTCACAGTTCTTTGTACAGTCTGGACTCTGCCTAACATTCAACACCCTATGCTTTAACTTATTGGACAATTAAAAAATTCCCGCCAATCAAAGAAGACTACCAAGAAGACAGTGCTTGTGTCCAAGTGCTTTGTCCATACAACATATGGTGATCACTAAGGTCAACATTATTTGCCTTGTCTCCACCTCCCTCAGTCACAGAACATGTATGCCTCAAAACACACTGAAACAATTTCTTAAAATGAAAAAATAATAATAACTTAATCCAACACCAATTGCTCTGCCAAATCTCCAAGGAAATTTCCATCCACATAGCATGAACACCAACAGATTTAAAAGAACACAATTTAAAACACTTGAAAAATTAACAAAATTAAGCACATGCAACATTGCAATAGCATGAGATCGCATGCAATAAAATTGATGTAATGCAATCAACTCACTACCCAGATTTCCCAACACCAGTATTAGAATGAGGTTGTCTTATATAAGAAGCAAAAGTCTTTGGTAATTAGTCACAAGTCTCACATTAAATAAATAATGATATGCAGAGTGGCTTATAGCTAATTACTAAGAGGCATCATGATATTTTTTTCACTACTTTAAGTATTGTTGTTTTTGTTGTTTTTAGGTTACATTTATGTACTTCTAAGTTTTACATCTATTATTAGTTTATGGCTGACAAAGCATTTTATATACATTGTCTCATGGGAATTTTAGAGAAGATTGTTATATATTTATTTCATGGAAAAATTTGCAGACAATTTTAGCCATTTGAGGGATTTCTTTTTACCAATAAAATTGAGGACAATTACGGTATAAATGCATGCTTAAATGTAATTTAGTATTTTAAAAAATTCTCCTGTATAAATATATTTTGAAAGACAGTCCTATTTCATGTAACAAAACAGTTATAATGTAAATATAACTTGGGCACTGATAAAGCAGCAGGTTGGAAAGCACACTATACTTGGGGTCAAGAAGATTTGAGTTTGAGACCCAGTCTTGCCACTAATTGAGCACCAACTGCCAGATCATTTAACTTCTCTAATTCATTTTCTTCTTCTACAAAATAGGGATACTAAGACTTACACTCATGATGTTTTTGCAAGCTACAAATGAGATGAAAAGAGCTTTGTAATAACACAGTGCTATATAAGTGAGTTATCATTATTATTTAATTATTACTGTACTATGAATAGAGGCTGTGAATTGGTGTCTTGGAACTTTTGCTTTTCATAAAGGTTTGGTTTTTTTTCTTTCTTTTCATCAAAAGAATCCATTTTCATTAAAATGGATCTATCAAAATGTATTGCCACTTAAGTCAAGAGGTACAGTGTTCAGTGACATATACCCTGTTAAATGACTCAGTCATATAGTAGATAAGGGTCTGTGCTGGGGAGAGGGGGGAGTAGCAGGGAAGGCCAAAGCCTAAGGGATTTCCTTTCGGTATAGCAGGTGTCAAAGCGAAGAAGTTAAATTGAAAAGGATTGGGGAGTACAAATAATACAGCCAAGAAAACTTTCAAATACATATTACTCATGTCTTGGGGAGGGGGGGAACACCTCTTTCGATATACACTTGACATATTGAATTATTCCTGTCTATTGGGTATGTATAAGACATTTTTATGGATTTATAAATCTTTTGAAGAGGGCTGTTATTTACCTAGTTGACAAAAAATGAACTCAAACTGTGTAAATAACTAGTTAGGACATGCACTACAGGCCAAATCTTGGCACAACTTACCCATTTGTGCTTGACAGAAAAGGCAGGAGAGAAAACATGGAAGAACTATTGCACAAAGCCAATCCTGAGACTTCAAGAAGGTACAAATCCACAGGTCTTATTGATGAAAAGGGGAATAGGAGGACCATGGTTTAACATCTCTCTGACTGAGTGCATGCCTCTGCCAAGTGGGTACTACAGCCTGCCATTTTGATTTTATATAAGGTCATCAAATGAGATAACATATGTATAAATACTTGGGAGGCTAAAGAAGCACTAAAGGGAAAAATAAACGAAAGAACTGTATGTTTAAATGTACATCTATTTAACTGGAAAAAATGCTGGCTCTTGATTACGATAAAATTTTCTTAATCAAATGGAGAATATATCTTGGCCAAATTAACTTGGAAAATTTCTGATTCCTTCTTATACATCATAAGGAAGAAGCATCAACACAAGTTATTTTACACTCCTTCCACTCAAAAAAAATTACAAGAAGGGGCAAGAAACCTGCCAATGTTTAAAAATTTAAATGATTTTAGGGCTACTTGAGGTCTCAGAGCAATATATAATTTGGGGGTTACTCAAAATATAAACCCACTATTGAGCCATCTTAGGTAGAAAATTTTAGCCCATGATTTTTTTTTACTATTCCCTTCATGCCTTCTTGGAAATGATCAATATAGTTATACTCATGAAAATATGGCTTTATTTGGAAAGCACTGACATTATCTTAATTGTAGTGTTGTGAATAGTGATGCTATAATATACACACATAAATACTTGAAAGAAAAAAGGCCCCTTGAATTTATGTTGCATATCATTTTCCAGTAAAAGTCAGAGGTCAGAAGGTTACCTGTTTCTCTCTCAGCTCTGTAACAGTTTACTATTTCAGGTTTCATTTTTTACTAGCCTGTAGTTGTGATGAAGTCAGCAACTTTTCTTTGGACAATAATATGCCTCAAATACTTAGAATTCTATTTGTAGATATTATTCATAGGACAAGTGGCATACGTGTGTCTAAAAAAAATTAACTCTACTGTTTTAGCTCGAAAATGAACCTTGTTAAATGTATTGCAGAGTTTGCAATTCTAATCAGTGCTGTTCAACCATGTTAGGAAACAAAATTCCTTTGTTGTCTAACAGCACTTCACTGAAACATGCTCATAAAACCAGATTTTAAAGTACATACCTATTGCATTCTCAGAGTCAATTTCAATAAAGCATTCTGTTTTCTATTCAGATTGAAAATCTTCTTTTTAATTTTAATTGCATTAATTTAGCATAAACCCCATTGCAGTAGGTCTCTTCAGAAACAGCACAAGACATTTAAATACTCATTCAGCTTTTCACTGCAGACTAAAACTTTTATCTTCAAAAACTTATTTTTATAAGCTATATTCAAATGCACACGTGCACATATGCACACACATACACCCTACCACCTATCTACCCACATATGTGTACATACATATATTAACTAATTACATATAGTACATGTATTATTATATATGTACATATATAAAAATTAAACTGATTCAATTTCTTCCCATTTCATTCTTAACTCTTTTAGTTCTTTCTTTGCAAAAAAAAAATCAAGCATCTGAATAATCAGATACATAAGAAGAGAAAAAGTGTTATAAGGAAATATAGAGAGCAACCCATGGGTGTTTCTGAAATGATCATTGTCTTCCAAACATCTTAGATATGGTTAACCTGGAATCTCAGAAGTAGTTGTTTCCACGGTCTTTTGAACATGCATTTGAAGGCAGGCCTTAATGTTGCAATGTGACATAATGCAAATTTGCATCCTATAACCTAGTTCCCTAAAGTTGCCTACAGTCAAATCATGAAACCTATTTTACAGAGCTGAGATTAGGTGATGAGCTGGAAGGAAGGAAACAGAAAGAATGGGAATAGAAAGAAAAGAAAAAAAAGACACAGCTGAATTAATACTTAGGTAAGGTTTTGTTTTTCGAAGCAAAACTGTCTATCTCATGACCATCTGTGAAACTGCATCTACTTTCCTATCTTTCAACAAACAAACAAGCAAGAAGTGGCACTTCTCCTACCTTGCTCACTGCTGTTGTCCCCACTATGTGATGTGTGCCCCCCACTGGAGGGTCCTGGTGTTCCTCCTGAGCGTGTGGATGCTGTGTCATCATGATCTCTGTTCCAAGATGGCTGTAGGGCACCAATCAGAAATCAAAATGAAGCCATCAGTTAGCATTAGTTGAGTCTGACCACATCACATAATGAGAAAAGAATGAAAAGGTGGGGTGGAATGGACAACAATTCCAATTTCTCTTGCTCCCTGCCCCCACTTCCAAAATGTCTCCAACTCAGTATTGCATTGGTACATTTGAAATGTGCAGATTTCTGCTTCCAAGCTGAAATAATCTCCTACAAATAGTTATTCTGTAAGTAATTGCAAGCTTTATTACTAGGGAAAACAGAAACATTCTAGGCAAAGAAGAGGAAAAAAATCACTGCCACTTGATTCTGACTATATTTTTAGCATCAACAAACCCTCTGGCACAACAGTCTGCTAGTCTACAAATGCAAAATGAGAGTAGTGGTCTATAACATGGCAGTTTATAGAGGCCTCTGATTCATCATAGAAGACAAACATGGAGGAGCTTTTAAGACCTCACTCACAATTAGGCCTGGGTCCATAATAGCTAGTATGTGTCAGCTGT